>NW_028227272.1:337500-852500 GCF_978045245.1 Mus caroli
ACTCAAAATATGACTGAATGGATTCAATTTTTCTTTATTTTCTTCTGGTGTCTCTTCACCTCATCTTTTTGGTTTGTTTTGGTTTGGTTTGGTTTGGGTTTGGGGGGATTTGTTTGTTTGTTTGTTTGTTGGGTTTTGTTTGTTTGTTTGTTTGTTTGTTTTTTGAGACAGGGTTTCTCTGTGTAGCCCTGGCTATCCTGGAACTCACTTTGTAGACCAGGTTGGCCACAAACTCAGAAATTCGCCTGCCTCTGCCTCCCAAGTGCTGGGATTAAAAACGTGTGCCACCGCCGCCTGGCTTGTTCACCTCATTTTAACACAACTCAAAACTCAGAATGTAGGCTGTAGTGAAGGTGGAGAGAAAAGTAAGCATGTATTTAAATTAAATTGATTAAAACTTTAAGCAAGAGCCTAAACGTGGCTTGGAGGTTCAGAGCACAGACTGCTCTTTCAGAAGACCCAGATTGAATTCCCACCACCGACTTGGTGAATTATAAGCATCTTTAACTCTAGTTCCAGAGGACCCAATACCCTCTTCTCACTTCCATGTGAACTAAATGTACATAGTGCAAGTACATACATGTACATACATGTAGCAAGCCTTCACACACAGAAAAATAACTGCATCTAAAATTAAATCTTTAAGCAAACTTGAAGTAGAATGTAACATTTCCACTTGTCAAAAGATCTTCTATGAAAAGGCTGTAGCTGATAGACTTAAGGCCAAAGACCTTAACCAAACCGAAACCTCCAAAACCCAAACCACGTCTTATTCTTACTCAACACAATGCTAGAAGTCTTAGTGAGATAATGCAAGGAGAAATAAAAACGCAAATTGGAAAGGGGAAAACTCAGAATGTCTCTTTTTACAAATGGTATTATTGTCAACATAGAAAATCCTCAGAGCTTGCAAAGATTATTATTCACTATACTATATTCTGGCTAAGATGACTAATGATAATGATAATGATAATGATAATGCAGTTATATTTCTGTGTCCTGGAAGTAGCACTATCTATAACTGTATAATTGTTTTCAAAATGAAAGAGGTACAAATATTATAGGAATATAGGTCCAGCAAGAACTATGAAATACTAGTCAGGAAATACAAGAAGCTGTGAAGAATCAGAGTCATACACCATGTTCAGAAACTGGGAAGGCTCAACATGGAGTATGTCAGCTCTCCTAAGACAAGTCAGTATAGTTAAGACAAGGTGAAAAATAGAAGTAACATAAATGGCCTAAATAGTTTTGATGAATAAGAATTGATTGTAAGGAATCACATTACTTGATTATACCTTTTTTTCTCTAAAGCTATCTTAATCAAAATAATGTGGCATTGTTTTGGCACGTACAACAGTGGAATAATCTGGATAAAGGATCTGGAAACAGACCCACATGGTCAGGTAATTTTTTTATAAGTAACTTTTTCTGTGATATTGACATAAGACAAAACTGTTTCTATGTAATCAATTCACAATATTATGTAACCATATAGTTCCCATGCATCTTAAACATCTGTAAAGAAAATTCCATACTCACTAGAGTGTTATTTCCATACCTGCAACCCATAGTTGGTGACTAGAAACCTCCTAATATTCCCACTGGCAGTACGTGATTTTTCTTGTTCCAGCTTCTTTCCCTTAGTACTGTGTTGTGAGGTTCGTCTGCATTGTAGGATGTGTCAGGAGTATTCCAGCATATTGATGTAACATAATTTGTTCTTCCTTCATCTATTGATATGCTCTGGGTTGTCTCCATCTTTTAGCTATTATGTATAGTGTTTATATAACTGTGCCTATGGTAGTATTTCTTTGAGTGCCTGTTTATTCTTTTTGCTACGTGTAACAATTCCCTGTGAAGAACTGCTGAGCTGTTTTATAGTCTCCCCAGCAATGCATGAGAGTTCTGATTTCTCTGTATTCCCGGTAATTGCTGTTTTCTTATTTTGTGTTATTTCTTATAGCATTTTATTCTGGTGTCCAGTTTTTTTGTTTTGGTTTGGTTTGGTTTTGGTTTTTGTTTTTCGAGACAGGGTTTCTCTGTGTAGCCCTAGCTGTCCTAGAACTCACTTTGTAGACCAGGCTGGCCTCGAACTCAGAAATCTGCCTGCCTCTGCCTCCCGAGTGCTGGGATTAAAGGCGTGTGCCACCACGCCCGGCTTCTGGTGTCCAGTTTTATTTCCTCATTTGTTATGATGGTAAATGTCTTCCCAGAACATGTTAGCTGTTTCTCTGGTTTTGAAGAAATTTCTATCTAAATCATTTGCCCATGTTTTAGTTTTTTTGTGTTTATTAGTGTTTTTCCTACATGTATGTCTGTGAGTCACTTACAGACCTAGTGTCCTTGGAGGCCAGAAATGAGCATTAGATTCCCTAGTACTGGAGTTACAGGTGGTTATAAGCTATTATGTGGATGATGGAAACCAAACCTGGACCCTCTGCAAGCACAGCAAGCACACATAACCATTGTCTCTCCAACTCACACTTTGATTACAAACAAAACAAAACAAAACCTCTTGTACTCCAGGCTGGCCTTGGAATCACTACATAGCTGTCTTAGTTAAGGTTTTACTGCTGTGAACAGACACCATGACCAAGGCATGTCTTGTAAAGGACAACATTTAATTGGGGCTGGCTCACAGGTTCAGAGGTTCAGTCCAGTATCATCAAGGCAGTAACGTGGCAACGTCTAGCTAGGCATGATGCAGAAGGAGCTGAGAGTTCTACATCTTCATCTGAAGGCTGCTAGCAGAATACTCACTTCCAGGCAGCTAGGATGAGGGTCTTAAGTCCATGCCCACGGTGACACATCTGCTCCAACAAGGCCACACCTTCTAATAGAGCTACTCCCTGGGCTAAGTGTATGCAAACCATCACAATAGCTGAGGATGGCCTTGAACATTTGATCCTCCCATTTCTACCTCCCAAGTAAAGGGATAAAACTGGGCTACATCCCAGTCCCTTTGCTAATTTTTAAGTTGAATTGTCATTTTACATTTTAAAGGAGATGTTTTCTGGATATTAAACTGTTGTGGATAGCCCTGGGGTTGCTTGTATTTTGGAGCTAAATCTGCTTTCATGGGAGGGACTGCAAATGAGGAATGAGTCATGTACTCAGGTGAGTTTTTGTGAACCATCCCCTAATGAATAAATGAGCCAGTCACTGGGCAAGTAAGTAGGACTTCTGGGTTGGATAAAGAAAGAAAGGAAGCAGGAGAGAGTTAGGCCTTTATAGGGGGAGGGGGAGAGAGGGAGGGGAAAGGGGAGGAGGGGGAGGGGAAGGGGAAGGGGAAGGGGAGAGGGAGGAGAGGAAACCCTGTCTGCAATGCCTGGCCTGCTAGAGAGCTCTTCACTAGCTGCTTTCAAGGTTATCTTTGAAAGTTTGGCTCTAATGTCTCTTGGTACAGGTCTTTTTGCATTTAGCCTGCATAGACTTCACAGAGACAATTGAATATGTAGGTTTATATCTTTCATCAAACTTGAGATGTAAGTGGCCTCTATTTACTCCAGTGTCCCTCTGTTCCTTTTTCTGCTCTGGAAATCTCATTTTGTATACTTAGTACCGTGATGGTGGTGATCACTTGTTCATTTCCCCTCACTCTTTCTGCTTCTAGAACGACTCACCTTCAGCTTTCCTCACTCTCTTCTGTGATCCCTTCTGAGGTAGAATGCTGAGGGCTGAGGATGTTTTTATCTTAGTCACCATAATTTTCAAGTCTACACTTTCAACTTGGTTTTCTTTGAAGCTATCGTTCTCTCTTCTGTCTCTTCTGTGATACTTTGTTTGTTGAGGCTCTAGTTCTCTCTCTTTAATCCCCTGCCCATGATCCTCTACTTGTTTGAGTGTATATAATAGACTTTGGCTAGCTTCTTAGTTAGCCAAGTTGCTAGGCATCTGTGTGAACAGTTTCTGCTGATTTCTGCTTTAGTTTAGATGGGGATAATATGAGAACAAGCTGTAGCTACTAGTGTCTCCCAGTTTCAATGGCAGATCCATCAGGATTTGCCACTGGAAGATTTAGATTTAATAAGTCTTACAAGATTAGGATTTTAGTTGCTGCATCCAGTGATTGAGTCATCATTGTTTCTGAACTAAGTTTGTGTTGTGTTTTCCTTCATGTGGTGGCTTGTCCTAGTTCAAGAGAGAAAGGTACGGCAGCAAAGCATGGGTTTGCCTGAGGTGCACCACAAAGGCCATGGGGAATTTGAAGCATGGAGTTAACATGGTAACAACCTGCCAGTGGGAACCTAGCAAGCAGGGAGGAGAGATCTCATGGAGTTCTGAGTCAGAATCTCCATGAGATAAAAACAGGTCAGCCATTGCCCGCCAGTGCATACCCAGCCAGCCCCACAGGGCAGAGAGTTGCTGATATCCAGCAGTAGTACAGGAAGCTTGCCAGTCATTTTTTAAATATTTCCCACAACATTAAACACTAACTTGCACATGACTATATAAGCAGCTGTTTTCATAATCATGTCATCTTTATTTTTTGTTTAATTTATTTATGTATCTGTGAACTGTGAAGCACATGTGGAAGTCATAGGACAGTTTGCAGGAGCTGGCTGTCTCCTTCCACCATGAAGGTGTGGGGTATAAAACTCACATTGTAAAGCTTTTACCCTCAAACCATTGCCCTGCCGTGTGTGTGTGTGTGTGTGTGTGTGTGTGTGTGTGTGTGTTTCTAATTAAAGGCTTAGCCTTTCTTTTTTGTCTTAATCTCTGTTCTATTGACATGAAGAAGCATCATGACCAAGGCAACTTATAAAAGTATTTCGTTGGAATCTTGCTTACAGTTTCAAAGGGAACTATGGTGGTAGGCAGGCATGCACAGTCCTGGAGCAGTAGCTGATAACCCACATCTTATCCAAAAATTATAGGCAGAGAGAATGAGACTGGGTCAGGAGTGGGATTTTGACACCTCACTCCCATGCTCAGTGACACACCTCCTCCAATAAGGCCACACCTCCCAATCCTTCCTAAACAGTCCACCAACTGGGCACCAAACATTCAAATATATGAGTCTCTGGGAGCCATTCTCACTCATATCATACACTTTCCATGCAGATTATCCATTGTAAATTGAGCCTTTATTCCAGAGAATTAAAAACATATTCACACAAAAACTAGAATGTTAATGTCCATACTAATTGTATTAATAATAATCAAAGGTGGAACACATCCTAGGTGTCATCTAATAGATGAATATTTAAGCACACTGGTACATCTATTCTATGGGATAATGCTGAGCAATAAAAAGAACAAATAATTGATACATGAAACAAGTTGGTTAGATTACCACACAATGAATTATACTGATAAAAGGACATAAAGTATGTGGCTCTACTTATATAATTAATGAAATGAAAACACTTAGAAGTGACTATTAACCTAGTAGAAGCAGAATTCAAAGATTTCAAAGCAGAGTTCAAAGCCAACTTTGGCTACATGCTAAGTATGAGTAAGATACATAAGACCTAGTCAAAACTAAAACAAGATGAAAGTTATGACAGAGGATTCACAAAAACAAGTGTGATAGCAAACAGGCACATGTAGATTGTACCGTATCACTAGTTATTGGGCAAACGTAAACTTAAAACAGGATGAACTATTTCTTATAATGATCTAAGATGAGCAACTGCAACACCTGAAATGGAAACTTCTGGTTTGTTTGGAAAGTTGATGTTTTGCTGGGGCACACAAGTAAAAGGATGTTTTGCTATATCAGACACATGAAAGAATGCATGATGAAGATATGACCCCACAGACAGTGGGAGATAAGCACTGAGCACGGGTTTGGTTTGCTCCACCTACCTATTTTTCACTAATGCATGCATCATGTATTGGTTCATCTTACATAGTGTCGTTGAGGTCCACTTGTGGTAATGCTACCATTAAGAGAAACTTGCCCAAGAACTGCTTGTGAGTTTCCTGTGGCATCTTGCCACTTCCATGGCCTCCCCTTGGGCCTGTTGGTGAGCCTTGTAGTGTTTTCAAGATTGAAATATAGCTGCTGGTTCATGCATGATGTCTGCCTGCCGAGAGGACTGGACTGAAGCTGCTGATTCGGATTTGGTGTTTGCTATAGGACTGACAAAGAAGATTGAGCTCACCCCCAAAGAACTCTTGCTGAACAGGTCTATTTCTCCTATATCCTAATAGCTTTTCTCTTCCACTGCCTCTGATGGGTAATGGGCTAGAAGAGAGGTGAAGCCTTGTTAAAATAGGTTTGAGAAATGTTTATGCCTACCAGACAGTAGGGAAGATGCAGAAAATTGGAACCACTGTTCATCTCTGGCAGGATGTAAAATGATGTGGCCCTTGTAGAAAACAGATTATTAAGTCTCCTGTAAAGTGAAGAATACACCTGCAGTGATCACAACTGTTCAACATGGTAGGAACCTAAAAGGCCTTTATGTTAAAGAATTTTTGCCAGTTAATGAGTTTTGAGGGAATGATTGGAACTTGAGGGCCTGGTTGGAAGAAGTAGGTTAGGAGAAGTGTGTCAGTGAATGTGGCCTGGGCTGGAGAGATGGCTCAGCGATTAAGAGCATGTGCTGTTTTTCAGAGCACCTGAGTTCAGTGTCCAGCACCCAAGGCAAGTGGTTCACAACTACTTGTAACTTGAACCTCAGGGGATTCAGTGAGCGCTTTCTTCTTGGCTCCATGAGTACTCATGCATATACACGCACATGCGTGCTCCTTTGCCTTTCTCTGCACTGCCCTTCTGCCAAGATGTTCTGCTTCATTAAGGGACTAGAAGAAATACAGACAAGTAGCCATGGGCTGAAATGTCTGACCCTTGAGCCAATAAATAAATAGATAACTAAATTAATAAGTAAATATCTTTTCCCCTTTAAAATGATTTTGTCAGATATTTCTCATACAACCAAAAATTCATAATATTCTTTTGTTACATTAGTAGGCAACTAAAAATGGAAGAAAGTAAGATACCATTTATAGTTATAAATGAACCAGACTGCCAGAGTTACAGCAATGTCTAGAAATTAACCCAGGAAAGGAGACCCCAGGAGACTTCATCATCACTTTTAGGTGCTAGCGACTGAACTCATCACTTCCTCCTCTGAAAAGCATCTTCGCCTTAAAAGAGAATTTGTAAACCTCTGCTGACACTGCTGGGAACAAGCAAAGGAAACGTATTCTCAGTGCTACCATTTTGTTTTCAGACTCCATTTAATCAAAAGGAGAAACTAAATTCAAGGTCCCAGGCCGTAGGGGAGCTGGGGACTTCCCTGGAGCTGAACAGCTTCTGTTGCAAACAGTTGTCTGAGTTTCAGCAGTCTCCAACAGGTTCTCCCTTGCTTAACCCATAATGTCAAAATACAATTGAATACCACTGCAGTTCACCTCAGCACTTGCCTTACTTTGTGTTCCCATCCTTTAATATTGTACAATCTCACATCAGGAACATGGTTCAGATCCGAAACTGGCCGCCTCCCTGAGTGCTCAGAGATGAAGCTTTCATTTTTAAGCTTCTGTACCTGAAGTGAGTTTCTCGGCTTCCACCCAGAAACCAACAAATGTGAAAGAAGATTAACGTGTTGAGAGAGCAGAAAACTATCTTGACATACAAAGTCTTCCACCTAATGATGTTTTATCACTACATTTCTTTTGCTTTGTTTTTTTGTTTGTTTGTTTGTTTTGTTTTTTGTTTGTTTGGTTGGTTTTTTTGTTTTTTTGTTTTTGGGGGTTTTTTTTGAGACAGGGTTTTCTCTGTATAGTCCTGGCTGTCCTGGAGCTCACTTTGTAGACCAGGCTGGCCTTGAACTCAGAAATCCACCTGCCTCTGCCTCCTGAGTGCTGGGATTAAAGGCATGCGCCACCACGCCCGGCATCACTACATTTCTTTTTTTTTTTTTTTTTTTTTTTTTTTTTTTGGTTTTTCGAGACAGGGTTTCTCTGTGTAGCCCTGGCTGTCCTGGCACTCACTTTGTAGACCAGGCTGGCCTTGAACTCAGAAATCCGCCTGCCTCTGCCTCCTGAGTGCTGGGATTAAAGGCATGCGCCACCACGCCCGGCTGCTACATTTCTTAAGGCTTGAGGAAGAAAGGGTCTGTTTTGGTTCACAGCTTGAGGGTACAATGCATCATGGGTAGGGAGCACACTAGCAGGAGCACGGGCATCTAGCCATGTTGGTGTTCAGATCTCATTATTTTTACTTTCCTAGAACTCTACCACACCGGATGCTCCTCCCACATTCAGGAAGAATCCTCCTTGTTCACTTAAACCTTTCTGGAAACACAGTCATAGATGATTCACCCAGGAGTCACTGTGAATCTTGTCAAGTTGACAATTAACACTGACCACCATGGTCTTCTGAGGTGGCTCTGGTTCACAGCACCTGCTGCCCAACCTGAATGAACTGAGTTCAGTCCCTGGAACCCATGTGGTAGAAGGTGAGAACTGACTTTGCCAAGTTGTCCTTTGACCTCCACACTTGCAACATTACACACAGACTGCCCCTCCCACCCCGGTAGATAAATAATAAAATGTAAAAGAAAAGACTAGGGGCTGAAGTTAAGATTAGGGACTCATCTGTTAAGAGCATCTGCTGCTCTTCCAAAGGATCTGAGTTTGTTCCCAGCATCTACATCAGGTGTTTCACAAGCATTTAACTCCAGCTCTGGGGATCTGATATCCTCTCCTGGACTCCATGGGAACCTGCACTCACAGTGCACACAGTACACAAAAAATCCTATGTACACACAAAATCTTTTAAGAGGAAAACATTAACCATTACAACAGCAAGTCTTTCTTTTAAAATTGAAACAGTGCTGCTAAAGGTGTTCAAGGGTGAGAAGACACAGTGCCCTTGTGATAAATAACACTTACAAATACAAAACATTGTACATTTTACACAGGTACATGTGTGTTTGGATGCTGAGGCACAGTCATGGGTTGGTACCTAAGAAGGAGTGCAGAAGAATGAGGGTAGAAATTGGGAATAAGGTTGAAAAAGAAAATGACACACTGAGTGACTGATAGAAGCCCCTTCTTGACAATGTTGGCAGTGTGCACAGGATTCTGTGTGGATGTCATATTTTTTAATTTCCTGATGATGAACATAGACATTTGCCAATTTCTTCTTAGTATAGACTTTAGAATCAAGCTGACTAATTGTTTTTCCACCAGAGTCTCACTATGAAGCCCAGGCTGACCTTTGTCTTCCTGCCTCAGCCTCCTGGATGCTGGGATTATAATGTGAACCACCAGTGTGTGTGTGTGTGTGTGTGTGTGTGTGTGTGTGCATGTGCGCGCACACGTGCGCATATAGAGTATGTAAGTGTGTTCATATGTGCATGCAGGTCCATGCATATGTAAGTGTGGTGGGGGTGAAGTTGACATAGGGTATCTTTCTTGGTTGAAATTTACCTTAGCCTTTGAGACAGGGTCTTTCACTAACTATGGCAGTAACTGAATGGCCAGACTGCTTGCATTGTGCTCTAGGGATCTACCTGTCTCTGCAGCACTTTCCCCAGGTTATAGTTGAATGTGATCACACTTGAATTTTTTTAACTTTAAAACTTAATTATTATTTTAGTTTTGAGACAAGTGCTCTCTCTGGAGCCCTGGCTGTCCTAGAACTTGACACCAGGCTAGCCTTGAATTAATAGGGATCCACCTGCCTCTGCTTCCTGAGTGCTGGGATTAAAGGCGACATCATTCCCAGCTTGAATTTTTTAATGAACTTTTAGATTTATTTTTTTATTTTTTTATCTGTATGAGTATTTTGTCTGCATGTGTATACATGTACCACATGTATGCCTGGCACCCATAAAGTCTAGAAGGCATCAGATCTCTTGGAACTGGAGTTATAGACAGTTAGAGCCACAGTGTAGGTGCATGTTGGGAACTGAAACTGGATTTTTTGCAAGAACAAGTGCTCTTAACTGCTGAACCATGCATGTCTCCAGTCTCTGCTCTTGGCTTTTTAATATGGGTCCTGGGATATGAACTCAGATCCTCACGCTTGCATGGCTGGCACTTTTCAAATGAACCAAGCCCCCAGTCCTACAGACCTTCATTTAGTAACTCACTAGCCACTTGGTGGGTTACATAAAACCTCCCAGATTTAGTTCCTCTTTTGCTCAAAAGTCAGAATGGTGCTTATCTGGTGATGTGTGGTTGTTCTCCTCTTTGTCAACTACTGAGCACATATATGACATCTGGAGGCTGGCAGATGCTGCTTAGGATTCTGAGATGATGGAGTCTGCCCACAGGACAGTGATTCACTGGGCAGGGTTAGGCTAACCCTGCCCAGGCTATAACTCCTCAACTGCATATTTTCAATCTAGTGTTGAGAATTGAATCCAAGACCTTCCTGGAAGCCTATGTCACTGAGTTGCATCTTCAGCCCCGTGTCCATTTTTTTTAATGAATGTGATTTCTCAACTGTTTCTGAAGTAATTCAATTTCTAAGACATCTAATGACCTAACCATGTTCCCAATTACATCCCAAATGTTTTGTAGTGATGGTTATAAATTATTGCTTTTCCACAGCATAATATAAGTGGGCAAAAAAAATCCCAGACCAAAATCTCAGAAGCACATTTTACAGATAGGAAAGCTGGTTGGTACCTACTTTAAAAAGCCTTCATTGGGCAGCAGCTACCCAACAACAGACACATAACTACCTTATTCCTTATTTGTTTCTCTGCCAGTGGGTTTGGGCAGCTGCCTCCCTAATAAATAGCATGAAGAGAAAAAGAGAGAGAGAGAGAGAGAGAGAGAGAGAGAGAGAGAGAGAGAGAGAGAGAGAGAGAGAGAGAGAAAATCAAACCATATGTGATCACTAATGGGGGACACAATTTACTCTTCTTTCAAGTTCAATTAGTTCTCTGTGTTTAGGGAGAAGAGAGGTCAGATAAAAGACTAAGTTGGTTCTTCAGGGACACCTCTTTCCTGTGTTCTGGCCACACAGGCCCTATGTGCTAATTGCCTGGGCTGGGGGTTTGCTGTGGATAAGAGGGGACTGAGGTACCCTCCCTCTTGGGTCTTTCAGATTCAGCCCCATGAGTCAGGCCTCTGGGTGGCAGATGTGGGCTGCTCAAAGGTCAAAAGCATCAGTTTAAAAGCTAATGGCTCAGTCAGTGTAGGAGCCCAGTGGACAACTACACATCGCTCTGGACTCATGCTCTGGTCCTCTCCATCCACTGAGCACCTGGAAGAACAATGGGGGATCCTGAAAGCACAGGTATAGTTCTGCATATAATCCCTTGATATTTATTACTGGAGAATCCAGAGTGAAAGAAAGGGGGAAGGATGGAAGGAAGGAAGGAAGGAAGGAAGGAAGGAAGGAAGGAAGGAAGGAAGGAGAGGGAGAGGGAGAGGGAGAGGGAGAGGGAGAGGGAGAGGGAGAGGGAGAGGGAGATGGGGTGGGGTAGGACCTGGAAGAAGAGAGAAAGCAAAGCGGTTAAAGGTTTCCAGGCTTTTTAATAGGCTGTTTTGTACTTCTTTAGGAGGAAGGCCAGAGTTGTAGAAGTTTCTCTCTAGCAACAAAAAGGAGGAGAGACAAGAAAGAAAAATATTTGAACAAACAAGGGAATTTTTTTTACTTAAGTTTACCTTTATTATGTAGAACTTTAAACATCAGGAAAATAAAACTCTTGATACAATTTCAAATCTTGTCTCAGCAAATATAATATTAGTATTTGACCACAAGGTTAAAAGCCCAATAAGGGAAATTTTAACATAGCACTATTCAGAACCCTTTAGCAAAAATCATCTGTAGACAACTAGGAAACTCTTAACCTAGGAAAGAAATTGAAAACAATAGCTATAAAAACAAACAAAAACAAAAAACAAAACAAAACCTAGTAGTTATCAAAGCCTCCTTTGACTGGAAAAGCCTGCCCCAGTTATGGAGCAAACACTCAAAGGCTGAATACAGCACGTCTTGCTAGGCCTGTGGCTGAGCAAAGAGAATTTCTGCTGTGTTATCAACTGAAATCTCAGAATATCCAGTCATAGCCTCTCCTAATTTTTGGTCTATTGTTTTGTTTTTATAAAGCAAGAATGCACTGCTCGACAAGCTTAGATCTTTAAAATCCCATCATAATAGTGAAGACATTCATAGGAAAAATAGAAAACAAACTCCCACTTTAACCTCCTAACAGAACTGTACCATCTGGCCTTCCTTCCAGGACTCTTTGTCCCACTCTCTCTTCTTTAAGGGTGGACTCTCCCTGTCCCTTTCCCAGTGGCAAATCAGACATAACCCTCTGAAGGAGGAAGTGCTAAAGCAACACACAGCAGACTTACTCCCGGAGCAATCCTCATGGCTGTTTCTCTTTGGAGACACCCTTTGCAAATTGCTTATAGTTTAACCTGAAGACCTGTTCCTGAGAACGCAGGGCTTACCCTGCTGTCTGTACCCTAAGTTGGCTGAATGTTCCTACTTATCTGATCCACTACTACTTTTATGTTTTTAAAACCCAGTGTTCTTTATAACTTGTGGGCTAGCTCATAAGCCCCGCAACTATGACTTTTAAAACCTTATGTTATGTATATAGGTGTTACACTTGCAGTAAGTATGTGTACCACATGCATGCCTGGTGCCTGCAGAGACCAGTTAAGGGTGCTAGATCCTCTGGAACAAGAGTTACAGATGATGGTTGTGAGTCACTATGTCAGTGCAGGGAACTGAACCCAGTTCCTTTGGAATATCAGTTCTCTTAACTACTGAGCCATCTCTCCAGCCCCTTCCTTCTTCCTTTTTCTTCCTTCTTCCCTCCCGGTCCCCCTTTCTTTGGAGGAGTACATTCTACTGTGTCCATACATAAGTCAGAGGACAACTTGTGGGAATAGGTTCTCTTTCTACCACATGGGTCTTAAGGATCAAACTCAGGTCATCCGGATCAGCAGCAAGCATTGTTACCCACTGAGCCAAGGACTTATCATCAGCAGTAGAATAAAAACACACATTTTAATGAAGCCTCACTAATCTTCCCCTCCAAACAGGCTGCCTCCTTTAACTCCCCATTGTACTTGTTGCCTACATTTAAATAATTGAATTGGAATCATTGCTTGGAAAGATTCCTTTCTATGAGTATACTATTAATAACAAACATTTTTTTTCTCTTATTGGTCTTAACCAGATCTCTTTTAGGACCCAAACTTTCCCTACTCTGAAATTTAAGGAAAAAAATTCATGCTTACTCTGTTTAATGCCTTAAATCGTTTTATTTATAGAGTGACTGGTATATAATGTGAGGCCATGACAGTTGCATGTATAGCTGAGGTTTTTATTATAGACATGAGGGAGTGTACAGCCAGAGGCACCGGAAGGGTTCTAGACAGGGGGGAAAAGTAGCAGACTAAATATGGCCAGCACAGTGGACCAGGAAGAGAAGACAGGGAGAGAGAAAGAGTGACAGAAAAGAGAAAGCAAAGAGGAGAAAGAGCCAAGATGAGGGGCAAGAGGGCAAAGAGAAAGAGTGTATGGCCAAAATGTCAGGGTTATATAGGAATTAGGAGCAGGAGGAAGAGAAGGAAGCCCAGGAGCTGGAGAAGTTAAGGGAGGGGGATGGGGTGAGAGGAGCTGAGAGGAGCCGCAGGTACTGCGGAGCCTGGAGGCCAGCAAGTGCTCTGTATGCTAATAGGCAACACAATTAGCCATTTCTCCAGGTTTCCTTTGGACCTGCAATTCAACCGGCTACAGTCTAATGCAGACTTTGTCCCTTCTCAGAAAAGATTTTATTTGGTTTGGTGAATCTTGCCTGCTTGTCTATAATAGTAGTAATGTATTTTTGAAAAACACGTATTCATTCTGATCAATCAGAAACAATATTAATTTAGATTATTTTATTCAAAATAGTCAGGCAGAATAAGCTCTTTGGAAATATCACCATCATCCATTTCTTCTTTTTAATTTTTTCCATTTCTTGAATAAATAAAAATAAGATACACTTTAAAACTCTGGCAACCCTGGGAGAATTAGGTTAGTTGGTTAGTTGCCTTTGGTTTTTCCTCTTTGATACAGTGTCTCAATAGCCTAGTCTGGTCTTGACCTTGAACTGTTGATCTTCCTACCTCCACCTCGCAAGTCCTAGAGTTATAGACATTTGCCAACAGGTCTGCCTAGAACTGTTGTTATTGTTGTTTGTTGCTTTTAATTATTTCTAATGATTCCATTATCTTTTTGCTCAGGATAATGTCAGTGTAACATTTGGACTTGAATGCCAGGCACCCAGACTTGTGAAGTGACAACAGAGCAGGAATTACCTCTGCGTAGGAGAAAGCTAAGGCCAACCGTCAGACTTGAGGCAAAAGAAAGTTGTGCCGTTTAGGGAAAGAACATGGCAAGGCACTAGGGAAGGAGGGAAAGACCAAAACTACAAGCTCTCATTCTGTCCCTCCTTGCTCCTCGCCATGCTGGAGATTGAAGCCAGCACTTTGGGCAAGTCAGGCAAGTACTCTACCACTGAGCTACATCCTAGCCCCAGGACTCTCCTGAAGAAGCACATCTTGGTTGCTTCTCTCAGCATGTGGCACATTTTTTAGATTTATTTTTAATTATGTTAATGTAGGGGATATGTGCATATCTGCACAGGTGCCCTCAGAGGCAAGATGAAGCCACTGGACTCCCTGGAGCTGGAGTTGGAAACACTTGTGAGCTACCCCCAGTATGTGGCATTTTCAAATTAAGTTTACAGACAGGCAAAGGTGAGGACCATCTATGTTTCATGTAAGCATGCATGAAGTTCTGGGTTCAAGCCTTAGCACGGTACTCTGGAGGCAGAGACCTGAGTTCAAGGCTATCCTTGATTATACAGAGTTTTAGGCCAAACTGGGCTTTGTAAGACTGTGTCTCAAATAAACAAAAATAAGCAAAAAAAAAAAAAAAAAAAAAAAAAAAAACACCCATAGTGCATCATTTTCAGAATGGAAAGCTCAATATTGTTCCCTGTATGCTCTCCCTAAAATGTAAATAAGTCTGGATTAGTTTAGTACTTCCAGATTAGAGTCCATGCCTTTTAATCCCAGTCCTGGGACATAGAAACAGAAGGATCTTTAGACTTCAAGGCCAGACTTGGCTACATGATGGGCTGTGGACAGCTTGTGCTACATAAAACCATCTCAAAAATAAACAAAATAGCATGCTCCTAAATTGTAAGGAAACTAGGAACTAAAAGAAAAGACCCTGTAAGGGAGAGGAAGGGGCCCTGAAGAACAGCCAAACAACTGGATGCAGCTGTGCAGGTATACTTAACCAAGCTTGAGGCTTTCTCAAGCTCTGGCTAGGCATAGGGTCAGTCCGGTATTTCCTCTTGCACTGGAGTAGCTTCTCCACTCTACCAACAGCCTTTCATTTTTCTGCTCATTACCTCTAGGCTGAAACTGCTCAGTTAGGAGCAGAGGAGAGCCTGGAGGAGATTGGACACTCCCAAGCAGCCACAGGCCTGTGGCCTTCCACAAACTGAGCAGCTCATCAATGGCAGAGAACGGGCCATCTGCTCATCTTCTGTGAAGAGCTGAACACAATTTAATAGAAGAGAATAGGAAGGGATGTATCAAAGAGGACTTCCAAACAGTCAGGGTAACTGAGCCCCTCACTTCCCCAATGTTACATGGACATGCAAAGATGACCTGGGAGCTGCTCCAACAGCCTGTCATCCCCGATGCAGTAGGACTCCTCTGCTCACCACAAAGGCACTTTTTAAAAATTTCATCCTTGAGGCTGGAGAAACAGCTCACTTAGTAAAGTGCTTACCCACAAGCACAGGGACCTGAGCTCAAGCCCCAGTGAATAGAGCCAAATGTGCTGATGACATACCAGGAGTCAAGACAAGCAGATCCCTGGTGCCAGAGTTCAGCTCCAGCGGGGTACAGGTCCCAAAGAGGAGGTGCAGAGTTAGAGAGGGAAGGAGACTGACAGAATCTGAGAGTGAATCAATAACTCATGTGTTTATTGAAAAGAAGGCTCTATGATTGCATAGTAGCTTAATCATAGGTAATGTTGAAATCAGGCTTAGTGATTTCAAGAGATGTATAATTTCTTCATAGATTGTTAACCCATTTTATCCCTATTTTTCAGCATTCAGAATGAAAGAGGTAATCAACTTTATTACACTGTTTTGTTTTCTGAAGCAAAAGCAGTAAGTTCAATAGGCATCTAACTCCTTATTATTTTCTAAGGTGCTGTAACTCCACCAGGTGCCCGTTTACATTTCCCCCTGCATGTTCTCAGCCTTTGTGGTCAAGAGTGCCAGACATTAAGTTCTGAGAAAAAAATCCTGTAAGAGCAATTTTCATTCCTCAAGGGGCACAATGCAGGTTTGCACCGTGCAGCACATAAGTCTTGAGCTGTTTCCTAGTTGTGTTCCCATGTGCCTTAGTCTTACAATATGGGCCTGTTCTCCTCATACACTCCCCAAAGGAAGGTCCTTATATCTTACTCTTTTCCCATGTGACTTAGTCTTACAATGTGGGTCTGTTCTCCTCATACACTTCCCCAAGGGGAGGTCCGGACATCTTACTCTTTTTCCAGTATGCCGTACCATCCTAATTCCTTCAATGTATGTTCCTGTGTATGGCAGAGGGAATCAAGCCAGTCTAACTTAATAGAATCTGCTCCTCATGGGGCATACCAGATCTTGCCATTCATCCTTTAAGTCTTGTACCCAGGGAGTTAATTGTGGGCACTGTTCTATACTTATTAACTGAACTCCTCCTCTTCCTCCTCCTCTTCCTCCTCCTCCTCCTCTTCCTCTTCTTCTTCTTCTTCTACTACTACTTCTTCTTCTCCTTCTCCTCCTCCTCCTCCTCCTTCTTCTTCTTCTTCTTCTTCTTTTTTAGACAGGGTTTCTCTGTGTAGCCCTGGCTGTCCTGAACTGTGTAGACCAGGCTGTACTCGAACTCAGAAATCCACCTGCCTCTGCCTCCCAAGTGCTGGGATTAAAGGTGTGCACCACCACGCCCGGCTTAACTGAACTCTTGCCATCAACTGCCAAGTCCTCAGACTCTGGGTCTGGGCCCATTGTTTTCTCTTTGTTGTGTGCTTCATCCTTGGGACTAGTTGTACCCAAGAGTAAGCTGCAGGTCTCAGAAAATATAGTAGTGTGACTGAGAAGAAATGACACCCAAAGGTTGTCCTCTAGCCTCCAGATACGCGCACACATGCACCTGCACATACACTCATATACATAAAATCCTCTTGAACTCCTGTGTGGATTCTAGCATCAGGATTACCGATATTTTGCTATATGTGGATTAAAAAGGACAGTTTCAATCTTGGCCCTTGACAATTGCAATAAAAGCCCCTAAGTTCACCTACACACTTCCCTGGTTAGGCCAGTAGCTGAAGTTCCCATGGAACAGACAGGCCACAGTTCAGAGAAACAACAGAATTCTCTCCCAACTGTTGGTTTCTAGGTGACCCATGAATTATTTACTGTTTAGATCCTTTTAATTAGTAGGCAAAAGAAGAGAAAAGATCTTGGTTTTTTTATCTTTAGAAATAGCAGTTTTGTGGGTAAAGTGCTTGTCACACAAGTCTGAGGACCTGAGTCCACAGCACCTACATAAAAAGCCAGCTGTGGTGGAGTGAAGAAGTTAGATGTGACAGTACACCTTGTCATCCCAGGACTGGACAGGGGAAACATGTGGGGCTAACCAACAACCCTAGGTTACCATGAGAGACCCTGATTAAAAAAGCAAAGAGTATCACTTCTGAGGAATAACACTTAAGGCTGACTTCTGTACACACACACTTGTGTGAGAATGTGCACACACACACTGCCCAAGGAGATGTTAATTGGCCTGTTATTGACAAGAGTGTGTTTGTTTGCTGCTTTGAGATGTTAAGAATGATTCCTTGGTTTAGCAGTAAACACAGTAGACTTCAAATTATCAGGTATATTTTAATTTCCCTTATTATGAACACATGTAGATTGATTTAACTTCCTTACAGAAAACCCACTTTTATATTTCACACATTTGACTTAAGCTTTTTTGGCATGTGTTTATTTGTTCTATATTCTCCTTCTTCACTGACAAATTCATGCTTTTTGTGTATGGTGGATATTCAGTATTCTCATTAGTTTTTAAAATTATTTTGGGTGTGTGTGTATGTTTTACCTGCGTGTATATATGTGTGCTGCATGTATGCAGTGCCCATGGAGGGCAGAAGAAAGCATCAGATCTATCGGAGTTTGAGTTACAGACAGTTGTGAGCCTCCAGGTGGCTGCTGGGAACTGGACCTTGGTCCTCTGGAAGAGCAACCAATGCTCTCAATGGCTGAACATCTCTCCAGCTACTACCATCTCTCTCTTTTTTTTTTTTTTTTTTTTTTTTTTTTTGAGATCCGATAGATACATGATGATCTTTCCAGACCAGGAGTTTTAATTTGAGAAGAGAGGACTATAAAAGGCAGAGAAAAGGAATTTCTTTAAAGATTATTTATTTTGATGGTCATGGTGCCATATGGCTTTAATCTCAATACTCAGAAAACAGAGCAGGTGGGATCTCTGTTACGGCTAGCTTGGTCTACACGGCAACTTCCAGTCTGCCTAGGGCTGTATAATGACAGACTGTCCAAAAAAAAAGACTTTATTTTAAATCATGTAGGCATGAATTTTGGGTGGTATGTTCACATATGTGCAGTTGCCAGAAGTGCATGTCAGACTCCCTGGAACTGGACTTATAGGCTATTGTAAGATAAGGGCACTGAAATCCAAAGTTGGATTCTCTGCAAGAGCATTCTGTGCTCTTAACTGCTGAGCCATCTTTCAAGTCTGAGAAAGAAATCTATCAGTAACTTCTGGGGAGATTTTCCAAATTCACTGTGTTTCCCTCTTAGAGCAAAAGAAAACTTGGCTGAGGAAATTGGTGTTTTGAGAAGGTCTGTATCTGATCTAACCTGCCCCCTCTGACCTGTTGCCCTAGCTGTTGTCTGTCCTCACAAGGCACTCCCTTCATTTCTGTGCTAGGTCCCTTTTGACATCCCAGCTCAACTGACAACCAGGGCTTGCATAAAAGCTCGTGGCCAGGAAGGGTGGACTGATCTTTAGCTGCGGAGCCTGAGGTGCACTTTGGGTGCAGGTTTAGCAGTAGCTGCCTTTTCCCTTGCCTGAGCAGACTTCAGTGACTGAGGCAGCCGGTGATGGAGGTGGACAGCAACAGCTCCTCTGGGAGCTTCATTCTGATGGGTGTCTCTGACCATCCCCAGCTGGAGATCATCTTTTTTGCTGTCATCCTGGCCTCTTACTTGTTGACGCTGGTTGGGAACTTGACCATCATCCTGCTTTCGCGCCTTGATGCACGGCTCCACACACCCATGTACTTCTTCCTCAGCAACCTCTCCTCCCTGGACCTTGCCTTTACTACCAGTTCAGTCCCTCAAATGCTGAAAAATTTATGGGGGCCAGACAAGACAATCAGCTATGGTGGGTGTGTAACTCAACTCTATGTTTTCCTTTGGCTGGGGGCTACTGAGTGCATACTGCTCGTGGTGATGGCATTTGATCGGTATGTGGCAGTTTGTCGGCCCCTGCACTACATGACCGTCATGAATCCTCGCCTCTGCTGGGTGCTGGCTGCTATTAGCTGGTTGGGTGGCTTAGGCAACTCCGTGATTCAGTCAACATTCACTCTCCAGCTCCCATTTTGCGGACACCGGAAAGTGGACAACTTCCTGTGTGAGGTACCCGCCATGATTAAATTGGCCTGTGGAGACACAAGTCTCAATGAGGCGGTGCTCAATGGTGTTTGTACCTTCTTCACTGTGGTCCCAGTAAGCGTCATCCTGGTCTCTTACTGCTTCATTGCTCAGGCAGTGATGAAGATCCGCTCTGTGGAGGGACGCCGAAAGGCCTTCAATACGTGCATCTCCCACTTGGTGGTAGTGTTTCTCTTCTATGGCTCTGCGATCTATGGGTATCTGCTTCCAGCTAAGAGCAGTAATCAAAGCCAAGGAAAATTCATTTCTCTCTTCTACTCTGTGGTCACGCCCATGGTGAATCCGCTCATCTATACTCTAAGAAACAAAGAAGTGAAGGGGGCCCTGGGAAGATTGCTGGGGAAAGGAAGAGGAGCCAGCTGAGGACAGCACAATCGCCTTCATTCCTTACTGCCTCTCCACCTTACATTCTGATTTCTTATGAGAAGTTCTGTCTTCAGTAAAACCAATGCATATTCCTGACAATTCTACACATTTGGAAGATGGTTAGTGTTACTTGAGACATTCTTTGTTTATTTTCCAGAAATACTTCTGTGAGCCACAGGTAACAGGGCAGATATGTATCGTTGTAGGTCCAGAGACTATTGCCCTACAACAGATCCATTTCAGTGTCTCTGACTCTGAGGTCCACATTATGTGTTATAACATAATTCTGATGATTTTTTTTTACTTCCTAAGGAAAGAAACGTGAAGTTTCTTGTATAATTTTCTGTAATTCCATGAATTGACACCACACATTATCAATTTCAGATGAAAATAGAATTCATCTTGGTATCTTAGCCATCCATCATCATGGTCCGGTTCTCTGTCTCTTCTTAGTACTACATACAGGCTAACTATTCATGCTTCCCATCTCCCTCTCACCTGATTATCCTTTTCTGTATGTCTGCATCCAAATTTACCTTCTACCCAATGTGATAATTAATAAGAAAAGATAGGTAAGACCATTTGCCTTTCAATGCTAGCCTAAAATGTCTCCATCTGGCTTTGTTTAAATCATGGCAGCTGACAGCCAGAGCCATCGGGTTTGCTATGAGTCAGTGGACTGTGGGATATGCTATGGTTCCTTAAGCAAGTTTAGGAGGGTAGTCTGTCCATTAAGCACATCCTCTGTCTCAAGTTTTCATCTTCCAGCACTTCTGTCCCAGAAACCCAGCAACTGGTTTAGGACAAAACTTATCTCAAGAAACTTGTGTGTTGGAACCATAACACCTATATTGTATGTAGTACAAGTAATTTAAGCTTATCCCTGACTAGCTCACAAATAAATGGGACTCAGACTTTGGTTATTTTTTATCTATTTTTCTAACTGCTGGCCTGGCTACCTCCCCAGCAATATACCCCAGAGACTTGCTCTTTCTCCTGGCCATGTGCTCATGGTCTATCTCCCCTCATGGTGGCTTCCTCTTCTCTCTCATGCTTCCTCCTCTGCCCTTACCTTAGTATATACTTAGTATATATTTCAATTTTACTTATAAGCTCTTGTAAATTTTCTTCTGAGACTCCTCTCCAATTTTTATTATTTTCCTTTTCTTGTATCTTCAAGTATTTCTTTTATTTTCTTAAATGACTCTGCTCATTACTAGAATGGCAAAACAAAACAAAACAAAAAACCCAAAACACTCATCTGCCACCACAGTTTACACACCCTGTGCCTAGACAGAAGCTATATTAATACGGGACAATTGTTTAGCAGCTACATTATTAGAAATGAGAAAATTAATAGGTTTTAGAAGTAGTTTCAAAGGATCTGCAGCTTTGCTTCCATTTCTGTTATTGTATTTGTCTGCCTATTACAAAGTATATGCTGGGTAAGTGCTAGTGAATGAAATTATATTAAGTGTTATCGATCACCTTCTTACGGTAAGAACTAAATGTTCCATGCAGACCATTTTCACGTTTGCTGGTTTGGGTTATCTTGTCCCTTGAATAGAATGGAACGAGCACAGATACACTTTCCCTTCCAATTTTTCATAATTCCCTTTTAAAAATCTAATAACACTATCCTAGCCTGAATTTGTTTCTCCAGTTCAGATCAAAGCCACAACTTAGTTTTTCAATCGTGTTCATAGCAATAGTTTCCAGGATGAGCCATCATCCTGGATCTCATCAAAGTGTATCATCTTGAAGGCACAAAATACCAATCAGCACACTCGTCAGATCAGGTCAACTTCTCAAAGACAAGCTATGGCACCCAAGTTCCTGCAGTTATCTGGGAGCAGAGTGTGGCTGGCTTGTGGGCGTCGTAATTACAAGGAGACAGGGCAGTCATGTCCTCTGTTCAATTCATTTGAGTTTTGAAATAACTACAAGAAATGCAGGGAGAAGTAGAATCATTCTTTAAACACTTTGGAGTTCGGCAGAACTTCCTTCTGGAAAGTAAGGAACACCGTAAAACTGACTAGGAGTTAGGGGAGTGGAAAACCACAGAGGAAGGGGAGAAAAACTTCACCAGTTATAAGGGGAAGTAAGGGCATCATGGGTCTCTGCTGCAAGGAATCCCTAATGATTTTGTACTTTTTGCTGTTTTGAGACTCACACTGTAGGTTAAGATGGCCTTCAGCTCATGGCTATCCTCCTGCCTGAGATTCAAAGTGCAGGGATTAGAAGTTCTCCCTTTTAAAACGAAGGGATGAATATGATCACGTTTTAATGGCCACCGTATGAAATTATCAACAATAGAGGCTGGAGAGCTAAAAAGCCGTTCTTCCAGAGGTCCTGGGTTTTATTCCCAGCACCCACATGGTGGGTCACAACTGTCTTTAACTCCAGTCCCAGGGAATGCAGTGCCTTCTTCTGTCCTCCAAAGGTACCAGGCATACAGACAAAACACCCAAATATATAAAAAGTAGTTAATTAAATTAAAAAAGAAATTCTCAAGAAAAAATATTATAAAAAATAAAATATGCCTTTAATCCCAGCACTCAGGAGGCAGAGGCAGGAGGATTTCTGAGTTTGAGGCCAGCCTGGTCTACAAAGTGAGTTCCAGGACAGCCAGGGCTACACAGAGAAACACGGTCTCTAAAAAACAAATAAAATAAAATAAAATAAAATAAAATAAAATAAAATAAAATAAAATAAAATAAAATAAAATGGCTGAAGCTGGGGTTACAACTCAGTGATATGACAGATGCTTGCTTGGGATGCATGAGGCTCTCCATTCAATCTCTACTATTGCAATAAATAAGAAAATAAATAAATAAATAAATCTGTAGGTGTCTTGAGGGCTAGAGTGTTTGATTGACAACCATCAGATCTCTCTAACACAGCCTCAGTGGCTTCCTGCCAGGAATAGACCCCAGCAACTGCCAGGTAGGGGTGAGTTGCGAGGGGCCTGTAAACATTATTCCAGCAGCCCCTGAAGATCTTGCATCAGCTGCAACTCCAGCACCTCTATCTTCAAAGAAAGTGGTGCAGCATGCATTAGGAGACTTTTAGATGACCCCATCCAGGAACCCCTACTTGGAAGGAGCACCTTTCAGAAGCATAGCATCTCTGGAGCAGCCCTGAGGAAAGCAGAGTCTCGCTCCCCTCCCCCACCCCAGGACTGAGTTGCAGTTGTCTGTGGTGGTGGCAGCTGGGTGCTCTCTGGGCATCTGAACCTCAGCTGAAGTTTCCATGGACTATCCAAGAGGGATTGGAGGTTTCCAAGTACCTGTGAGGGGTTGTTGTCAAGACAACCACAGCTATCATGTTGACAATAGGAAGGAGTAGCTGTTTGGCAGCTGACTGGCTTTTTAATTTCATGAGGTTCGATTTGCCAACAATGTATTTCCTGAGCAACTGGAGTGTTCCCAGAAGGCATTGTGCCTGTGCTCACAGCTTGGAGTGTGTCCCTTCCTTCTCCTCTAGCATTTTCAGTTTCCATTCTTATGTTAAGGTCTTTGGTCCATTCGGAGTTGATTTTTTTTTCTGCAAGGTGGGAAGGACCTACTCTTATTCTGCCATACCTGAGCACAGGATTTGCTTAGCAAGCGGCAGGACCATTTTCAAGTAAATGGATAAGTCAGAAGTGGACTTTAAGGCTGTCTAGAAATACATCAGTCAAATTGTTTCCTGGAAAAAGATCAAAAAGTGTAGGAACATGGAACTTTGTACTACCAATACAATGGAATGGTATGTGAGGACAGCTAAGTTCAGACAGAATGTGAGTCTGCTACAGGCGCAAGGTTTTCTTTTAGGCTAGTGAGAAGGTTTTATAACTAGATAGAGTGGTTAGACAACATTGTAAATAACACCATAGTTGCTCACTCTATAATGGTTAATTTTGTTATTTTAATTTTACCTAAAAATTTTTTTCTATGTGTTTCTATTTGTTTATACTTTTATAGGCCAAAGGTCACCTGTGCAGGTCATATCTCAAGAGCTGTTTACCTTGTATCATCCCCTCCCACACACCCTGTGAACTTGTGTTGCTCCCTCCCCCTCTCTCCTGGTGCTGGGGGAAAAGGTCAAGAATTATTTTTAAACATTTTCTTAGCAGACATCTTGATTAGGTTTTTGTTTGTTGCCAAAGATCAAACTCTCAGCATGAAGAGAGGTTCTGAGAGACAGCGTGTCTAAAAGTGACAAAAAGAACAACTTGAAGTCAAATTATGGATCCAAGCTCATGACCTGTGTTCTACTTGCTATTCTAAGAGATTTCTCTGTCCATGTCCCGCTTGCGTGCGTGCGTGTGTGTGTGTGTGTGTGTGTGTTCTCCAAGCAGTCTGTGGGGCAGTGGACCATGCCAGAAAACTTGGTAAGGTTGAGTTGGTTCAGAAACCCTGCTGTACCCTCACCTGAGGACAGTAAGTGCTTCCCCTACTCCCGACCTGATTCCTGACCTGGAACAAGTGACCACAACTCCCCACATAAAGAACATGACCACTAGTCACATAGCACACAACACAGAGTTCTTTATGTTAATGAGGTATCTAGATGTACTCTGAGGGTTTAGCCAATAAGCTTCTCTTCCCAGACATTCCTTCCTACAAAAGGTATTTAATCTCTGGTCCACCCTGAGGAAGTAGTATACGCCTATTCTGTTTGATGAACAATTAAAAAACAATTTGGAACTGAGGAATGTCTCTCTCATGAAGAACTGCCATGGGTGAAAGCCTTCCTCACATAGAGCTGTGCTGCCACTCTGTGCTCCCTGGACACTCACTGCTAAGCAAGGCCAGAGCTTCCCCCTCTCCCTCCAGGTCTCATCCTAGCAGGCCCACCTTCTTCTGAGTTTGGGAAT
Source organism: Mus caroli (assembly GCF_978045245.1). Lineage (NCBI taxonomy): Eukaryota > Metazoa > Chordata > Mammalia > Rodentia > Muridae > Mus > Mus caroli. Next base: position 362,428 of record NW_028227272.1, read on the forward strand.
CCCTGTCTCCTTGGCCTCAGTCTGCCTCATTTCTCACACAAGTTGGGGTCCCCATTTTAGATTGCACTCTCCCACCCCTGAATTATTTTTGAACACTCTCTTAGCAGACATCTTGATTAGGTTCCCGCAAGCCCAACACTGATGGGGCGTAGGGTGAAGTGCAGCCTAGCGCCGCACGTTTTGTCTGCCCTAGCGGGGTTCACACACCCCAGTGGTGACACGGAATGCAGAATCATAGCAGTTTTCTCTTTTTATCCTAAAAAATTCTCTGGAGAGCTCATCTTTGGCAGAGCACAGGCCCAGTCCTTTATTTTTCACATTAATTCAATCGTTTACTTCAGGTTTCCTTTAGATTGCCTTATGAATCAGCACCCCATGACCTGTGATTCTCAAGACACAGCAAGCATACTTTTTTTTTTTTAACAGTGCGAGAGAGAATTCAGAGATCTGTCTGTCTTTGCTAAGCACTAACGATAAACTAGGGGCAGGCACCATGTCACTCTGTCCCTACCAGGGTCACGCCAGGCTCTGCAGTTTGTTACTTGCCTTTAAAACTTTTGTTTTTCTCAAGACAGAGTCTTAACTATGTAGCTGTGGTTGTTCTAGGACTATGTAGACTAGGCTGGCCTTGAACTCACAGAGATCAGCCTGCCTCTGCCTCTTGAGTGCTGGGATTAAAGACATGCACCACTATGCCCGGTTGCTTTTTGAACTTTTTAAAGATTTATTATTTTTAATTATATGTAGGTGTATGAGCCTATATCTGGGCATGTACATGTGAGGTGGCAGTGGAGGCCAGAGGTGTTAAGTCCCCTGAATTTGGAGTTATATATGATTGTGAGCTGCCTAACACAGCCCTTAGAATACAACCCAAACCCTCTAGAAGGCCTCTAGAAGCCTGCCTCCAGGCCTCGTGGGGTTTGTTTGTTTGTTTGTGTGTTTTTCTTTTTTCCATCTTCCTATTTTGAGGCAGGATCTCTCATTGGCCTAGAAATTAGCTCCTAGGCTAGTGTAGGAGGGCAGGGAGTTCCAATGATCCACCTGCTCTCCCTCCACCTCTCCAGCGTGGGAATTACAAGAGCTCATCACCACATCCAGATTTTTCACATGCTTGTGTGGCAAGCACTATATCAACTGAGCTATCTCCCAGCCTTAAGGGGAAAAAATTGAAAGTTTTCTAGAGCATGCTCACTCATGCCTATCATCCACACTAAGGAAGCAGAGGTTGAAGGATAATACACTGGGCTACATTGTGAGAAGTCTCAGAACAACAAAAAGATTATATATAATGAGTAAAAATAAAAGGAGCTGGAGAGACGGTTCACTGTATATAGCACTGGCTGCTCTTCCAGAGGGTCTGGGTTTGATTCCCAGCACCTACACCAGAGCTCACAACTCTCCAGTTTCAGGGATTCCAACACTCTCTTCTGGCTTTCATGGGCCGCAGGCGCATGTGACACACAGACAGGCAGGCAAAACACCATACATCTTTAAATAAATAAATTTTAAAATAAACGAGAGCTGTGAAAGAAAGGCAAAAATCATAGGAGAAATTATTTTTGGAAATGTTAAGCTGTTAGTATGTGGGGAGAGGGTCCAAAGTCTTCAAGCTTATGAAGACGTGCACGGAAAAAGTTAAGGTTGGTCTTCAGGTAAGACAGGTTGTAGTTGCCTTACACTTCCTCTCATATCCTGTACTTCGTGAAACTCAAGAAAGTCTAATAGATGCTCTCCTGGTTTAATGACCCCCACACTATCCTTGTAAGTTCCATTCATCACATAATTATTGCTTCATTGATTGTGAAGACAGGGACTGATCTCTCACCATTGCACATCGTAGATGGTACCAGGTTGTCAGGCTTTACCTCAGACTCTGAAGATAGCCCTTGCAGTGGGCAAACTACTTTGTTTCCTACTTATTTGCATTCGTTGAGTCATTTGCGAAGGTTAGACCACGCAAGAATAGGAAAAACCCTAGAGGCGAAGTCGGAGAAAGTTAAGATCCTGCTGTGGAGAATGAGTTTCAGCGGTTCGTCCATCCCCTGGGTCCTGTTTCAAGTACACCACAGACATGTCCTAAGAGGGAGGCCCTACCGGCCAATACGAGACCTGACCTGAAGCCCCCCATACGGAGGACTCGCTGGAGCCCTCGCACTTTCTGCTGCCCCAAATTCCCTCAGCCAACCGAGAGACTGCCAACTATATGGTATTAGGCAGTACATTGCGAATGCGCCCGGACTAGTCACTGGACTACGACTCCCAAGAGGCACTGCGACTGATTGATAAATCAAACAGCCAATAAAAGATTAGCGGTGTCCTAGAGACCCAGTCCTGTAGAGGAGAGGCGGGCCTTCCCGTGGGTAGCTCTTGGAGCCAGTGGGCGTCTCCGTGGCGGGGCTCCGGCTCCGCCCCTAGACTGTGCTCTAGGGTTCCCGGTGTCCAGTCTCTGGCAAGGTGGGTCACCTGCAGGCGGGCACTGTCTTCTGAGCTGCCTCAGAACGTGGTGTCGCAGGTGGCTACTGGAACTGACACCCAACACTGCGGTGGAGCTGTGTGTCCCCTTGCCGCAGCCTCACCAGGCCGAGCTGGCTGGGCCGCGGAGCGGCACTCACTGTCCTTAACCACGCGTTGGTCGCGCTGTGGCCTTGGCTCTGCTTCGCTCAGAGGTGCTGGATCAGGTCGGTGTCTGCCAGATGCCGGAGAGTTGGTGCGAGCTACTCACAAGATGATAGCTTAAACTTTCCCTGGGGATTCCTTTACCAGCCCGTTAGATCGCGTTGTGAATTTCGCCAGATACAAAAATAAAATATTCTCTCCAGTACCCTTCTGGGATATTATGACTTTTCTCCTTAAAAACTGACGAAAAGACCGGGAACAATTTTGTTTTCAGAGTCTGGGATAAAGACTAGCAAATGAGAAAGCTATGTCTTTGCAGTCCTTCCAGAGAGGCTTCGTTCCAAACATTTTTCTAGCCTTCAGATTTCTCCAGAGCAATGACCCAGAAGACGAATTCAGTTTACCATTAGAGTGACATTGTTCCCAGAACCCCCAAAATGGCAGCTAGAATGGAGATAACTTTGAGCACCCACACTGAGGATTCTGACAAGCAAGAGAGACACATAATAATGAAGCCGGAAGAAAACCGTGGCCCCCCTCAGCAAAAAGCCTATCCTGACCCTGAGCTTTCCCGCCAGGGCTTCAGACACTTTTGCTATCAAGAAGTGTCTGGGCCCCAGGAAGCGCTCTCCTGCCTTCAACAGCTCTGCAGACAATGGCTGCAGCCTGAACTACACACTAAAGAGCAGATTTTGGAGCTCCTAGTGATGGAGCAGTTTCTGGTCATCCTACCTCCAGAGATCCAGGCTCAGGTCTGGCATCGGTATCCAAAGAGCAGCAGGGAGATTGTGACTTTGGTGGAAGATTTGCACAGAGCATCCAAAAAACCAAAGCAGTGGGTAAGGAGGGTCCTATTTCTGTGGGTCCTAGGTAATGTCTTTGTTCTCTTTTGAGGCAGTGTTTTGTCTCATGAGCCCTAGTTAGAGATTCCAGGGGAATGGATGGCTTCGAAAGTTGCTTCCAGCCTGGAGGAATCCCCTTATCCCCCAAAGCCATAACCAGGGTTTCAGAAAACCGCTCCACTGGCACCCAGTGAGGAAGCAGAGAACTAAGCTATTCCTTCAGAGACTCCAGCAACTTTATAAGAGTAGGGGTTTTTTGTTGTTGTTTGTTTGTGTGTTTGTTTTTAAGATTTTTATTTATTGTATCTAAGTACACTGTAGCTGTCTTCAGATACACCAGCAGAGGGAGTCAGATCTCATTACGGATGGTTGTGAGCCACCATGTGGTTGCTGGGATTTGAACTCAGGATCTTTGGAAGAGCAGTCAGTGCTCTTAACCTCTGAGCCATCTCTCCAGCCCCCATAAGAGTAGGTTTAAGGAACCTCTACTGTCAGGTCTTCCCTGACCCACATTTTGAAGCTTTGCTACAATCAGAATTCTTAGCCAACAGATCTAGCCTGTTCCATAGGAAACTAATTTTGGTGAAGCTCTGTGGACTTTGTTCCAGTGAAGTGTCTACCATATTGCCTTTGAATGGGAAAGTCTCAACTCAGTTCTCGGGTATCTTGCCCCACCCCCTTCCCCAAGTGAAAGCCCAGTTGGAGCCACAAAAGGAAGCAAGTGACAGGTGGGGCAGCTTTGCTGGAGTGTCCTGGTCCTCTCTGACAGGAAAACTTACCAAGTTGGAATGGCTTTCAGTGACCCCTTACCATACTGGTTCCATTCCCACGGGGCCTGTCTCTAGCAGAAGTAGAGAGGGGAGCATTGTTTGTAATGATTCAGTAGTTTTGCCAGCTCTCTTTTGATGATCTTGGCCCAAGCTGTGGGCACTACCTGGGAAGGCTGGCTGATTGTGAGGCAACCTCATTCTCTTTGCTCTGCATGCTTTCCCTTCACCTCCTTTTGGTGGCCTCTAGGTCCTTACCAGTTCTCCCCAGGGTAAGGGGGTCACTCTATAGCAGTGAGTGGCATGTTGCTCTCAGTCCATCAAGAAATGGAGAATTAATGGATAGCCCTTTGCCTAGGTGACCGTTTGTATGCAAGGGCAAAAGGTGCTCTTGGAGAAAACAGGAGCTCAGCTTGTAGAACAAGAACTTCGAGACTTTCAACCCCAAACTCCTAGCAGAGACATTCAGGAGGACTCTGTGGAGGAGCCGTCCTGGGAAGGATCTCATGAGCGGCTGAGTCCTCACCACTGGGAGAAGACTCTCCTCCAGGAACCAGTCCTCAGATTGACTGAGACAGGTAACCACTCTGGCTCTCTCACCAGCCTCTTTCCATCTCATGGTTCTGCAAATGCAGTTGTGTTACATATACCCCCTTTAAAATGTATTATTTGTGTGTGTGGGGGAGGGGTGCCAAAGGGCACTTATGGAGGTCAGAGAACAACTTTGTGGAATCACTTCTTTCCTGTCACCTTTATTTGGGTTATAGAGATCAAACTCTGGTCTCTGGCTTGAGTAACCAGAGCCCTTACTTACTAATCCAGTTTCCTGTCCTTATAAAATTACATATGATAACTGATATTATTTTTGAGACAGTGTCTCACTATGCAGCCCCAGCTGGTCTGAAATTCACTCTGTAGACCTGAACTCACAGAGATCCACCTGCCTCTGCTTCCCAAGTGCTGGGATTAAAGGTCCACATTACCACACCCAGCCTGTTTGGGTGTTTGTTTGTCTGTTGAAGAATCACTGAAGTCACTTGTAAAGTGGCTGCCCTGTCTGAGGGCCCTATCCACAAAGCAGAGGGTGCTTGTCCATACCCTTGCCAGCACTTCCTCTGGGCTGTTTTATTATGATGTAATATCCCTTGAGGTTTTGACTTTCATTCCCCTAATGAGTTGTGTTTGCCATTATTTCATATGTTTATTAAATTATATATCCTGGCTAGTGAGATGGCTCTGTGGGTAAAGGTACTTGCCACCAAGCCTGAAACCTGACTTCAGTCCCTGAGGTCCACATGATGGAAGGAGGGAATCACTCCTGTAAGGTGTGATCTCTGACCTTCACACACACACAGTCATACAAACAACCATCTGTAACACACACACACACACACACACACACACACACAAAATCATACCTAACACACATACACACAATCATACAACCATCCCTAACACACATACACAGTCTTACAAACAACTATCCCTAAAACACACACACACACACAGAGTAAATATAGTAAGACATTGTGAAAAGGAAATCTGATATTTTGTCTTTGGTTATTGGGTCTCAGGTAGCCTAGGCTGGCTTCAAAGCCACTACAGAGCGGAGGGTGATCTTGAACTCCTGCTCCTCTAGCCTTCACCTCCTAAATCCTGTGACGGACGAGAGGCCTTTGCCATCACTCCCAGCTTATAGAAGAATGCTAGTCATATGCTTTGTCCATTTTTAACTTGGAAGACCTCACAGATGATAAGTCATGAATGTTCTCTCTCATTTTGTGAATTATCTTTAGTATTTTGATGGTATTCCAAGAATCACAACTGTTTTTATGTTTTAAAAATTTTGTACTACATTTTTATTTTCAGTGTACCTGTATGTGTGGGCATGCACATTTCATGTGCATATGTGGAAGTCAGAGACACAGTTCTCTTTTTCCACTATGTGGGTCCTGGGGGTCAAATCGTGTCATCAGGCTTGGCCAGGGGTGCCTTTACCCTCTGAGCCATCTCACCAGCCCAAGGTTTTCTTATTGATAGTCTCTGAGTTTTTGTCTTTGCTTTGGCCTTTGGAGTCCTAGCTAAAAAACCATTGCCCAATCAAATGATTCAGAGTCACAGTTATGCTCTCTAAGAGTTGTTTAGTTCTTCCATTCATTTTGAGTTAGTCTTTTTTGTATGTGATAATTTTGTGTGTGTGTTACTAAGGTTACTATAACAAAAGCCCCTTAGACTGGGCAGCAAATTTATTGTTAACAGTTTCAAAAGTTAAGCCTAAAGTCAGCTGGGGAGTTGGCTTAGTGGGTAAGAGTGTTTGCTGAGTTAAAATCCCTAGAAGGCAAATACACAGACCTGGCTGTGTGCTTCTGCAATGCCAGTGCTGGGGGACAGGGGCATGGGCAAGAGAGGAAGATTTAGCTCAAGGTCAGTGAGAGACCCTGTCTCAAGAGAATAAAGCAGAGTGACAGGACATTCAACATCTATTTCTGGTCTCTTATGCTTTAGAGAGGCACACACAAGCAAATGCACCATACTTCCATACTGTAACACACAAACAAACAAAAAGAAGTCCAAAGTTGGTACCACCAGGTGCAGTGTCTGAGGACTACACAGTAGTACCTGCCATGTGTCCCATGTGGCTGAAAACAAAACAAAACAAAACAGTAAATGATGAAAAGATGAGGCTTTTCATCTTTTTGACAAGGCACTAATTCCATTCACGAGAGCTCCATCTTTATGACCCCGTCATCCCACCCCTCACCCCCACCCCCAGATACTACACTACCCATAAATTTAGGTAGATGTTTAGACAGAATGGGATTCTTTGGTACCCTTTGAAGCTTGTGAGCTGAAATTCAGATGCAGTTATTTGCACCCAACCAATGGACAGAAGCAGCTGACCCCTGTTGTTAAATTAGGGAAGGCTGAAAGAAGCTGAGAAGGAGGGCGATTCTGTAGGAGAACCAGCAGTCTCAATTAATCTGGACCCCCGAGATCTTTCAAACACTGGACCACCAAACAGACAGCACACACCAGCTGATATGAGGTCCCCAACACACATACAGTAAAGGACTTCCAGGTCTGTGTTCATTCAGAGGCGATGCACCTAACCCTCAAGAAACTGGAGGCCCCAGGGAGTTTAGAGGTCAGGTGGGGTGGGGGATGGGAGCATCCACAAGGAGAAGGGGTGGGATGGAAAAGAAGTGTGGAATGTAGAGCAGTCGGAGGGTGGATAGGGAGGGGTGGGGAATGGAATATAGAGTGTAAAAAATGAATTACAAATTAAAATTAAATTTAAAAAAGAAAAAGAAGAAGAGAAAATCCAGTAATTCCAGGGCCACTTGCCAGAAAATTATTTCTTTCCCATTTGAATTGTTCTTAAGATCCTTGATGAAGGCAGGCAGGCAGGCATGCTGATGAATGCCTGGGATCTCAGCACTTAGGAGGTGGAAACAGAAGGTCAGGCGCTTACTATCATCTTCAGTTCTGTAGTGAGTTTGAGACTAGCCTGGGCTATGTGAGACCCTGTCTCAGTGAACGGAGCAAAACCTTGATGAAATCACTTGGCAATAACTGTCTGAGCTCCTCATTACATGTAAGATTAATTAAAATCCAAAACTCAGCTCCTCAGCCACATTAGGCATTTCCCATGCTCAGCAATCACATCTGACTCCAGACGCCATGGTGAGTGTGTATTCAGCACATGAGAACAAACTTTTCCCGAGTCTCCATTTCCCTGGCCCAGTCTCGCTCAGATCCATCTTGATCCTCAGTTTTGTCAGAAGGTGGACAGTTCCTTTAACTAGGATACACATCTAATTTGTATTCCATTCTCTAAATACTTAGGCTGTCAACAGTGCAGTGAGAAAAACAACATAGTCCTTGGATTTATCATCCTTGAAGTGAAGGAGGCTGTTAGTCTTTGTCCATGTAATAAAGGGATATTAATTCAAGGTGCAGTAGGACATGTCTGTGGTCCCAGCTACTTAGAGGATCACTTAGGCCCTAGAGTTTGAAGTCAACCTAGGTGATACAATTGACCCTGTCAATGAATAATAACCCTTCAATTGTTATCCTTCATCATTGTTGGTACTTAGTTCTGATTTTTTTCTATTTTCCTATACCTTAAAAAAAAAAAAAAAGATGCTGGGCAATGGTGGCACATGCCTTTAATCCCAGCACTTGGGAGGCAGAGGCAGGTGGATTTCTGAGTTCAAGACCAGCCTGGCCTACAGAGTGAGTTCCAGGACAGCCAGGGCTACACAGAGAAACCCTGTCTCGAAAAACCAAAAAAAAAAAAAAAAAAAAAAAAGATGTATTTATTTTTATTTATATGAGTATACTATAGCTGTCTTCAGAGGGCACTGGATCTCATTATAGATGGTTGTGAGCAACCATGTGGTTGCTGGGATTTGAACTCAGGACCTCTGGAAGAGCAGCCAGTGGTCTTAACCACTGAGCCATCTCTCCAGCTCCTTTTGACCTTTTCTTAAAGATTGGAAGGACAGAAGGATAATTTGGCTCCTAGCTTTACTATAAATTAGGGACACTCCAGGAACTAATTAACTGTGTAGATTCCCAGGACTAAGCCTCAGAGATTCTGGCTCATCACATAAAGGGTGGGGAACCTTGTGTTGATGGATCCAGAGGAGGCTGGCTAATGCACACATGCCACCAGCAGAGGCTGACAAACCTCACAACATATTTCAACTTCTATTCCTGGAGTTCTTTCTTCTAAGTGCAGAAAACAAAGCATATTATTTCTAATTATAGAGTCCTCCAGAATGAGAGGTGACAAGGAAAACCCGAAACAGGAGGAGGCAAGAAGAGCAAAGGCATGCACAGTCTTACATGGAAGACCTAAAGAGGGTACCCTGCACAGCCCTGAGCCAAGAGGGGTGACTGCAAGTGATGCCCGATTGTTGCAATGGCAGGTCAGACCCCCACAATCTCCCAAGTCACTTGCCCACTACCAGAGACATTGCAGAGAGCTGGAATATATCAGTAATCCCCTCAGAGGTCACCCACTGAGAGAGTTAAAGAGAAGCAGAGGTGGCCGAAGAAGCCTGAGCGGCCTCATGCAGTGTCTTGGTCACCAGGCAGCCCACCCAGCCAGGAAACCTTACAGCTGTGACGATTGTGGGAAAAGCTTCACGTGGAATTCAGAGCTGAAGCGACACAGGAGAGTGCACACCGGGGAGAGACCCTACATCTGCGGGGAGTGTGGAAACTGCTTTGGGAGGCAGTCAACTCTGAAACTGCACCAGAGAATCCACACTGGGGAGAAACCATACCAGTGCAGCCACTGTGGCAAATGCTTTCGCCAAAGCTCCAACCTCCACCAGCACCACAGGCTCCACCATGGGAACTGAAGCCATCCTGTATGCTGTAGAGTCGTAGGGAAAGGCTTTTGGTCTCTCTCCCTTCTCTTACTTGCCTGTAAATCGCAAAGTATCTTTTGTGACTTACAAACAGAGCAAGTGGCCTTTGGGGAGTGATGGGTGAATAATCAACTGGTAAGGAGGTCAGAAAGAGGCTGATGGGGCCTGACTGTAAGGAAAGCTGATCTGGGTGTTGGGGCACAGAGAGCTGCAGTCTCGACAGAGTGGGGACTAGTTACTGAAGAATAGTCAGAATGAGCTGCAAGTGACTTTAGTTAATCTTCATCTTCTAAAATACAGTTGTTTTCGTGTGTACACTTGAGCAGTTGATGAGAATGTGAAGAAAGCATTCACCAGAGAGTCCTCTAAGAGTCTTTCTGCAACTGAATTTTTTGGTGGTGGTAGTTTTTAATTACTTTTATTTATTTTTAAGACAGGTCTCTCTATATAGCCCTGGCAGTGCTGGAACTCACTCTGTAGACCAGGCTGGCCTGGAACTCAGAGATCCACCTGCCTCTGCCTCCCAAGTGCTGGTAAAAAGGTATGTGACCCCAAACCCTGCTATAACTAAAGACAAATTGAGAATGTGTGTGTGCGTGTGCATGTGATTAGCAGTTTCTAAGTAAGTAGACAGTACTTTTATTTAAATTATATTTGAGGGAACTTTTTATGTCAAAGCACTTTTGATTTACAAAAGGTGTTCCACCTCCAGCCCACGATATAAGGGAAAGCTCCCGAGGGAAGTAAGTACCGCTCTGGTGGACAGGGGAATTCTGCCTGCTCTTATAAGCCATTAGCTTTAAAACTGGGACTAGCGTGTTCACAGTGTTTACAATTAGATTATGGGAATGGTTATACAATTCAGTGACTCCAGGAAAATTATTGAAATAGATTAATTTATTATAGGTAAATTGTACCTCCATAGCCTTTTAAAATAACAGAATATTTATATAAAATGTTAAGAGTTCCAGAAGTGGGTCTAGGACACCGTCCCATGTTTTCTTAAAGTAGAAAGTAGAACCCAATCAGTTATCACCCTAGGAAAGGCATCCTCTTCCTCCATTCAGGCAGATGTATGTAGGATGTGGTGGCCATTCTTCTGAAGGCATCAATACTAAGTCACTGCCTTTATCTTCAATATTCAACTGGGCCTTACCTCTTCCCCAGCCCACATACCATTGCTGGCCAGAGCCTTTACAGTTTATACACACAGACACACACACACACACACACCTTTCCTCCAAGCCACCTTCACTGCTGTCTTGTAATAACTTCTTAGTCATGTCTGAATTTGTTTTCTACTGGTGCTATAACAACTGAATGCAAACTTGGTGGCTTAACACAGAACTTCTCTTCTACTGCTGCAAGCTAAAGGTCTGAAATCAGCCTCAGCTAAAATCTCCTTGAGCAGGGTTTCTCGTTGGAGACTCTGAGAGGTAAATTGGTTTCCTTGACTTTTTCAGCTTCTAGCAGCCCACTCCATTCTTGGATGCTTATATTGGGTATAGCAGGATAATCTCCACCTCTCAAGATCTTCAGTAATACTTACAAAATGTTCCTTTTGCCATTTAAGGGATCATCTGCTGGTTCCAAGGATTAGGATGTGAAGTACGTGGAGGACCATCATTTGGCCTACCTTCCATCCATATATGTCTTAGATCAACTTGGTCACTAAAAGGGGATCTCCAAAAAGAGATGTTTTTAGGATTGTTTGTAAGGGTTGGCACGGGGGCAATGGCTAGAGTTTTGCTACCTGGGATCTTTCATAGTATGTTTCCTCTCTTCAGATTACACAGCAGTAATCATTTGGCGTCTTTGGGCACCTGTTCAAACCTTTAATTTATGTGACAAACTCACAGTTAACATTTTTCTTTTCCAAACAGTGTCAAGGCCGTGCTGCTGCCTTGCCTGCTTGTCCCCAGCCCAGTTTTCCTTTGCATGAGGCTCACCTCCCAACAACGGATGGCATGAGGGTCCAATGGCACAGAAGGCTCTTGGGTACTGCATTCAGATATAGGGGTTCCCTCATCTCCTTCATCCATTCATGCTTCCCCAGAGCCTCCACACAGAATCTTGACCTACCTACTTTCCTTGTGGCCAGCTTCCCTTTCCTGGACCCCAACCTAAGAAAATAACCTATCTCCTTTCACATGCAGCTCTGGCTCCTACCCATCCCATTGGCTCTGCCATATTTCTGGGTCCTGCCTAGCACGTACTGGTGTCAGCTTAGGGGTGACTCCTGCTTTCAGTGTTTGATTCCCCAAGTTAGCCCCAGGGAGACCCAAGGAGAAGGGAAACATTCACAGGTAGTGGAGGCCTATCCACCAAAAGAACTTTCCCATATCCAGCAGGCAGGGTGCAAATCAATCGCACAGTACAATGTCACTCCCAGTAAGCCTGGCAGTGCCTCCTCACAGTGCAGGACTGCTCCTCAAATGAAAATGTTTCTCTTATTGCTTCATTGAAGTATTACACGTACCAGAAAACTTGTGCACTTAGAGTATACGGTTCAGTGTTTACCATACAGCATTGAGAGCTGTGCCTCTGTCACTCCAGTCTCGTTTTAGGAAACTGTCAGTGTCACAGAGAAGTGAAGCTTAAACATTAGCAGTCACTGCCTGCTCCTGTCACAGCTTATGTCTCCGGAGTATAATATCTTCTGTGCACACCATGTGTGCAGTGTGTCATGCGGCAACACTTTCTTCCCTAGTCCTGTTGTGTTGTATGAAGGGGCCTTCAGTCCATCTATTGGTTGATGGAATTGTGTAATTGCACCCTGGTTATTGTGAAGAGTAATGCTGTTCTAACATTATATCCAGGTTTTTATGTTTCACTCCTCATGGATACATGCCTAGAGGCCGAGCAAAGCTCCCTGCTAGGTCATGCGATAATCCTGTTGATCAAACTGTCTCCAACGTGCTTACACTACACTTTACACTTGCCAGTTTCTGTACACCTTTAACATAATTACTGTCTTGTTACAGATTTTGGCTTTCTGAAGCAGGCTTTCATGTCTGGCATAGAACTCACAACCCTAGCTGACCGTGACCTTCCTGCCTCCACCTCCCAAGTATCAAGGTTACAGGCATGTGTCACCATGTACAGTTTTCATGGAATCTGTCTTTGTGATTATTGTTATCCCAGAGTAAAGTGGTCTCTTTCATGGTCTTGATTTTCTTTTCCCTGATGACTAATGATGTATTTGTTTCTTGTCTTTATATTTGCTTTGAAGAAATGGCTATTTAAAATTCCCCTTCCCTCTGGTGTTTTGAGCCAGGATCTTGCTGTATAGCCCTGGCTGGCCTAGAACTCACTACATAGATCAGGTTGGCCATGAGTTTGAAATACTGCTCCTGCCTGTTTGCCAAATCTTTTGCTCTTTGTTCTTTTCCAGCAGGAGTCTTTGCTCTGTAGCTTAGGCTGGCTGGGCTTACAGCAGTCTTCTTGCCTCAGCCTTGAGTCCTGGGTTTACAGATGTGAGCCACCATAACTATCTCTGTGGCCCTTTTAAAATGGGCTATCATTTTTATTGCTGGGTTTTAAAAATTCTTTAAATATCTGGGATGAAGTCCTTATGATATGACTTGAAAACAGTTTCTCCCATTCTTTGGAAATACATTCTTGTGTAATTGTTTTTGTTTTTGCAGTGAGGGTTGATACAATCTCCAGCATAACTCAGGCTGGCCTCAAACTTGCAATCCTCCTGTCCTAACCAGGCTGGGATGACTGATGTACACATGAGCCCAGCAGTACATATCTGTAATGAAAACAGCTGTCACGTGTCAAAAATACAAGGAACCAAATCCTCTGTTTCCAAATTGCCAGTGTAAAGTAGCCTGACATCCCTGTAATGTAATAAAATTAAGGACCCTTGGAGCACAATTTCTATCATTTCCTGCAAGCCTGTTGGGTCACATCACCCACGGACTTCCCTGTGCCAGTCATGCGTGGCTTGAGGTTCCTAAGGAAAATTTAAAAATCTATTAAAATAGTTCTATTAGTCTTTGTAATAAACATTTTCCCACTGAAATAAAGATGGTATTTGTATTAGTCAGGGTTCTCTAGAGTCACAGAACTTATGGATAGTCTCTATATAGTAAAAGAATTTATTGATGACTTACAGTCGGCAGCCCAATTCCCAACAATGGTTCAGTCGCAGCTGTGAATGGAAGTTCAAGGATCTAGCAGTTACTCAGTCTCACACGGCAAGCAGGCGAAGGAGCAAGAGCTAGACTCCCTTCTTCCAATGTCCTTATATTGTCTCCAGCAGAAGGTGTAGCCCAGATTAAAGGTGTGTTCCACCACACCTTTAATCCCAGATGAAAGGTGTAGCCCAGATTAAATCTCCTTAAACTCGGAGATTTAATCTTCTGGAATCCATAGCCACTATGGCTCAAGATCTCCATACCAAGATCCAGATAAGGATCTCCAAGCCTCCAGATAAGGGTCACTGGTGAGCCTTCTAATTCTGGATTGTAGTTCATTCCAAATATAGTCAAGTTGACAACCAGGAATAGCCACTACAGTATTGATTACTTCATAAGCAACAGATGTTGGTAAGTACTTGACATACAAGACTTTTTTTTCCAGGTTATGGGGACTGAACTCATCTAATGCAGCAGACTTGAGAGACTATTTTTCTATTGTTGTTACTATTTTAGGAAGAAAACCCCCACAAATGTTCGGAATCCACATACTCTAGACCACATCACATAGTCAGACAGACAATTAAGAGTAGATCTGAGTTCCAGGTTGTTGTTTCTTAGTTTACTAATTGGGTCTTTGGTTGGTATGGGTTGATGGGATTTCACTGTTGCCTAGGCTGGTCTCAAATTCTTGGACTCGGGCAGTCCTTCTGCCCCAGCCTCCTGAGTTTCTAGGACAACAAAACACATGACACAGTTACTGTTTTATTTTTTTCATGGATTTCTGTCTTAGTTACTGTTCTATTACTGTAAGGAGATACCATGACCAAGGCAATTTCAAAAAGAAAATGTTTAATTGGAGGTTTAGAGTTTCAGAGGGTTAGGCCATTTCCATTGTGGTAGGAAGCATGGTGGCAGATAGGCAGACATGGTCTGGGGCAGAAGCTGAGGGTTTTCATCTAACCCAAAGGCATTGGATGGGGTGGGGATGGGGCGGCTGGTGTGGGCTTTTGAAACCTCAAAGCCCGAAGACGCCTTCTCCACATCCTTCCTTAACAGTTTACCAACCAGACACCAAACATTCAAATATATGAATTTATGGGGACAGTCTTACCTTTCCTTTTGTGACATGTAGTTTCCTTAAAAAATAGTGCCTGAACTGAGTACCTAGCCTAGCAATGTATGAAGCCCTAAGGTCAACCCCTAACATTGCACAACCTCTGTTCCCTGGATATATGCACAACTTCTCAAGGAAGAAGTTGGTATATTGAACTGCAAGTCCACATGTAGCTAGATAGTATGGCTGGAGAAGACATAACAGAAATGGTCTCATTGTAGACTTCAGCTGTTATCCTAAGGACAACAGACTGTCAGTGGAAAGTGTCTTTGAATGGTGACCCAATCAGACTACCTATTTTACTTAACTGGCTGGATAAAGTTTAGTTACTCTTGGATGAGGACAATTAAGTAGAGAAGCAGGTTTGGGCTTTTTTTGGTTTGGTTTTTGTTTTGTAATGCTAGGACCCATACAGGGCTTCCCAGATGCTAAATAAGAACCCTTTCACTGAATTATATCCCCAGCATGTTTGAGAAATATTAAGATATCATTCACAGGAATTCATGGAAGAATGGATGAGTTGGGGAAATTTACCGATAAGAAATTGGCTTCTCAGCCAGGCGTGGTGGCGCACGCCTTTAATCCCAGCACTCGGGAGGCAGAGGCAGGCGGATTTCTGAGTTCGAGGCCAGCCTGGTCTACAAAGTGAGTGCCAGGACAGCCAGGGCTACACAGAGAAACCCTGTCTCGAAAAAAAACAAAAACAAAACAAAACAAAAAAAAAGAAATTGGCTTCTCATATTCCTAGAGGTGGAGAAGTCCAAGACTCGTGTGCTGGCAGACCCCCGTATCTGGAAAGGGCCCTTTTATAGATAGTGTGATCTTGATGGGTCCTCACATGATGGAGAGTTCTGGCTAGTTCTCTCAAATTTCTTTTATAAGGTAACTAAATAAGGGGTTCACATTCATGACCTAATCAATCACCTTCCAAAGTCCCCCACCTTCTAAAACTATCCCCTGGGAGCTAGGATTTTAACATGTATTTTGAGAGACAAACATTGAAATCAGTGTGAGGGAAGAAGAGGAGGTTCAATTGTATGGATAGAGTACCATGACCTGGAGGCAAACAAGCTTAATGTATGCAGTGTCGGATAGGTATTTGGATTTCTCAAAAATGTTCAAGGGAGAATGTTTTAGGTACAGGAATTGCACTTAAGTGCAACAGAGGAGAAACCTGGGCTGACATCAGATAAATCTGTGCAGTCATAAATGTGGCTAAAATCATTCAGGAGAAACCATTTACCCAAGATGAGCCAAGAACACACTGACTATTCGGAAGCACATTAGATAGAATGCTGCTCCAAGGGGCCAGCTGTGCGGAGGGGGTATATGGGAGGACCAAGACTGCTTGAGCACCTATGGTACTGATTAATCTAGGCAACATATAGAGACAATCTCAAAGCCAATCAGGTGTAAGAGCACACCAGCACGGCTTTCTCTGATGCAACACTGGTCAGTGCTTCCCATCATGCTATAGAAACAAAGGTCTCTGTAGCCTCAACACGTTACTCCCACACAGACATGTTCACTCAGTCCTGAGTAACCTCAGGGCAGATGTCTTCTGTCCATAGCCGTTTTCTGCTGAGACCTTAGAGGTGTGGGGTGGCCATGGGACAGACCACACCTACCTCACCAAACTGCACTGCCGCATGTCCAGCTTCAATAGCCAGAGCAGTGTACACGTGCTGATAGAAGGAAACACCGGAAGTGGCCTCAACTTCCGGCTTCCCAACTGGCTCCGGGGCAAATGGCATCTGTTAGTGCCAGCCTGTACACCACCATTGCTCCGAAGCTACAGTACCATACTTCTTCCCAGCTGAACCTGTCTGTTTGACAACAGTTGCCCAGAGGCAGCAGCGATACCTTTCCTGTACTGCTACCGTGCAGTTAAGACTGTGAAGGTGGGTAGACATCTAGCACAGTCTTGGAATAATGCTGAAACTTTATACTGAATTCCGGGAAACAGGATACGCTATTTCCTTTATCATGTGAAGTATATTCATTCACTCTTTCATATTCTCTAAAGTATTATCCAACCAGCTGTTTCAAATTTACATTACTGCAACAGAAAATCCTTGAAGTATATATTTTAAAAGTTCACCACCTGCTGTCATCACAACGAACATTTATTAGGTGATAAATTGCACATCAGAGGCACACATTCACAGTGAGCTAAGACCAATGAAAATCCATCAAACAAAACAAAAACAAAGCAGTAAAGCTAAAACATTAAACAGAAATGCATACAGAAACCTAATTAGGCATTAAGATAACTAGACATGGTAGAATACTCTTAGGTGTTAATATAAATGAATATGCTGTATCCTCTTTCTCTCTAAACTGCTCTGTAGACAAGGATCCCAATTTGAAGAGACAAAACATCTGTAGTTAGGTCTTGGTAAGATAATAATAGCCATTTTTTTAATATCACTTAAATAGTTCTAATAAACAAGACTAAACCAGTTAAATATACATTTAATAAACACCTTTACCTTTTAAACAAATAGTCAAAGCAAAAGCAGTTTCCTACTGAGATCCCCTGATCTCAAGAAACATTTAAAATAGGCATTTTTTATAAAAGCTGTAACCTACCCCTCCGTTGGTATACAGTAAATTACAGATTATTTAAAGCAAAATCTGTATTTTTAGATTGTTTGACATCTTATATTACAGTCACCAGAACAGTGCTACTTAATTTTATAGAACTTTAGGCTTCAAAGACAAAAATGTCCTTGAACTGCCTGAGCTCCTGTGCTGGCTGTTTTCAGTGTTATAGAGAGAGATGGACAAATTATTTGTAGCAGCACAAAACTAATTTGTGTTCTACTCCTTCAACAACAAAATCGAACAGCTCTTAAATACAAAGTGCAAATACTAGCTAGCATCTAAATCCCACTGGGAAATGCTGTTGGCATCAGTAATAACAGTTTAACAGAAACTGGTATCCCCACCGTCATGGTAAGGAACAGTTTTATTCACATTTTTATCATGGCATCAAAAAATCCACAAAGGTTTGAGTTCACATCTTCAATACCAAGTTTCTACACTTCATAACATCAACATTTCTTGTACAGCATGTAGTTGGCTAACCATTCCTAGCAACAGGCTCTTACATTCCATTTTATATCCCTGTATTGACTGCATCCAGTATTCGTTATTAGCACCTATATGATTTGCTAATACCAAGGGTTAAGAGCAGTCGTGTGGAATCTACCCTACTTGGCAATATTAGGAGGATAAGAAGGCCACCATCATAAAGGCAGCCCAAACACCACAGTTTTTTCTTCAACTTCTTAGAGGCAGAACGGCTTGAAAATAACATACAACCAATGTTTTTAGGAACAAGCACACCATAAGGAAATAACTAAAAATATTTCACAGTAACTGACATAACAGTTTTTCATTTTTTCTGCATACCAATCACCAATACTATTATATCAAAGGCTATTTAACTACTCTCACATGTAGTTATAGTTTTTGTAAAAGTTCTCTTTTTTCCCTAATCTTTTGTGAGTGCTCTTTCAAAATCTGGAGAATGCAGAAAACCACAAACACTGAGAGGTAAATTGTGAATTCCATGTTAAGATGTATAGCAAGGCTGCGCAGTGGTGTTGCACACTTTTAACCCCAGCGACTCAAGGCAGAGGCAGGCAGATGTCTTGAGTTGAGGCTAGCCTGGTCTACAGAGCCAGGCCCAGGACAGCTAGAGCTCCACAGAAAAACCCTGTCCTGAAAAAAACAAAACAAAACAAAACAAAACAAAAAGATGTGCAGCAGGACCCGAAGCATAAACTCAACTTCTTTGGTATTTCTTTAGAAGCAAAACCAAATAAATAAGGTAACAACTTCCAACCTTTCTATCAGCCATTTTCTCATTTCTTTTGGTGCCAACTCTCATGAGTAAGGGGGCTCTTTTCCAGTTTTACTCCCCGTCCTTCAACTCATCAGGCTTCACTCAAACATTAGAGCCCATGAGGCACCATAGCAGTTCCTCCCTTGAGAAGCAAGAGTAGGAAGCTAATGCTCTTACTGCTGTCTAACAACCACTGTATCCCAGAGTTAGGTGAAAACTCGAGACTACCTCTCTATACAATTCAAAGCATCTCTGACAGAGGGCTGAAGAGACCTGAAAGCCATTAAGACGCCCAACTCCCTGACAGAATGATGCTTTACATCCTAAATGTGGAGAAACCAGCCAAATCTGACCTTGACATACAGGGCATACAGTCTCAACTGTGGATCAGCTGAAACAGTGGCCTCTAGGAGAGGGGCAACAGCCAGGACAGGAATGACAGAAGAGGCAAGGCTGCTGACTTCATTCAGCAACAGTGATCTTCCTGTCTCTAGTATGTATTAAGAACTTAGTTGCACGGCTGGTGTCTTTTTGTACATGAAATTCTCCATTTGTACTTCTATAAACGAGACACTGCCCAGTTACTAAATTGCAGCCACTGGCCTTCAAGAGGGCTTTTTGTTCATGAAATTTCCCAGCAGTAATTCTATTTTAGTAAATACTGTTGCTTTTATAGTCCATTTAAACAGAATGAAATCATCCTTGCATACTAACCAAAAAATAGTTAGTTTTACTAATAGGTATTTAATCCATTTTGCTGTAAAGTGTAGTTCTATATGAATGTATACTTACAACATTCTTGTTCTTTAACCAAGTTATTGAACTAGTGTGGTTCAATAACCACATTGTATTGAAAGAGGAAAATTACTAACCACCAGAACTTCTCACCCCAGAGTACATTCTGAACTCTCACACCAGAGTCAGACCCCCTCTCAAATGAAAACTGTTCCGGGGACATTTCTGAGATAAGGGTCTCCTGGAACGAACCCAGTCCAACCCCTCCCAACTAAGGACTGTGCCAGGGACATTTTTAAGATAAGGGTGTGAGTAAAAACCTCAGTTCCAATGAATCAAGTACATGGCCAAAGTGTGGGACGCGGTTGCAAAAGCACTTTGGAAAAACCCTTGGCTGAATCACTTAGTGACGTAAAACCTGTATTTTCCCTGCCCTGCTCCCCCCTTGTCTCCTTCCTATAAAAGCTTGTGAAAAGTTTGGGCTAATTGCCGAATCTCCTCTGCACCTGCTGCATGAGTTTCGACCCCAGATATCTGGTATATGTGCTTTTATGTGCTTTCTTGTCGTTGCTGTATTAAATCTTACTCTCTATACATCTTAAGTACCGGTCTCAGTGTCTTCTTGGGTGCGCGGCTGACCCGAGGCTTGAGTAAGTGCCTCCCTTTGGGAGTTTTGGAGTCTTTCAGTATGACAATATTTTGTTCTAATATTTATCTGTAATACCAGTATCTCTAAAGATGTTATATTTTGGTTAAAAACTCAACAATGTTATATGTTTTTTTTTCTTTGGAGATGGAGAAGAAGAGTTATAATTTAATGAAAACAAATCTGATTTAATATACTGACAAGGAATTCAAGCATGAAGCCGTAGAATCTTCTGTGGCTTTTTAAGAGCAATGAAATAAAGCTCTGGATAAAACAAAGGCCCCAATGGGCTCCAGGCAGTAAGTCCCAGGGCAGCCTCCATAAGGACTGTCTCTCTCTCCCTCTCCCCGCTTCCTTGTCTCTTAGTAGGATTAACATGTGGCACAAACACCAACAGCAAGTAGTGCAGTGTCACTGAATTTAATGTCAGCCTCATTGCAATGTGCTTAGCAAAAGACGGACTTTACCCTCTGAAAGATTCCGTTCATCTATAAAACATGGACAGTCACAGATTTTTTTTTTGAAGATTTAAAAAAAATAATATAACCACAGTATTTAGCATGCTCTCTAAAAAGTAGTTCTAACCATTCATAACCAGCCTGGAATGTGCTTCAGTGGGGTCTGGAGGAAAACCCCCTTAGAAAGGAACAGGTACTCCCTGCAAAGTCTAACCTCGACAGAGTGTCAGGACCTATCCCTGCCATCAAGTCTGAAAGTGGACTGCCATCAAGCTGTTAACTACCTGGACATGGTGGCATATACCAGTAATGTTAGCACGTGGAAGGTGAATACAGGAAAATGATGATTTTGAGGCCAGCCTGGGCTCCCTGAGCAGGGAGGCTCTCTCCCCACACACTTTAAAAAGTGCCTCCCTGCTCCCTACACACACTTTAAAAAAGTTGGCAAATTTGGTAACTTTATATGGAGTCCTAAACTAGAAATTCACATAAAAAAAAAAAAACACCCCAAACATTACACTGAAATAGCTTTAACAAGAAAAGCATAAAAACAAATATAAAAACATTCATTTTTCTAGATATATCATGTAATAGAACTAGCAAAAAATAAATTTCCTCTTCCTAAAATATTCTTAGAAATAACATTTTTAAAGAAAGAATTGTAAAACAACCTTCATCTTAACAAAAACTGAATTATTTTGGTTTTTTGAAAGAGTCCCTCTATGTAGCCATGGTTTGATTGGAACACACTATGTAGACTACGCTGGTCTTTACATCACAGAAATCCTGTCTCTGCTGCCTAAATGCTGGGATTAAAGGTGTGAGCCACCATACACAGCAGTCAAAAACTGAATTTTACAGTTTTATGTTTCCCTGGCTCATACAAATGGAATTTGGTCAGTAACTGGGTTCAAATCCTGGTTTCACATACTATCTATGTAACACTGATTTATCTCCTCAGATCTAATCAGATGTGATAATACTGCAACATCCCATGGAATGTGTGTGAAGTGCTTGCTTAGCACAGTGCCCTGTGCACTGCAGTGTTTACCCCCACACAGACACTGAAGAGCCCAATTCGAGCAAAGGCTTGTATTTACTTGCTGTTTCTCCTATGGGCTCGTTTATGAGTGACGAGCTGCACACTCACACTGAAACTCTTCCCACACACTGTGCATTTAAAAGGCTCTTCTCTTCTGTGGCTCTTCTCATGGGATACAAGCTCTGACTCGAAAGCAAAAGTTTTTGTACATGTTTTGCACTTATGAGGTTTTTCCAGGTCATGAATGGTTTGGTGAGAGACAAGCTCCGAGAAACAAGGAAAAGTCATGTCACAATCAAGACACTGTAAGGGTTTAAATCTGGAGAATGAAAAAAAGTCTTCATCATCAATACTGCAGTGTTTAGAGTCCTCCTTATGGTCTTTCTCAGGGAGAGTAGGGTCTGAGGGCTGCTCCAAGGTCTTCACACAGTGTGTGTGCTGGGATGGTGTGTCTGATGAACCTCTTTCTTCAGGCAAAGCCAGATTTGTTTCCTGGTCGTGGTCAGCACATTCATAAGATTTTTTATCAGTATGACTCTTCTGATGTTCTGCCAATCCTGGGAGCCACATAAAACCTCTCCCACATACACTACATGTATATGGTTTCTCCTTTAAATGGCTATTCATGTGCCTAGACAGGTGTGACTGCTGTCGGAAGCTGGCAGCACACTCGGCACACTTGTAAGGCTTCTCACCAGTGTGGATTCGCTTATGTGTCCTCAGGTTGGTTCTGTGACTGAAGGTCTTCTCACAGGCACTACATTTATACTTCTTCTCTCTTAAATGAATTTTCTGATGCAAAACAAGGTATGTATTATCACTGAAGCTTTGGTCACAGTCAGGACACTTGTACACATTTTTGGCTTCTTCCCAAGGAACTTCAATAATATCCGAAAGTGTTTTAACTCCTAAACATTGAGATAATTCTACTAATGGGGTTTGGTTGTCAATGGTAACCAAGAGGCTTATAAGTTTGGTCTTGCAAGTCAACGTTCCACCTGACATTTTGTCTTCATGTATTTCATCATCCTGCTCAGATTGCTCAGAGTAGTGAACAAGGGGTGCAGCAATGGAGTCCTTTTCTAGGGACAGCTCTTCAAGTTTCACAGGCTCGAGGCTCAACTTCTGACTGCTCTCAGTCTGGTCTTCCCCCCCTGTTCATAAAAACAAAACAGACACCACCTTTAAGTGATGCTAGAGAAAGAACATGTTCAAGTAGTTACACAGAAGACCAGGAAACTGAAACAAAACTAGGAACCAGCAGGCTCTCTAGACTTCTCCTTATCAAAGTCTATCCATGCAGGTTCACTGCAAGGTTTCAGGTCAATCTGCACGAAGGAATGGAGAATATCTCTAAAACAGGCTTCAGTGGGATAGGTACTAAGGACCTTGGAAGGCAGTACCCAGAAATGTAGTTTTTCTGCTTAGTCTAATTACGTCCTAGGATTTTTTTATTATCTCAAGTAAGAGTTGAGTAGTCAAAACTGGAATAGAAATTAGATATATTTATCTGAAAAGAGAAGACAACTACTTTAATAAACAAATTATCAAAATAGTTCTATATCCCTAGAAGGTCTCTAGAATTCTATCTTGAAGTTCCTAAGCGGCGTTTGGCAGAAGCCTTGGCCTTGGTAAGATGCCCGGCAGTTGTCAAAAAACAGCGGTTCCTGTCAAAATGGCACATCTCGGCCGGCAGTGGACGCTAGGGCTCGTCCACGGTGGCTCATCTTTCCTGCCTAGGCAGGAGCTTGATGGAGACTTTTCCTGTCTCAGCCTACTGCCTTCATGGGAAGCTGTCCACGGAAGCAACACCTTCTTTCCTGCCTCAGCCGCCCGCTTCCGTGAAACACCACTGTAGGGGGTGTCCCACAGGGGGTGTCCCACAGGGGGGTGTCAACACTTCCTCTCTAGCCCCCAAATTCAGAACTTGAAATCCTACCAATCCTCATTCTAGCAATCTCTGCCATGAGAAGCTTCACCCCCTCAGAAATCCTATATAAGCATTGTCCTTTTGTCCAATTCCTTGCTGTCTGCTCCCAGGAACAAGGGGCAGCCATCCCTGGATTCATCCCTCTATACCCTGGGCCATCCAATAAACTTCTTTCACCATACTTTCTGCCTAGTGTGACTCTTTCATTAGAAGAAGCTACAAAGAAAAGAACCAATGAAGAGGTAAAGAGAAGGAGCAGGGCTGAGGCGGCTGAGCTCCTGAGCTCAGCTGGGGATCGCCTCCCCAGGGAGCTACAACCCCTCTGGCTGAGGAGGCTTCCTCTCAGAGCTGTGTGGTTCTTGGGCCCCTGTGTGTCAGGACGCCCTTCCATTGGGACACCTTCTCCTCTCAGAGCTCTATGGTTCCTAGCTTCCATGTCCCAGGCTACTCTTCCTCCGAACAGAACCACTTTTACATGCTTCACAGAAAATGATCACAATAGAGCTGCTGTGTATGTGCAGACTGCAAATACTGTCTTATCTCAAGGAGGGCCAACTAAGCCTAAACCTAGTATAAACAACTCCTTTTAAATATTTTTTTTCAAATATAGCCATCCCTAAATACCCACAGGTTTATGGCTGCAGATTCAATTAATTGCAGGTTAAAAAAAATTTTTGTTTAAAATCACATCTGTAGAGGCTGGAGAGATGGCTTGGCTATTAAGAATGCCAGCTGTTCTTCCAGAGGATCCGGGTTCAATTCCCAACCACATGGCAACTCACAACCGTTTCTAACTTTAGTTCCATGGGACCTCCTAGGGCACCAGGTTTACACATCGTGCACAGACACAGACATACATTAAGGCAAAACACGCATGTACACACAAATAAAAATAAATCTTTAAAAAAAAGACAAGAAAGCCGGGCGTGGTGGCGCACGCCTTTAATCCCAGCACTCGGGAGGCAGAGGCAGGCGGATTTCTGAGTTCGAGGCCAGCCTGGTCTACAAAGTGAGCTCCAGGACAGCCAGGGCTATACAGAGAAACCCTGTCTCGAAAAACCAAAAAAAAAAAAAAAAAAAAAGACAAGAAAAAATATAAAATAACTAATTATCTAAAAATCCAGTCAAACTTTTCCAGGCATGTAAAGAACAGTAATCACAACTCATATAATAAGAAGAAAAGCCTACCCAAGATACAAGATACAATCTGCAAAACACATGAAACTCAAGAAGAACAAAGATGAACGTGTGGACACTGTGCCCCTTCTTAGAATTGGGAACAAAAGACCCATGGAAGGAGTTACAGAGACAAAGTTTGGAGCTGAGACGAAAGGATGGACCATCTAGAGACTGCCATATCCAGGGATCCATCCCATAATCAACCTCCAAACGCTGACACCATTGCATACACTAGCAAGATTTTGCTGGAAGGACCCTGATATAGCTGTCTCTTGTGAGACTATGCTGGGGCCTAGCAAACACAGAAGTGGATGCTCACAGTCAGCTATTGGATGGATCACAGGGCCCCCAATGGAGGAGCTAGAGAAAGTACCCAAGGAGCTAAAGGGGTCTGTAACCCTATAGGTGGAACAACAATATGAACTAACCAGTACCCTCCAGAGCTTGTGTCTCTAGCTGCATATGTATCAGAAGATGGCCTAGTCGGCCATCATTGGGAAGAGAGGCCCCTTGGTCTTGCAAACTTTATATGCCTCAGTACAGGGGAATGCCAGGTCCAAGAAGTGGGGCGGGGGTTAGGGGAGTGGGGAGGAGGGTATGGGGGACTTTTGGGGTAGTATTCAAAATGTAAATGAAGAAAATACCTAATTAAAATAAAAAATAAAAATAAAAGAAGAAAAGCCAATCAATACAAATAGACCCAGAAATGACATATATTTAAAATTAGTGTGTCCATATGCTTATAATCCTAGCACTTGGGAGGCAGAGATGGTAGATCTGTGTGGTTTCAAGACCAGCCTGGTCTACATAGGGAGTTCCAGGATAGCCAAGACTACATAGATCCTGTCTCATAAAACCAAATAAATAAAATCAACAAAGAAAGCAGCAAAAGAGCTATTATAAATATATATATTTATAAATATATATAAATATCCTATTATTTATGTTTATAAACATGTGTTTGGTTACTGTTGTCTACTCTGAAGCCTATGCAGGTGCAGTGACTGTGGGTTCCCTGGTGGAGAGTTCTTCTACAGGTCAGTAGGTGACACTGAGACTGATGAGGGCAGTAGGAAAGAGCCAGGTGGACAAGGGTGAGCATCAGGAAGCAGAGTGCTGAGGGAGCGGAAGTAGGATGGGGAGGGGCTCCTGTAGGCTGGCTATTGAAGATAAGAATAATTCTGGAGAGACTCGAATGAAGGACAGGAAGGATGGTTAAAATCATCCACCAGCATCTCAGCCAAGGGTGGCCTCTTGGGGTTCCTGGTACAAAGTGTTTCTGTGAGTTCACATCTGACAAAAAGAAACAAAGATGAGCTAGAAAGATATGCTGAGAAAGTTGGCAAAAAAGAACCAAGGGGACCCTGGGTTGTTAAGTATAAACACACGCACACGCACACACACACACACACACACAATACTCACACACACACACACACACACACGTATATTCAAGAAGATAGAGGATAACATGAACATGGCAGAAGTGGAAAATATAAGTCATGAATTTTGAAAAATAGTTTAGATGTCTATGTAGGCATAGGATACTGCATATGGTTACTCTTAAGTTAGAAAGGCAGAATACCCCCTTAAGAGAAAATCAATTTCTAATCTTTAGCAAATGACAGTCTCTATGTTAATGAAGTTTCCTGAGTAAAATTAATTTGACTCCAACAATTATTTAAGGAAATTATAAGGTACTGGCACATATGTGAAACCATGGTCACTGTTGTAGACTGGGTTTCTTTTAAGAAATCATTTCAGGGCTAGGAAGATGTCTCAGCATATAAAATATTTACAGTGTAAGCTAAGAAAAGGAATTTGGATCCCCAGCACCCAGAAAAAGCCAGGTAGATGTGGTATCCCACCTTGTTATCCCGGCACTCAGGATGTGGAGACAGGGGATCCCAATGCAAGCTAGCTAACTTGACTTCAGTAAGTAGAGTGGAGAACAAATGAGAAAGTCACCTGACATCACCGCTGGCCTGCACACACTCATGCATGTGCACTGGCCCTCATGCTCAAACTCATGCTCACACTCATGCATGTGCACTGGCCCTCACGCTCACACTCATGCATGTGCACTGGCCCTCACGCTCACACTCATGCATGTGCACTGGCCCTCACGCTCACACTCATGCATGTGCACTGGCCCTCACGCTCACACTCATGCATGTGCACTGGCCCTCACGCTCACACTCATGCATGTGCACTGGCCCTCACGCTCACACTCATGCATGTGCACTGGCCCTCACGCTCACACTCATGCATGTGCACTGGCCCTCACGCTCACACTCATGCATGTGCACTGGCCCTCACGCTCACACAAGGGAAAACATTATCTGACTCTGACACTTGTTCTCTCCTACAAGTTCTTGCTATAAGCTATAGAAATCCACATATACATGTGATATTGATAGATATATATACGTATACATAATACACAATGTGTGTGTGTGTCACAGATAGGTCTCAATCCACCACCAGTGTGGACAAGGCATACAATTTTCATCCTAGAACTGATGAAAGTTCCATAATGCAGGAGAAACAACTGTCTTACCTATCGAGTCCAAATTCTCAAAACTCTCCAATGGGGCTTCTCTGCTGAGGGTCTTCTGAGCAGGGTGCAGACTCACACACTCCTCTTGAGAAAAATACACATCCAGATCTTCAAAAAGCAGTGGTCCCTGAAACAGGAAAGCACTGTTGTTGTATAAAAAGCTAGCAGGTCCGTTGAGTGTCTTGGAAGGCCGAAAAGAGCTAAACCCCTTCGCATTCTAAGGAGAAAAGGCTTGGTGTAAAATATTCCTCCCTGGGGGAACTCTATGGCTTGAATAGGGTGGGGGAGAGAGCATAAACTTAAATTTTCAAACAGTGGTGTGAGAATCAAGAAGTACACCGTGAGAATGTAGTCTTTCCTGAAAAGATAAGTGAACAATTCTTGGGGAGAGAAATTATTTCGGATTCTCTAAGAAGGGAGGGGAAAGAGAATCCTGAGAAATAGTTTTTAGGAGTTTCTTATCATTCTTTGCTAATCTGTGTTTCTTTTCATCAATGATTGCTCAGCTCCCCCCACACACACACACACATCACGACCACCACCACTTAAAGCTCTAGTTCTCTCCTAAGTTTACTGTTGCTGTAAACCCATAGAGCTTTTGGTGTGATTAAAATTCACCTGGGCTTTAATTATCATTATTCAACAGGTGTGAAGCCCAGGAATCTGCCATTTGGAGACGCATTTCAGCAAGATAACTTTGAGAAATTGTTATAGACCCCCTGCTAGGGCTCTCCTCCACCTGATGATTCTGAAATGAGGAAGTCGGTAAGCCAAGGAACGTAAGACAGCTTGGTCAAAGCCTCAGGACCAGCGCGTCTAACCCTGCCGCCAGGTCAGGACACCTGTAGGAAAACAGCGACATAATTCACCTGCTCATCGGATGTGGGGAGCGTGGACGCCATCTGGGGAAACGAAGGGCTCCTTAAGTCCCCACGTCTGGACAACACTTCGAGTGGAGAGTCTCCGGCTCCGCTGCCAGGCCTTTCCACTTCGCCCTCAAGCTCCTTTGAGAATCTGAGCTGACCGCTTCTTTCTCCAAAACAGCTCTGAAACAGCCACACTCACCGACAACCTCGCCCAACCCGGCAGAAGCAGCGTGAAGCCACGCCCAGCCGAGACGCGACAAAGGAGGCGGAGGCCACCACAACACTCCCACGCTCCCATGCTCCCCACGCAGTAGCTGCAGGGAAACCGCCGGAAGCGACGCCCCCCCCCCAGCCATCCTGCATCCTGATTGGCCAGCGTACTCCCGAGGCGGCGGTCCCTCCTTAATGGGCCAATTGAGCAGCTTCCCGAGGACCTGAATCGCACCTGGCAACAGAGAGATTAGTTATTCCTGAGCTTCTACAAGCCGCCGTTTCCGGTTCCTCTGGCTGGGTCTCGGTGGTGAGTGCCCCGCCTGTTGATAGGTTCAGTCGGAGCAGTAGAATGGTCCCTGAGGGACACGGTGATTCCGAAAGCAGAGACAGGACCACTCTGGAGTCGATCGCGGAAGGCGGGAACACACAGACTCTGGGGAGCCTGAGCTTTCTGTCGGAGGGGGTGAGGCAAATGAGAGGCCCCGAGATCCAGGCTTAGCTTGGGCCCAAGCCCAGTGTCTCAGATGGATTGTGGGGCTACGGTGTGTAAGAGGTTATCTTTGGGCAATCACAAGTTCAGGCCAGGTTTGCCTGGTTGCTTGTGTCCCTTCCCAAAGTATTCTAGGGACATGAAGCATTGTGCCCGACAGGTGTAGTCCAACCGAATGATTGGGACCCATAGCGGACATCGAGCGGGAATAGATCGCTGATCTCCTTCGCAGGATGTCTGGACCTGCCCTAATGGCAAATGTTCTTGTAACCAACATTGAGCAGCGAATTGAAGATTCAAAATCATAAAGTCGAGCTCTTTCTAGAACTGTCACTAATTAGATGATCGTGCCAATTGCCCCCCTCCCCCTTTGGTACTGAGGGTGAAACTACGGTTTCACGCATAGTAGACTTTCTACCACTGAGCTCAGACCCCTATCCTTGTTTTGAACTTTATTTTGAAATGAGGTTGACCCAAGCTAACTCTGAACTCACTGTATAGCCCCAGCAGACCTGCACTTCAGGTCTTGCCTCAGTACCCCTTAGTAGCTAGACCCACACCCACCTCTGGACACCTTTTAACCTTGCTTTCCTCAGCTGCAAAGAGCCCATAGTGCCTCTCTTTGATAATACAGAGGGTAATTTAAAATATTATAAGATGTTAAGTGAAAAGATTTGCCAGTTTATGAGAAAGAGTTTGGGGGTCAACAAACAAGGTTAGTACCTTGAAAATTCCAAATAAACCCCAGGTCTCTTATCTCTTTCGTTAGAGATGGTGTCTTACTCTATGCCCTTGGCTGCTCCAGAACTTGCTCTGTAGACCAGCCTGACTTCCGACATCGAACACATCCATTTGCTTCTGCCACCCAAGTGCTGGGATTAGAGATGAGGCCACCCCACCCGGTGCCAACATAATCTGTTATGCTAATGTCAGGTTACTCAGGGATTGGCTGCATGGTTATTAAAACATTTGAGGTGAAGAGTAGTGGGATCTGACAGAATGTCAGGATAGTTTCAACTGCCAATAACAGAATCTAAGGAAACAATTAAAAAGGAGAGCAGTTGTGTTCATTCTGGGGCTTGGTGGCAGCACACAGGCCCCAGTGTTTCCTATTAAATATGTTGATAATGCCAATGGAACACAGCTACTGCATGCTAGCTTTTTTTTTGTTTAATGGACCCATCCCAAGTTTTTCAAGAATAAAGATTCATTAGGGTTTGGCCTATCACTCTCAATGCAGTGCTCTGTCACTGGGAGAAGAGTCTGACACACTCTAGCCATCTAACTACAAAGTAAAAACTCTGGGTAAAGGAAAAATGCAAGTAGAAAGTCAGTAACATTCTCACAAGGACAAGCTATCCGTTGTTATCTAAGTTGTCTGGGAATGATCACTAAAGAGGCTGCCTAAAGATCCCAGGGTAAAAAACCCAAATGCTTCACTGACAGATGAAAAAAATGAGAACAAACTTCCCTACAGACCTAGACCACTTCAAAATACTGAAGAAGAGCGGTATGTAATCCTACAGCAAAGGCATGTTCATCTCATCTTGATACAACTCGTGATCACTTTCTCTTGTTTTGTGCTTGCCATTTTTTTCATAGATGTCTCATTTGAACTAAGAATCTTCTGATAGAGATGTATGGTTCTGTACTTTGAACCCTGTTTCAGTTATTACGAAAAGATGAGCCAATTCCAGTGTCCAGAACCTAAGCCTAGAGTAACACTTAGTATCTAACCAGAGAAGAAGTTAGCCCTGAGGTGGGTGGAGTCAGCATTCCCTCACCTCTTGTAGTCGTTAGTCGTTAACTACCAAGCCAAACAAGTGGACTAAGAAATAAGAAACATGAAAGCTTGAGCTTTTGTGGTCCCTAGCACCAAGTACGTGGTAGTGAAGCACGCCCTCTGCTGACTGGAGCGTTCCAGACAGAGGTGGAGATAGAAAATCTAAGAGCTCAAGGTCAGCCTCAATTCCATAGTTTGAGGACAGCCTGGAGCTACCATGAAATGTGTCTAAAATCAACACAAACATTACTTGTTGACACTTTTCACACCACTTCCTGACATTTGTAGCACAGTTTATTATTGTCTATTTTCTACCACCATCTTTGTCTCGTTTGTATTAACTGAATATATAAATCATTTTCTCCTTTCCCCATTATCAATTATGTTTCCTTTTTGAACCTTTTCCTGGCTACCTAATATATGCAGTTTAAATTAATCCAAATCTACTTCCTATGACACTGTATTTCCCTTGAGATGTCCAAAACATTGTAATAGCAAAACACTCTCATTCTACTGAGCTTGTACTATAAATGGAGGAATTTTCTCTATTAATATATGATTATATTGTTTGTTAATGTATTAAGTAACTCTGACATAAACATAAACCCAAGCCTATTTCTGAAACAAAAAACATTTAAATATCCTTCCATGTACATACATAAACACTTACACAGACACAAAAGCTAAAAAAGTCCATGATTTGCAAGATTTTTCCATTTTCACCTTTAACCTATCAATGGCGGTAAAGTAGTAAAATCTATGTGAATGGAAGCTTTCTCTCTAGTCAGGTGTCTTTGTGAAGATCTGATGATATTAATCAAGGATAGATAGATATATGTATTGTCTTTTTGAGACAGGGTTTCTCTGTGTAGCCCTGGCTGTACTGGAACTCACTCTGTAGACCAGGCTGGCCTCAAACTCAGAAATCCGCCTGCCTCTGCCTCCCGAGTGCTGGGATCAAAGGCGTGCGCCACCACTACCCGGCCAAGGTTATATTTTTATTACATATAAATTATGTATTAATATAGTATTTATATTGTATATAAATATATGTTGTATAATATAGAATTAATATAGAATATATAAAATATGTTTATATTAATAAGATGTTATAGAATTAAAATAACTTAAGACTGGTGTGGTCTGGTGTAGTGGTTCTGGCCTTTAATCCCAGCACTCAAGAGGTAGAGACAGGCAGATATCTGTGAATTCAAGGCCAACCTGGTTTTGATACTGAGTTCCAGGCTAGTCAGTGCTGCATAGTGAAATACATCAAAAAGAGAGATAGAGACCAGTGTCATGGTGTAGACCCCCAATCCCTGCATTCGGAAGGTTGAAGCAGCAGGATAAGTTTGAGGCAAACCACACATAGCAAGAGCAAATCTCTCTCTCCCTGTCCTTCAAAACGCACATACAGTTTTTCAATTATAAAAGTAGTTCATGTGAGCCAGGCATGGTGCCACATACCTTTAATCCCAGCACTTGAGAGGCAGAAGCAGATGGAGCTCTGAGTGTGAGGTCAGCCTGGTCTACAAAGGACCAGGACCAGGACAGACAAGGCACAGAAAAATCCTGTCTCAAAAAACAACCAAATAAACAAATAGTCTATGTGTTAATTTTTAAATTGTCATTACTGAAAAGATAGAGGGCGTTTTAAAGACTCGGAAGTTAGTAGGTATACTCTTTGTTATAAGTGTCTGACTATTCTAGTGACTCTGAACATAAAGAAATAAGCAAGTGTTTATATTTAGTGTGTGCATCATCTCTTGTCCCATTGCCAGGCCCAGTCTCAATGTTAATAGAGAACCAGGCCCTCCATGGCCCCTAACATTCTGACACTGGATACTCTGTGGTCACATGCTTAACTTAGTCTTAGACCTGTGTTGGTCCTGACTCTGAAGTCGTGTGATCGACGGCGATCCATCTTATGTGTATGAATGTTTTTCCTGCATGTATGTCTGTACACTACATGCATGCCTGGTGTTCAAGGAGGTCAGGCAAGAGTGTCATATCCCCCAATGGAGTTACGGGTAGTTGTGAACCACCATGAGGGTGCTGGGAGCAGCATGGGTCCTCGAGAAGAGCAACAGGTGTCCTGTACTGCTGAGCCATCTCCTGAGCCCTACCTGTGTTAGTTCATAATAGAAAAAGTTCTTTGGATTTTAGAAGTAAAATGTGTGGCTCCTGCTTTTCCTGGATTGGATGTGTGTGTACATGGTCATGAATATGCTCATGTGTCCATGAATGCACATGCCTTTGGGGGCCAGAGGATAGTTTTAAGATGGTCTTTTACTGGCTGGGACTCACAAATTAGGCTAGACTGGCCAATCAGGGATGCCCAGGGAATCCTGCCTTTACCTCCCTACTAGGTGACAAGTGCCTAACATTTTCATATGGGTTCAGGGATTGAACTCATGCCATGCTTACAAACAGTGTACTGAGCTGTTTTCCCAGACCTGTCCTGGTTTTGATCCATGCAAAAAAATAATAAAGCCTTTGGAAACACATGCCTGGATAATCTCCCCTCTCATGACTGTCTCATGGAGCCATTCTTCTCCTGAGGACTCCCAAGGCAGAAGCAGATGTTGGGCAATGAGTGCTGCTGTGCTCACTATGAAGAGGCTTATTTTTAAAGGTTGTATTTTTAAAAACAAGATCCTGGAGAAGATGTGTTCAGATGTCATTGTGGAAAGGCTAGTTTTGGAAACTGAGTTTGTATCCAGGTATGTCAGGAAAATTGTGATTCAAGTAAAGGACTTGTTTCCATTGAGGGATCACATGTCGTCACGCTTTTGTCCTTGACAGTGGGCATACTGTAAAGGTCTTAGGTGGGTGTTTCACTGAAAAGTTAAGGACACCTTTCAGGGTTGTTGAAAAATATAAAAGAATATATTTGAAGGATTCCCACAGTATTTAACATGACAAATATATATTCTCTCATACTCAGTTCTACAAATTCTGTTTCCACAATAATCACACAACACACATAAACACACACAGTGTAATATCACGTATCTCCAAAGCAGTGTGTGTTCTGAATCCACAGTGCCTTGTTCTCCATAAATGAAGAAAAGAATTGAACTTCAAAGCTTGACTCTTGTACTGTGTGTGTGTGTGTGTGTGTGTGTGTGTGTGTGTGTGTGTTCGACTACCTGTGCATGTGGAGGACAGCTTCAGATGTCACTGCTCAAGTGCTGTCCACATTTTGGTTTGGTCTGGTTTTTTAAGACAGGATCTGTCACTGGCCTAGAACTCGTAGCTCGTTAGCTCGCTGGCTGGCTGTTGAGTCAGACTCCTTTTCCCTGCATCTCCAGTGCTGGTTATTATAGGCACACCACACCTGGTGGTTTTCTTGTTGGTTTTATATGGGTTCTAAGGATCAAATGCGGGTTCTGCTTGCACAGCAAGTACTTTATGCATTAGGTCATTTCCCCAGCCCCACTTTGTTTTTGAAACAGGGCCTCAGGGTCCTCCAGGCTAGGCTAGAACATGTTATTAAACTGGAGCCTGGCCTCAAATTCCTGATTTCTCTGTCTCAGAAGTCCTGGGGATTACAGGCATGTGTGTCACCCCAGTCAAGTACACACTTGGATTTTATTTCTGATGAGAGTGTTTCACCATGAGAATAAAATCCCTAAAGAGATACCAGGAAACTGGTAACTGATTTTCTGAGACGTCTAGGACTAGAATCAACCAGGAAAGATTTCCCCTGGGCATCCTTTCATTCTGTCTAAAGTGTCTGCCACAGACATGCTATCCTTCTTTTTAAAAAATGGTTTCATGCCAGAAAATCACTTTTTTTTTTTTAGATTTATTTATTTATTGTATATAAGTACACTGTAGCTGTCTTCAGACATACCAGAAGAGGGCATCAGATATCATTACAGATGGTTGTGAGCCACCATGTGGTTGCTGGGATTTGAACTCTGGACCTCTGGAAGAGCAGTCAGTGCTCTTAACCGCTGAGCCATCTCTCCAGCCCCCAGAAAATCACTTTTTGTGAAGTCAGACTCAAAACATCTTGGGCACATTTGTAAAAATCATGTAAAGTTTAAATGTAGATGGTTCTTTTAAATTAAAACAAAAAACAAAACCAAAAATGGAGCAGGGCCTGTTAGCAACTATCTGTACAATACAAGTACTAGGGAGGTAGAGGCAGGAAGATCAGGCATTCAGAGCCAGCCGCAGCTAGATGACATGTTTAAGGCTAGCCTGGGTTGCATGAGACGCTGTCTCAAGAAGAAATTGGGAGAAAAAAAAAAAAAAAAAAAAAAAACCAAAAGCAGAAAGCATATGGTGCTCTCTGCCTCAGTTGCTCAGGCAGGGCACTGGCCATGCGCACTGCTATAACAGGTGGTCTTCTCACTCTTGGAATGAGAGAGCACCAGTAAAACCTTGCTGGCAGGCAAATGGGTTGGTTTCCAAAGTTAAAATGTGCTTAATTAAAACAAATTTTAACTGACATTCTAGGAACTTTTCCTAAAGAAACTTCCCCAATTTAGTATTCCTCCACATAACAACATCCTTTCAATGATAGATCATTACCCATTTAGTAGAAACCATATCTCAACTTTTGATCTTTTTAAGGTACAATACTTTGCTGAGGTGTGGGGTACTGTCAACCATTTGAGCAGAATAATCATCCAGCACTCTACAGTGCACTCTTGCCTGGATTGCTTGCATATAGGTAGTCAAGAGGTTACATGAGATGCTGATATTCTCTTTTAACCCAGGCTTTGTCTTAGACATTTTCTTGCCAAACCAGAGACTTATATAAGTGTTCTAAGCATATTAAATTAGGCAAAGCAATGATGTTTGGTAGGTTAAATGTAATAAATTCAATGTTTAGGAGATTCCATGTAACACAAGCTAGCCTCAAATTCATTATGTAGCTAAGGAATACCTTAAATTCCTGATCCTTCTACTTCCAATTCCCAAAGTGTTGGGAGTATGGACATGTACCACTATGTCCAACTTTTATGTCCAATGTATTGTGTGTGTGTGTGTTGTGTGTGTGTGTGTGTGTGCGCTCACGTGCACACACTCAAGCACTTGTGCAAATATACATATTATTATGTACATGCTGTGGAGGCTAGAAATCCAGTCATTGACTTATTTTGGTTTGGGTTTGAGACAGGGTCTCTCACTGAACACTTGTCACTTTGGCTAAGCTGTCTGCCTGTCTTGGAACCCCCCACACTACACACGTGTATGTGGGTGCCGAGAATCTGCAAGGTCTTCATCCTTACACAGCAAATATTTTACTGACTGAGCCTTCTCTCCAGCCCTTAATGCATTTATGGCTGTATTAGTCAGGGTTCTCTAGAGTCACAGAACTTATGGATAGTCTCTATATAGTAAAGGAATTTATTGATGACTTACAGTCTGCAGTCCAATTCCCAACAATGGTTCAGTAGTAGCTGTGAATGGAAGTCCAAGGATCTAGCAGTTACTCTGTCCCACGTGGCAAGCAGGCGAAGGAGCGATCGTGAAACTCCCTTCTTCCAATGTCCTTATATGGTCTCCAGCAGAAGGTGTAGCCCAGATTAAAGGTCAGAAACTTCTATCTCCCAGCCTCCAGATTAGGGTCACTGGTGAGCCTTCCAATTCTGGATTGTAGTTCATTCCAAATATATATATAGTCAAGTTGACAACCAGGAATAGCCACTACAATGGCCCATGATATTTTTAATCTTATGGTAGATTTAGCAGGGCATAAGCCTCATTGTGAATGGAACAACCTCTGTGAACAAAGTGTGTCTTCTAACTTGCAGTATTCCTCATCAATGCCTAAATATTGTTAGAATAACATGATACCAGTCTCTGTTCTTTTTCCCCAAACCATCTACCTACTGCCTTCCTCAAACAGATCAGAGGTAAGGCCATGGGCTGGTGCCTTCCAGACAGTGGGTGCTTAGTATCACTTAGGGTTGGAGTTAGGGAGCGGTACTAGACTTTGTTCTCCTACAGGCCAGATAGAGCAGGAAGACCATGAAGAAGTAGACCGGGGGAATGTTAACATGCCTCATTCCTGGGGGGATCCTGACTTTGGAGATTCTTAGGACTTCAGAGAAGAAGTAAAGTGCCTGGCATGTTGTTGAAAGCTTACTGCTGACTCTGGGTCAGAGAAGCCTGATTACATCCTTGTCTCCATGGCTAGGAAACTGCTGGAAGCTGAGGCAGAATTAAAGGTTTCTCTTTGAGGGCCATGCTTGGCAGCTTGGTTTCTCCAGCTTGCCAGCTTGCCAGCTTGCCCCCACTGCAGTACCTTTAGCAATCTGTTTGACCAAAAGTCAGAAGGTAAAAGGGGCCATGAGTAAGCCAGAGGAAGACAATTCATATGCCTGGCAACGTACTTAGGAGCCAAAGGGGAAAGAAGCAGAACTCAGCACTGTGGCTCCAGATGAAACAAACCAAAGGGGAGAGGGGGCTGCTTTGTTCAAGCAAACTTAATTCAGTAGCTTGAGGCAGATAATGAGTGGTCATTACAAAGCTATAGCCTTTAAGTAAAGTGAAGGAAACATGATAAAATACATCAAATGATAATGAAACTAGGAGGCAGAAAAGAGTCTTAGATGCTTAGTACTGCACCGTGCTGATTCAGACCAGGCTCAGTGACCAGAAGATGCCTGTCCCCCAACCCTGTCCTGTTTGGGCTAGAGTTAGCTGAACTCAACAGTGTGTCAGAGCAGAGCAGGGTGACATTAATGGAATAACCCTTGTAGGGATGACTTTGGAACCAAGGCTCTTTGTTTTGTCTTTTAGGGGTCAGCTACCTCTACTGTCACTGTAATATCACAGTGCTGACCTTGCTCTGAGGACAAGTTAGATTTGCTTAATTAATGCACAGGAAGCTCCAGGAACATAGCAACCGTTTCATTTGTATTTAAGATGGTGGTTGTAGGGCCAAGAGAAGGCCTAGTGAATCAAACACTTGCTGCAAAGTGTGAAGAGTGGAGCTCACATAAAGGCTGGGCAGACGTGGTGGTCTCCTGTAATCCCAGCACATGGGAAGCAGAGACAGGGAATCCCTGTGGCAAGCCAGCTAGGTGGCTCAGTTAGGATTGGGGAAGTCAGCTTCACTAAAGAACATGGAGAGCCATCAAGAAAGACATCTGACATCAACTCTGAGCCTACACACGTGCACATGCACCTGCACACATGTGTACCCGTACAAACTTGGGCCCGCATGCACACGAGACAGGATCTCATCAGGCAGTTCTGAATTCTTCAAATCCGTGTACCAAGGCTTTGCCAGGTTCTTTTAGAACCCTGGGAATGTCTACTTTGTCATCACCCAGAATGTGCCTCTCAATCTTTACTGTCCTTTCCATTCACTTGGGATCCTGTTGGATGTTGTTCTGAGTTAAATGCTAATTCTGACTGAGAGTCTGACAAGCCCCAAGGGGATGCTGATGCTGAACCCCAGCTCATATGATAGAATGAGGATGCAGGTCGGGGTTGGCCTCTCCTCTGTCACTGAATAGGTTTATCGCTATGTTGCAGCATGTAGATGCAGGGGAATGGAAAACAAGCTATTTTCTTTTCATAGCCTCACCTTTTTACTTTGAAGTTTCAAATCTGAACATTTGGATAATGGAAAATACACTTAACATAGTTTTCTCGTTGATGTGTTAGCAATGTTATTTCAAGGCTGTGTCACAAGTTGCACTTATCACATGCCCTCTTGCTTCAGCCTCTCCTGTGCCAACACACCAAGACCAATCTGCATTAAGTTTAGTTAGAAATAATTTCAGTAATGACACACAAAGTATAATTGTATTGAATGCTCAAAATGCCTGAATGGGTCTAACCCTGCTTCTCACAGCTGCTTACATACAGTAGCACAAATAAATACATTAGTCTAGAGTTGTAAATTATATAACAGTTTTCATTTTGTCACAGTGATTTTCCATTCCACCTTAAAAATTAACAACTAGGGCTGGGGAGATGGCTCAGTGATTAAGAGCACTGACTGCTCTTCCAGAGGTCCTGAGTTCAAGTTCCAGCAACCACAAAGTGGATCACAACCATCTGTAATGGGATCTGATACACTCTTCTGGCATGTCTGAAGACAGCTACAGTGTACGGGTATAAATAAAAATAATATTTTAAAAATTAACAACTAATACTGACATAAAAGGAAAATATAAATAACGGTTGCTCTACATAGATTCTGCTAGCCATATATATCATACTTAACAGGCAAGACGGTTAGCTATTTATGGTTGGTTTGTATCTATCCGGGGATGGAACCCAGCCAGCCCAGTATACAAGGCTGGCAGCCTTCTACCATTTAGTGACATATGAAACCAAAAAATTCTAAAATTGAGGTACACCTTACTTTCCAAGATGTTTAAAGACTATGGCTTTTTATGTTTCTAAGATAGTGATGTTTTACACAGTTTGAAACACAAAAATGTATTGATGTGCCTCGGACCGGCCTCAGTCAGCCTCCCTCAATCCGAGGAAAAAAATTTCGGGGTTCCCGTTGCAGGCGGGCATGGAGTTGGGACGAAAAAGGTGACAAACGGACACAGACACAAGGGAGTGCTGTATCTGGATGTAATTTGTCAAATTGAGCACCAGTCTTATATTACAGACGAAAAACAAGAAGGCTAGGCGAATACATTTGCCAAGGTACATTGGTTCTTACACAAAACAAAGAAAATGCATACATAAAAAGATAATGGGAGCCAGGCCTTGTTTACAACTGAGAATAGAAACAACCCTTATTTAAGATCAGCTAAACACAGGAGCCAGGTGAATGCTCTGATGCAATGCTAGCCTATTGTTAAACCCACCACTGGGGTCCTTTAGTAAATACCTGATTATGGTATTCCCCTGGGCCTAGTGAAAAACATGCACCAGGGAAATTCGTTCTACTAACCCTTTCATGAATAATACTACAACCCACTTATTTCCTATGCCATTGTATATTCCTGTGTATGGGTGTGACTCGGCTATTGTTCTAAGTAATTACTAAGTAGACTAGCCCTGAGCTTTTCTAGCTCTATTCAAGTACATTGTAATGCCTGACTATTTTCAGTCTCTACTATAAGTAAATTTGAATGTTACTGAATAGGTAACATTCTTACTGAATTCCAAGCTTCAAGGACTATCTAGGACACTGGAACACTGGCGAAGGCTTAGCTATATGTCAAAATCAATCCATAAAGGCACTTATAATAAAACAATACTGAAAGAGAGCACACGCATCCATACACCAGCCTAACTCGGGGACAGGGTTTGAGTATACAGGCTATTGGAATGCCAAGGTTCCAGGAGGCTAAGTTTCCGTGAAACTCTTTGCCTCAGGACTGCTTCCAGGTTTCTAAACCTGTAATGCGAGTCACTACTGGAGTGGATGTAGCACCACTAATGTACATCTTGGATATTAATTTTTTTTTAGGTTGGTTGAGCCTTTGACTACATACCCTTTTAGTTATCTAAAAGCAAAGAAATAAACTGTTGGTCAGCAAGCTTTTCTCTGGTTACAGGAACTGAATTATCTCTGAATTATATCTGGATATAGAACTCCCACCCCCACCCAGCCCTGAAGGCCAATGTCACTTGTCCACTGCAATGATAGCTCACGACCACCCTTCTGTGGCTTCAGCGCGAGCGCGGGGCGGTGCCTTTTGAGTCAGGGCTTCTAGCAATCACCAGCGCCGGCATCTACTAATACTAACCTCCAGCGGGGGAAGAGCAGGCCAGCGGCGCGCTTCAGGACCAGGGAGGCCTCGGGGCTCCTCTGACCAGCTTGATCGAGAAAAGGCGCGGAAACCCCGGCCCGCCGCCGCCGGTGTCCACGCATGCACGCAAGGGCAGCTGGGCGGCTCCCAGCTGTCTTGAGCTTCCGCAGCCAGTGCGGGAAGCTTCAGGAGCGGGCCCCGCCAGCGGCCAGAGGCTTGCCAGCTCCCAACATGGTGGTGGCGGCGTCAGGGAGGGCGTTGCCACATGGCGTAGCAGCCAATGATCTTCCGGGCTGCGCCGCCGGCAGCGCAGGAGAGGCGGAAGTGCCGCGGGGCCGCCTTCCCTGTCCGGGCTGCGGCCCCTGCCGGTTACATAATCTGTCGCGGGGGACCGCGCAGTCCCACGTCCGGCTTCCCGGCTCCCCCAGGATGCGCTGAGCCTTGCGACACCGTCCGCTGCCGCCGGCTCCCGTCCGAGGTGAGGCAGCCGGGGGCCTCGGCAGGTGCAAGTCGGGGCGGTGAGGAGGTCGCTGTCGCGACACCGAGGGCACTGCCCGGCCGTGGGAGGCCGGGTTTTCCGGAGAGCGCGCCCCTTACCCACCCCTGCGCGGGGTGCTTCTTAGCGCCCAGTTTGTTTCCGTGACGGCGGCGAGGGGAGCGGTGGGGCGTCGGGAATTGGCCTTTCTGGGGACCCTCAGCCAGTAATTGCAGGAATTGGGAGATGGAAAGGCGGCATCCTCTGGTTTTGCTGGAGGTGAAGGGTCTGGTCGACTCTTCTAGCTCCAGCCTCCCTTAAGGGACTTGTTGCGCTGGGGGTAATTGTCGACCTTTTGCACGCGTGAAAACCGAGGACCCTGCTTTAGGTCTGTCGCCTCTTTTCATTCCAGCAGTACTTTTGGTATTCCGGCACATGGGAGCTAAGCTGACCCTCCATAATCGCCTCTGGCTTATTTCTTCTGAATTGGAAAAAACACTTGCCAAGGAGAAAAGGGGATCTATGACCAGTGCTGTTGTCTTGGGCTGGGGCTGTGGGCCTTTCCTGAACCTCCAGCAAATGCCTGCCTGCCTGCCTTGCTGGTGTCAAAACCCAAGGCTTGGGGAGCCAGGCTGCAATAAACATAAACTTTGGCTCCTTTATTGATCTCTTAACTCTGCCAAGTCCCAGAGCCATGTGCTTTTGGGTCATTCTTGTCACCCTTTGGTCTTGAAAGAAGAGACTAACAGCCTAACAGTGTGGCTCCTGTGGTGTCTGGAGTGCTAATTAAGAAAGTTGCCAAAGAGCTTTTCCTTTTTCAAAGTACTAGAAACATAAAGTCCCTGAATTAGTCTTGGCTTGTCTGCTGGCTTGTGTGACCCAGCAGGCAAAGTCATGTTACTCCCGAAATCATCTATGCAAAGACTTGAGTCCACAAAACCATGTGACATGGAGGAGAGTTTTAGAAGGCCTGTGACCTTGTTACCAGGCGAAATGTCAGGAAGAGGAAGGTCTGGGACAAAAACAGCAAAACAGCATATAAGTACACACAGAGAGAGAGATGCACCCACCGGTGAACTGTGAGTTAGTACAATGTGATTAAAAACTAGAGGATGCCAAAGGGCCATCGTGCCAAAGTAGCACACTGCTCATGGCAGGGAGCGTAAGTCTACACACCTCCTTTTAGGGTTTTTGTATACAGGAATAATATGCCAGATATAAGCACCCTGAGAGTGAGGTTTGCATTGGCTCTTTAAACAGATTGTAGTTTGCTAGATTTTCATCTTACAGACCTAGACAACCCCCACATCAGGCTTCCTGGGCTGGGTTTCCATGAAAATTGTTACAGCTTGTCACAGAATTAAGTCTGGTCTGGTGTCAGCACACCAGCGCCAGCATAAAACATACAATTTCGGGTTGTTGGTTTTTTAAGTCTTGATGTATCTTGTCCTTACTATCTTTATCCTCTTTCAGTTGTAACTTGAAGAGATTTTGTCAGTGTTTATTTAACCACACCCACACACCAGTGTGGAGAGTATCTTTAGATTTGACTTGTCCAAGTTGCATAGCAACAACAAGCTTCTGACCAGAATGGAAGATTTCTGGATGTCAGATCTGAGGGATTAAAGATAGTCCTGAACCAAGACCAAAGGTTATCTATAACCAAGGAGTGCTTGAGAGGAGAGATTGTGGTGCCTCAGCATGCCTCTTAGTGCAGTGTGCATAGAGTCCTGCATTGACGGCACAGGGAACAGACAGATGAAGACAGGGGTTGTTAGAACTTGAGTTCTAGGCCAGGCGTGGTGGCACATAACTTTAATCCCAGCACTTGGGAGGCAGAGGCAGGCAGATTTCTGAGTTCGAGGCCAGCCTGGTCTACAGAGAGAGTTCCAGGACAGCCAGGGTTACACAGAGAAACCCTGTGTCAAAAAAAAAAAAAAAAAACTTGAGTTCTAAGCAAGGAATGTCTCTTTGCTGGGCTCAAATAAGATGGAGGTTCCATGTACCTGAGTAGCTTAACCAACATGTCTTCTCAGAAGTGATGGCTCCTCTGTCTCTACATCTCTTCTCTACCGCCTCCTGGAAGGGTCTGACACCTCAGTACATCCTCTGCAGCAGGCAAGGCCAGGGTATGGACTGTTTTGGAGCAGGTTCTGCTTATGTGGTATGAAATTCTTTCAGGTAAAATGCTGGTCTGCAAAGTGGTGCTGGAAGTGATGGGTCTGGTGCAGGCCAGTTCAGACACTGAATTTGATTCAGCAAACGGTTGTAACTTTCATAACTTCAGGGCAGACTGCCTTTCCCTGTATATTATCCTGGTCTCTGGAGGCTGACTGGCTGGATGGTTGAGGGTCTGCCTGAAGCCCAGATAACTCATGCTGATAATTGGCCCATGTGTTTAAATGCTTAAGAGTTTATTCTCTTCTCTGAGCACCAGGGGGTTGCTCAGTGTTTATGGGGTGACAAGAAAAGGTATCTAACCTGGGAGCTAGTACTTCTGCAGGAAGTGGTTTAGGATCTCGAGTAATGCTGAGCAGTTAAATAGCTAGAGTATCTCAGTCCAGAGGTGGCAGGGTCATAGCAGTAACTCTAATGTAG
The DNA here is from genome assembly GCF_978045245.1 of Mus caroli. Taxonomy (NCBI): domain Eukaryota; kingdom Metazoa; phylum Chordata; class Mammalia; order Rodentia; family Muridae; genus Mus; species Mus caroli. Next base: position 405,819 of record NW_028227272.1, read on the forward strand.
CCACAGCTCCAAGCTGCAGTGGCTAGGAATGTGACAGCAAGTGATGGTTAACTGTTTGTCCCATGTCTCAGCTCAGACCCCTTTTCATATCTTTACCTCAGTCAGTGTCCACCTGGCCAGGAGAGACCATGCACAAAATGATGGTGAGATTCAGCCAGGTGTGCCAGTGTACACCTTGGTCCCAGGATTTGAGGAGCAGAGGCTAGTGGAGCTCTGTGAGTTTGAAACCAACCTAGTCTATGTAGTGAATTTGCGGAAGGTGGAGGCTACATAGAGAGACCTTGTCTTAGGGGCAAAAGATGAGAATCAATTATGTTACAGCATCAAGATTTTCAAATGTTTCTTCGAATTATAAGTAGACGACTACCTATTTTATCCTAAAATAGACTTGTAACATTGCCGTTTAAACCCAGCAGCCTAGGAATAGCATGGCATTTCAGGCACTGATGCTAGAGATAAATGTCAAACACAAATTCAGAATTCCAAGAGGGGGAGGTGGCTGTGAATAGAGACAAAGAACAAATAATGGAGAAAGTCCTTGTTCCCTTTGTTCCATAAGAAGATGAAAAGTTTCTGTTACTTTAAAAGACTATTTTTAGAGCATAACCATACGCACTTCTAATCCCAGCACTCAGGAGGCAGAGGCAGGAGGATTGTCACAAATCTGAAAGCAACCTGAGATATATAATGAATTTTCAAGTAAGGGAGGGCAAGGCCCAAGCAAATAAACTAGTTTTCAAAGCTCCCAGCTCGCTCGCTTGGTTGGTTGGTTGGTTGATTGATTGATTGATTGATTGATTGCTGTGGAATAGTTATTGTTACTAAAAAAAAAAAGAAAGAAAGAAAGAAAATGAAGTGATGGGACTGGAGAGATGCTTGCAGTTAAGAATGTTTGCTTTTCTTTCAGAGGGCTTGGATTTGGTTCCTAATCTACACGGGCTACTCACAACCACCTAAAACTCCAGCTCCAGGGGATCTGACACCCTCTTCTGGCCCCTATGGACACCAAGCACCCCAATAGAGAGCAAAAAAAATGCAGGCATTCACACAATAATAAATAAATCTTTACAATAAATACAGTGAAGCTGGTGTGATGCTTGTACCTATAATTCCAGCACTGTTCAAGCTCAGGCTGGAGGATCGAGCACTTGGTGCTGGGGGTAGGGGTAGAGATGTGTCTCAGTAGTTAAGAGTGCTTGCTGTTCTTGCAGAGAACCTCACTAGATGGGGGCACCCACATGCCAGTTCACACATTCATCTGTGACTCCATTTCCAGGGAATCCAATGCCCTTTTCTAGCACTGACACGGTACATGGACATACATGTTGGCAAAATACCAGCATACATAAAATAAAGATGATTCCTTTCCTTTCCTTTTTCCTTTCAAGAGTTTGATGCTGACCTGTGCTGACTAGCAGTGTGCTAGCAAAACTGCCTCAGAGAGAGGTTTTTCTCCTTTGTTCCTGAAATGGGGTTGATTTGTGCACAAAGGCTTGGAAATGGGTGGGTGATTTTAAGTACTGAAAGGGCTTCTTTTCTGGAAAATGTTAATGCCATAGGGTTTCTGCTATTCCCTTGGTGTTCGCAGAGTGCTGTGGAGTGCTGCTCACACTTAGGTGTCTTTGAAAGATGCCTGGGAACTGCAGTTGTAACCTGTCCATAAGTGACTCACCCCATGGTCTTGCTGCTGCACCCCAGAGTTTTAGATTCCTTGGCTTATCCCCTAGCCTCTGCTGAAGTGTGTACAAACACTGCTCTGCCTAGCCAGTGGGTACAGTCTGGGCACCCGTACAGCCCATCAGTGGCTTACCAGGCCAACCTTTCCTCATGTAAAGTCATTTCCCTCATAGGACCCGGAAGAGAATAGTAACAGTTATGTGGAGATGGGATGAGTGCAGGATTTTAAATTTCTGCCTCCTGTTGTATTTTTTCTTTGCTTTTAAAAGAGTATTTTATTTTATGTGTATGCGTGTATGTCTGTGTATCACGTTTGCAGTACCAGCAGAGGGCAGAAGAGGGCATCAAATCCCCTGGAACTGGAATTAAGGGTGGTTTTGAGCTAGTGTGTGGATGCTGGGAACTGAACCTGGGTCCTCTGGAAGAGCAGTCAGTGTTCCTAACCACTGAACCAGCTCTCCAGCCCCTACCCTTGCTTTCTTTTGTCTTTTGCAGTGGTAGGGATGGAACCAGGGTCTTGTGCAGCACACCAGGCGAGTGCTTCAGCAGTGAGCAGCATCTGCAACCCATGCATCTTCACGCCTCTCTTTCTAAATATAGACAGTTTTATTTGCTTTTATGAAATGGTTACCTTAAGACTTACAAAGTTTTTAATTTTGCATTTTGTAAACTTTCCTTGTCATTATTAGTTAAAACAACCTGTGAGATTATTTTAGTACAAAATGTGTTAGGAATTTTTATACATGAGTCTTTATTTTTAATAATAAAATAAGCCAAGCTCATTGCAGAAGGTTCAAACAATATGCAAGCTAGTTGTGGAGAACATAAACACCTGCCATAGTTATTGAGGAGAATTCAGACAGGAGTGATTCTGTTCAGTGACAGTCGCCTACTGCTGTGCAGTGGAGGGGATACCTGTGGGGCCTGAGGCCTGGCTTTGATCCTGAGTGCCAAAAAGGTGACTTCATGATCAGGTGGATATTTATACGAAATTTTACGCTTCCATAGTTTTTTTTTTTTAATTTCTAATTTCTGGAGAAATGTAAATGGAAGCAATATAAAGATAAAACACCTTTTAAAAGCAATCCCCATTAAGAATGGAAAGGTTGGTGAGGGAGGAGGGCAGGTCTGCCACAGGGAGGGTACAGGTGAGATGCTGAAACCAAATCTCTCTGTCCCTGAGAGCTCTCCCTTGAACTGGGTAGCCTGGTTTCTTTCCTTCTTGGGTCCTCTACGGCTGCAGACCCTCTGGGTCTCTGGGTGCAGATGGGCAAGGAGTCGGCGGGTGACAGACAGACCAACACGGGAGATTGTATAGAATCTGAATGTATTATCACAAAGTGAACACCAGTCTTATATTGTACAGAAAATAAAAGGGGTAGGAAGTCACAGAAGGCAAAGTACATTTAAGTTGCCTGACACAAAACAAAGGAATGACTTCAAAAGGAGTTACAGGAACCAGGTAAATGTTTACAGTAAAGATAAAGCAGTCCTGCCTAGGGTCAGCTTAGTGACAGGCAAGGATTTCACACTCTAGTGTTATACCTTTGAGCCTTGTGAAGGCTAGCACCAGGGGGTTCTGCTCTTAGCAGAATGCCCCCTATTTCCTAGGCCTTGCTAGATTCTTATATGAGTGTAACTTTTAAGTATCTGGAGAATCTCCATTTGTCAGAAGAATTCACCAACTTGCTTCTAATATGCAATGTACTTCATTCAGCCTGTACTGAAGATTTCTATCTCAGTGGGATTCCCTGACTCTCCCTGGCTCTATTTTGGTATTCCCTTGTTTGGGTGAGATTTGTTACTGTCTTTAGTAAATACTTTGCAGACCAGCTCTGAGCTACTGGCTCCGTCTTTTGTAATGCTTAATTACTTACTGAATAGGTAATCTCCTTACTGCATTTCTACTGGATTCCAAGCTGGTCGGCTTCTGGAACCTTGGAACACTGGCAAGGGCTTACGTATGTCAGAATTCAATCTTAAAAGGCACTTATAATAATATAATACTAAAAGAGAGCACGTGGATCCATACACCAGACTAACTCGGGAATAGGGTATGAGTATATGGGTTAATGAGAACACCAAAACTCCAGGAGGTGAGTTTCTGTGAAACTCTTTGCCTCATAAGTGGCTTCTAGGCTTCTCAGCCTGTCAAGCAGACTTCACTGGAGGGCATGGCACTCTACCACCAGGAGGGGATCTTGTAGCTGTTCTCTGTACAGTAGCAGAAGAGTTCTTGGACTGCATGAACCCTTCAAGGAAGTCTAGCTTTGATGTTAGTGAAGTATGCCAAGCAGACATTTCCCTATCTTTTTGTTTATTTCAGACAGGGTCTTGGTAGTCCAGGCTGGTGTCAGACTTCCTATGCCACCAAGGATGGTCTTGAACTTCCACTCTGTCTCTAACCCAAGTGCTGGGCTCTTTTGTTTGAAACAGAGTGTCAGCCAAATAAGCCTTTTCTTCTCCAGATCACTTTTAGTTATAAAGTCTGATCATAGCGATAGAAAACCAACTAAGACAGGAGACTTGTCCGAAGAGCTTCAGTGACAGGATTGTAGGGCTCCATCTCTGTACTCCATCTTCTGGCCTCAGCCTTCCGCTAGGTCGCTGTGCTTTCTGTTCTTGTTCGTCCAGCCTGATAGTGACTATGAAAAGATCACAGCTGAACAGGTAGATGCTTTTTAGACCACTTCTACTGTAACTCAGCGTTTTGGTGCACTTCCAGGAGTGAGCAGGGGTGCTCAGAGAAAGGTCCTTCCTGCTATTTTTATAGTCCCTGTGATTGGGAGTTGGGGGAGCAGTGCCCTCCCCAGACTAGTTGGGAGCACTTCTCATAGTGTCTAATGTACTTTTTTCCATGGGATTCTCTAGTAGCTTGTTTAGTGTATAGAAATGGTACCACAGTGTGCTGCCCTCCTCTGACCTCTGCTCCAGCCTCCTGAACAAAGCCTGACTTTGCCACACAAATTTGAGAAATTAATGATTAAATAGGTTTATAGTATGAAATGGAGAGAATTTTTGATTCAGAGATAAAAGATTAGGTCTGGACTTGGGACTTCACCATCTGACACTGGTTTTACCTGAGATGAACATGTGGCCAAATATACAGCTTAATAAGCTAGATCTATATGAAGTTGGTGTCGGGGAAGACTGGTTTATACTATCTGATGTATTGAGGTAGGTCTGGCTATGTATCACTTCTGGTTTCAAACTCATTATTATCCTGCCGGAGCCTCTCAAGTCCTGGGCTCATGATGTTCATGACCCTGTCCAGCTTCCATATGTGTGTATGATGTTTTTGAAACATTCTCATATATTTCATGCTGGTCTCAAACTCACCCCGTAGCCAAGAATGCTTTGAACACCTGATTCTCCTGTCTTTGCCTCCTGAATGCCATGATTATAGTTAGTGTACACCAGTAAAGATTGGGCCCAGGCTTTGTACTTGATAGGCAAGAATTCTGCTGACTCAGCCATACTCTCATCCTCCATCCTGTATGGTTTTGAAAACCCTTAAGCCCTTCTTCAGTCCCTCCTCCATAACCACGTTTTGATTGCCAGTATCATCCATGCGTCTGTGCGTGCGTGCGTGGTGGTGGTGGTGGTGGTGGGCGGTGTGGGTGTGTGTGTAAATGTGTCTCAAATCATATATGCTCAATATATGGGCTCCCTTCAAAGCACAGAGACTTCGTTTTTTAGAGGAATGCTGTTTGGAAACAGAGAGGTGGGTGTTTGTTTCTTGTCACTCTGCAAATTATTCATTTTCCTACTCTGAAGTTTTGGAAGCAGACAGGCAGCCATGAAGATGGCTTCTCACCCACAGGCAGCTGCTCATTTGAACAAACAAGCTGTGAATAGTATTTGCTGCTGCCTTCACCACATGCACGTGCACGCACTCACACACATGTGCACACACATGCACATGCACACGTGCGCGCACACACACTTCAGGCCCTGAGCCCAGTTTGCTGATGTACTAGACAGTATCCTGTATCAGTCACTAGTGTGTTTCCTTTTCTCCATCTCTCCTAAAGGAAGGAGCTTAGAATTAATCTTTATTGGCTTTTCAAAACAATAAACTTTGTGTCTGTGAACTCTCACATTCTCAAGAGCCTTTGGGCTTGTGATTCCCACCTTGCACATGGGGAAGCTTTTGATAATCTTGCTCATACTTTGATTGAGGGAAGGCTTATGAAATACCTGCCTCTGCTATAGACAGAAGAGAGATGAGAAAGTATTGCAGGGAGCGGTGTGGAGTCTGAGGCGGAAGGAGGCAGTGGATAGTACTCTTACAAGCAAGGTAGAACTTAGACCCAGAGTAGGAAAGGGACGCTGGAGGAATAGAGAGGCAGATGTATGAGATGCCTCACACAGGTGTTGGTAGACTGAGATACTCTTGAAGTGAAGGGGGTGCCACACATTGTGTTTTCCGCCTGTCTGAGAGGAGCTTGCCTAGGCCAGGAGAAAGATGTGAAGCTGACCTTGTAGATGCTTCCCATGACTCTTGGAAATCATGGCTAAGAAGCTAAGGCAAGCCGCTGCCCTGAGGCCCAGGGATGCTGTGGTTAACTAGGATTGCTGTAACTCCACTACACTTCAAACAAAACAAACCTTCCCCGTTTACAGTACACACCAGGATAGCTCACTCCAAAATGTTCCAGCATGTATCTCCTGAAGAAGACCTTGACCGTGGGGCCTCTGCCTCCTCTAAGGAAACTAACAGCTGTTTCATAATAACTTCCGTATACTAGCCAGCCTGTGGTTTAGTTTCACTAATTTTTTTCGATTAATTTTTTTCATGATATAGGTTTAGGCACTACATTTGGCCTTAGGATCTCCTTGCCTCTCTTCATTTTGTTTGTTTGTCTTTTTTCTCTCATTTGGAGAGCCCAGATGTAAAAGGTTTCATGTCTATCTGTCAGATGTCACTTCCCTTATTGCTGTATGTTTAGAACCCTCTGCAACCAGAAAGTTGGGTCTAAAGGCTATGGTTAGGTCAGACCTAGTAATTTTTGGAAGAACCCCCAAAAGTTTGGGCCATATCGCTCTGGAGGCACGGACACTGGAGAAATTGGCTTGATGGTCTGGGTCTCCTTGTTTGCACAGGCTAAGTACTTTGTGTCCATGCCTTTCACCTGCCTCACAGCAGCTCTCTCCTGCAGGTCTCTTACTCTTTGAGGAGTCTTTCTAGACTTGGAGATTTCCTCTTGAGATTCCACAGTGATGACACTGAGTCTGTCAACATTTTTACTTTTACCTAGTGGTGGCCCTGTAAAAAAATCCTTCACCTCGGCCATGGGAGATTGACAGCACAGTTCCTCCCAAAAAGCTACGATAGATGTAAAGTCCTTTTCCTTTGAATTACCTGCTTCCAACTTAGAGAAAAAGAATGGCGGTTTGCCCTTTTGGTAGAGCTCAGCACTTGACTTCCCAGACCTGACCTACAAGAGTGAGTTCTAGACCAGCCTAAACAAATTAGGGAGACCTTGTCTCAAACTAAAGTGGCTGGGAGCATAGCTTGGTGGTAGTGTGTTTGCTTAAGCATGCATGAGGCCAATGGATGTGCAGCCCTCCCTTCCCCTCAAAGTCGTTAGCATCTGGTTATTTTCAGTGTCACAGAGTTTTTCTCTTGCTAGGCAGGGAGGAGAAGCAGTATGTGACTTGCCCTCTGCCAGTGCTATTTGCCACGAGTATCTGACCGTTTACTGGCTTCCACCCACCAGGCTGCTGAAGAAGGCTGCTGAGTCCAGGTCTTTCTTTGAATCACTTTGCCTCCTGCAAGTGAAGGAACAGCAGTTAGATAAAAGACCAGCCAGGCAGGAGCTGTGGTCACTCCTGGGGGAAAGCTAAAGAGTGGGATGCTGCTCCAGTGGAGAGGAGAGAGACATGGACCAGAGGCAGTCAGCTTCTCTCCATCTGCAGAGTGACGGCAAACACAAGAAGATCTCTGTCCTGGGAAGCCACAAGCCATCTCTCACCTCCTGGGTTGGTATAGAGGGACAGATAAGCAGGCCTTCAGGTGATGCTGTTTTCTCTCCCCACAGGTGTGAATGACAGAGGTGGTGCCTTCCAGCGCCCTCAGCGAGGTCAGCCTGCGCCTCCTCTGCCACGATGACATAGACACTGTGAAGCACCTGTGTGGCGACTGGTTCCCCATTGAGTGAGTGTTGGGCTCTGTGTTTCCAGTGGCTGCATGTACAGATCTATAATTCCTGAGACTGGAAGAGGCAAGACTGGGTCTGGCAGGACCATAATGGTCCAAAGTTGCTATCTAAAGTTGACCAACTAGGCAGTGACCCTCAGGCCTCTGTGTCTGCTGCTCACCTTCCTTAAGAGGGTCTATGAGAATTTTTACTTACAAAGATGTCTACGGCTGTTTGTAATCAGGAAATTGAGGAGCAACTCCAGTGTAAGAAGTTGGTTAGCTGTGTCAGGATATGTACATATAAAAATGCAGTGCTGCTACTAAGGTGGCATATGTCTGGAATACAGAATTCAGGAAGTGGAAGCAGAAAAAGGTCAGGAGTTCAAGGCCAGCCTGAGCTCTGAAGCCAGCTTAGGTAGTATGAGAGAGAGCCTGTTTTTAAAAAGGGTTGTTAGTTATCCAGGAACAAAAATCTGTTAAAGAAGTGTATTTACTGACAGAAGGTTCCTTTCCTTCCTCTTTCATTTACCCAATATGCAGTGAAAGCTGACTAGAGAGCAGTGCATTCCATATTCTGCTTTCATTTAAAAATATAAAAGAGGAGCCGGGCGTGGTGGTGCACGCCTTTAATCCCAGCACTCGGGAGGCAGAGGCAGGCGGATTTCTGAGTTCCAGGCCAGCCTGGTCTACAGAGTGAATTCCAGAACAGCCAGAGCTATAAAGAGAAACCCTGTCTCGAAAAACCAATATATATCCTCTAGATATTTTATCCTCATATATATATATATATATATATATGTCTCGAAAAAACCAATATATATCCTCTAGATATTTTATCCTCATATATATATATATATATATATATATATATATATGTCTCGAAAAAACCAATATATATCCTCTAGATATTTTATCCTCATATATATGTGAGGATAAAATATCTAGAGGATAAAAACCTCTAAATATTGTACAAGAAGAGGAAGAATCATGCCCTTCTTGAGAACCATGGCTGATACGGCTTTAATAAAAGACAGGGTTAGCAGGAGAAGAGAATAACAAATTTATTTGACCTGGGTCTTCTGTCACGGAAGCCTTCAGATTAAGGATGGAAATACCCATGGTGAATTATGTTCATCGAAGCATGGACTGTGGTGTAGAGATAGTCAGACAAAGAGTATTCTCTTCTTCTAATGGAGTGAAGGTGGAAGACACAGTGAGGCCCATCTGCTTAGACTCCTCGTTGCCTCTGCAGCAGTTCCTCTTCCTGGCACTGGGTAGGACTCTTCTGGAGGAGAGGATTGTGTTAGTCTTGTCATTGCTATGGCCAGAATACCTGAGGGAAACAACTTAAGAATGATAAGGGTTATTTTCCACATTGTTTCAGAGGTTTCAGGACATTGTGGCAGAGAGGGTTTGAGAGGGCAGCACACAGTGGACAGGAAGTGAAGGGGAGTAGTAACAGAGAAGGCTACAAGCAAGCTCTTTCCCCTAAGGGCACTCCCTCAGTGAACCACTTCCTCCAGCCAAGCCCTACCTTTCCTGATTCTACACTTCCGGGGAACCTGCAGTTCCCAATGCAGATTGTGAAACTGTCAATGTCTTCGCAGGCACACCCAGAAATGTACTGTACTTCCCAATCTAATCAACCTGACCCTCAAGGTTAACAGTGAGTGCTATTAGATTAGATTAACAGTGAGCGCTATTAGATTAGATTAACAGTGAGTGCTATTAGATTAGATTAACAGTGAGCGCTGTTAGATTAGATTGACAGTGAGCGCTATTAGATTAGATTGACAGTGAGCGTTATTAGATTAGATTGACAGTGAGCACTATTAGATTAGATTGACAGTGAGCACTATTAGATTAGATTGACAGTGAGCGCTATTAGATTAGATTGACAGTGAGCGCTGTTAGATTAGATTAACAGTGAGCGCTGTTAGATTAGATTGACAGTGAGCACTATTAGATTAGATTGACAGTGAGCACTATTAGATTAGATTGACAGTGAGCACTATTAGATTAGATTAACAGTGAGCGCTATTAGATTAGATTGACAGTGAGTGGTATTAGATTAGATTAACAGTGAGCGCTGTTAGATTAGATTGACAGTGAGCACTATTAGATTAGATTGACAGTGAGCGCTATTAGATTAGATTGACAGTGAGCACTATTAGATTAGATTGACAGTGAGCGCTATTAGATTAGATTGACAGTGAGCACTATTAGATTAGATTAACAGTGAGCGCTATTAGATTAGATTGACAGTGAGCGCTGTTAGATTAGATTGACAGTGAGCGCTATTAGATTAGATTGACAGTGAGCACTATTAGATTAGATTGACAGTGAGCGCTATTAGATTAGATTAACAGTGAGCGCTATTAGATTAGATTGACAGTGAGCGCTATTAGATTAGATTAACAGTGAGCGCCATTAGATTAGATTAACAGTGAGCGCTATTAGATTAGATTGACAGTGAGCGCTGTTAGATTAGATTGACAGTGAGCGCTATTAGATTAGATTGACAGTGAGCGCTATTAGATTAGATTGACAGTGAGCACTATTAGATTAGATTGACAGTGAGCGCTATTAGATTAGATTGACAGTGAGCGCTATTAGATTAGATTGACAGTGAGTGGTATTAGATCTATTGTCAGACAAGACAGGACAGAGAAGTTTTTCATGGCTACCTATGCAGAAAATCAGGTTGGCTTTAGAGGAAAGGAATTCTTCTGGTTTCTGTGGTCCATACTGGAGTAGAAGAATTCTAGGTTCCATGTCTTACCTCAGAGGAGAGAGTGAGAAACACGAGGTAGGAGGTCTGAGAGATTTACCCCTAGACCTTCACTTTGGGTGGGGATCATTTATTACCCCCCAAATACTACCAAATAATTACTGTCAGTAGTTTTATTGGAGTGAATTATTAGTACCTGTGGGCTCCTCCATTTTTCCTTGCCTTATTTCTAGATTATTTTATGATAATGAAAAAACAGGTTTGGGGTTTTTTGTTTTGTTTGTGAGGAAATAGATACGAACTTTAAAGCCTCAAGGCTAAGCAAGGTGCTGTATTTAAGTCGTCGGTATTTCCTGAGTCCTCACCTCACACCTGTTGCTCCATGCCGGCAGAGAAGTAGGGGCACCCCCCACTCTGCATCCGTGTTGAAATATAAACTGTCACTTCTTAGGAATGTGGGATAACAGTGCTTATTATGTTTTATAAGATGAAACAAACTATCCAAGTTAGCAATCCTGGGCTGGAGAGAGAGTTCAGTGGTTAAGAGCACTGACCGCTCTTCCAGAGGTCCTGAGTTCAATTCCCAGCAACCACATGGTGGCTCACAGCCCTCTTCTGGAGTGTCTGAAGACAGCTACTGTGTGTGTGTGTGTGTGTGTATGTATTTCTTTAAAAAAAAAAAGTTAGCAAACCCACTACTAAAAAGTAATCCCAGGAAATAAGAGTGCAGCAAGCACAGAAACAAGGCTCTGCTGAGGGATGGCTTAAGGTTGTGTAGATCTACATTGAGTTAGAGGCCTGTACACCTCTCAGGTGTACACTTAGTCATGTGTCGTGTCCCCGCCCATGTCTAATAAAGTATTGTAAACCCTAGTCTACATATCCATGAACTTTGGCTCTTCCTTGAATCACCTTGCCTAGTCTTCAGGGCCAGAAAGACTCAAAGAGGACCATTTTCAGTAGTCATTTCTCTCCATCTACCATACAGGTCCTGGGTATTGAACTCAAGTTTTGAGGCTTGGCTGCAAACACCTGTACCTGCTGAACCATTTTACCAGCCCTCATAGAATTCCTCACAGACCACCTAAGTATTTACAGGTCACTAAGGGCTCTAAGGTCTCAGCTCACACTGAGGAACAGGCTGCCGTGTGCTATCCCTCCAGGAACTATTCTGTGGAGACGATTTCATTGGAGGGTTCCACCCTTTCACACATCTTTTACATAAAAAATTCCCACATGGGCAGGTAGCTTCTTTGAGATTGTAAGTGATAGGCCAGGTAGCCTGGGTCCCTCTGACTCACCTGAGTGTGCTCTCTCCCTCAGGTACCCAGACTCATGGTATCGTGATATCACATCTAACAAGAAGTTCTTCTCCCTTGCTGCAACCTACAGAGGTGCCATTGTGGGAATGATAGTAGCTGAAATAAAGAATAGGACCAAAATCCATAAAGAGGTATGTCTGTGCTCCAAAAGCTTGGCCTTTGTGATGGCTGAAAGGGATGTTGCAATGGGGTCGCATTGCCAGCTCTGGCCTCTGTTCTCAGCAGCTTGTGACCAGAGGAGTCAGGGTAGCAAGTCAAATAAATATGTCTGTATGTGGGGGTATATACTTACAAAAACCAAAGAGGATCCCCCTGGAGCTAGAATCGTAAGTGGTTGTAAGATGCCACTATTAAACTCATGTTGTCTGCAAGAGAATGCTCTTAACTGCTGAACTCTTTCTCCAGCCTGTATTATTGTTCATGGAATAATATAATGAATAAGACCACTAGTGGACCTAATAAAGATGAGCATTTTGAAGTAAGAACAAGCAGAAATGACATGTTGGGAATCTGCCCCATTGCTGTGTGACATGCAGATGCCTGTGGTTTGTGCTTTTGGCACTGTTACAAGAGCCCCAATAATGCTGTAATCTGTTGAGGAATATGCTAGGTTTTAGTTAGGGATTAGTGAAAATGTATTTTCTTTTTACTCAATTTTGTGGACTACTTAAAGACTTACCTACCTCAGAACCCTCAAGGATTTGAGCAACTACTAAGTGCAGACTGGAAGACTTTAAGTGCAGCTAAAAAGCTCTTTGTGGTTGATTACAGTGGGGTGTCTCCTGTTAATTTTGGTCGTAGCAATGGAACAGAATTTAGTTTACCACATTCAGGAACGGAACTCCTACCAACTAGCAAATGGTTTTGTTTGGCTTAAGGTTATTTTTGTTTCTTTTTCTTTTTCCCCTTCCTCCATCTTTCTCTTTGTTTGTTCCTTTCTAGACAGGGATTCATTAGTTAGCCTGAAACTCAGATCCACCTGCCTCTCCCTCTCAAGTGCTGGAATCCAAGATGTATGTCCTAAACCCAGCCTGCTGAGGTTGTTTCTTTAGAAGTGAAGGAAGGGAGTTTGGAGCAGCGCCCTGGTGGTAGAGTGCTTGTCTAATGTAAAGGAGGCCCTGAGTCCCATTCCCAGAGGGAGAGGAAGAAACATATCTATCTTCCTAAGATCCCAGACCACTGTGTGCACAAACTTTATATCTTAGCACATTGTTTTGGGGGGGGTAACAGATATTTTAGTTCTGATTTGGGGGGGGGGTTGTTTTTTCTTATCTAGCCCAGCCTCTTCCTGAGCCACTACCTCACAGAGTTCATTGCTAAGGCAGAGAGAGAGAGCATCCCTTGGATATTCCTTGTATTGATTCTGTTTTACCTGCCCATACCTTGTTTCTTCATGATCCCTCCCTGGGACTTTTTCCTAGTGATTGTCTTTTTCCACCATGCATACTGTCTGAGGGCCTCATGATTATGTTCTCTTTCCATAGACTTGGGGGCCCTTCCCTGTCTATCTTTTTGGCTACCATCAGCAGCCAGGGCTTCTGTTAACTAGAGAAGTAAATTTATCCCCTCCCCACATTTGCTTTGTCCAGGTTCACTGTAGTATTGAGTTCTAGGCAGGGAGCAAGGAGCAAGTCCTGGCCCAGCCCATGCCTAACATATAGGAGCTACTTGATAAATGAGAAACAGAAAAGCCAAGTTGCCCAGTGTCCTTTCTTAGAAGGAAAGCCTCACACATGCTACAGCTCTCTTATTCTTAAGAGGTGGGACTATCATGAGAAACTCATGGTCAGAGTCGGGACTTTCTCATGAGGCATTTTTGTCCATAACCAGATAGATTGGTGGAGCAGCATGCTATAGTATATCTCAGTGTGATGCTCTGCTCAGCATGTAGCAGAGCAGGGGAGAGCTGCCATCTAAATTGCTCTCTGTGCTCACCGGGACAGCATGGTTTCCTTTATAAACCTTTAAAGCTTTGCACCTGGTCTGGCAGGATGGTTCAGCAGTACAAACCAGACAGGCTGAGTTTAATTCCTAGCACCCACGTGGAGGAGGAAGAGAACCAACTTCCGTGGACGTCTTCTGAGCAATGATGCGCATGTGCCCTCTCCCCTGACTCACACAGCTTTCCACTAATCCGTCTCACAGCATGGTGGCTGTTACTGCTTGTTGACAGACTAGATGTGACCACTTTGGACAGTCATTTTTTTTGTTTGTTTGTTTTTTTGTTTCTCTCTTAGGGTGCTAGGATCAGACCGATGGCCTTATGTATGCCAGACATGTGCTCTACTGTTAAGCTACATCCCTGCTCCCAGCCATTGGCTTTTAGCCTATTGTAATGACTGGTTCTGCCATAAAGTCCCAGTCCACCATCTCTGAGATGTTCCTCATAGGTGCCCGCACTGTAGCAGCCTTCTGCCAACAGGGCCTGAACTTAATCGTTTGTGTGTGGTGGGGCTCTCCTTGCCTCTTTGTTATTCCCCTGCCCACCTTGTGGCTTCCCATCTCAGGATATGCAGAGTGGGCTTGTAGATATGCAGATGGAGTCTGTCTTGAGCCTGTGCACCCGAGTTGCCCTTATTTTCTCTTAACTTTCTCTTTAGGATGGAGATATTCTAGCCTCCAGCTTCTCTGTGGATACACAAGTTGCATACATCCTCAGTCTGGGAGTGGTGAAAGAGTTCAGGAAACACGGCATAGGTAAGAAGCAGAGAGTTCATGGTTTAAACCACCCCTCCCCTAGCCAGTTAACACCCTTGTAATCCAAGCCAGTCACTTCTTCTGAGGTCTTCATCTTAGAGGACCCTTAGTCTCTTCTTCCTTATCCCTATTTAGGGACAGATCCTGTCCTCCTGTCCTCCCAGTGTGTCTCCCTAGGACAATCTCAGGGAAGAATAGACCTCCCTTACCTCTCCTGTTGCCAGACATAGTCATGTGTATTGGCAAGATGTTCTCAGTTCAGAATAAGAAACATAAATGAAGTCATGGCACTCTGCAGCATTTATCAGACCCTTTGTTATCAAATTCCTATCTACTCTATAGAGCACACAGCAGGGAGTAGCAGTCCTCTTTTTTACCCAGGCCTGCCTTTCCCACACTCTCTGGGTTCTGGTTTACACTTTTTGCTGTTTGAAAGGTTGGCAAATGTCCACTGTGGACCCAGAGCTCCTCCAGGATACATCTGTGGCCCACAGTGGCATGCACTTCATAGACTCTGTGTAGCTAGGATCTTTTAGGGGCTTTAATAGTGGAAGGTAACCAGAGGTTGGTTACAGATCTGGGAGTGTAGCCCTCTAGACCTGCAGAAGCCATGGTTGCTTTTATGTTCTCTTAACTGCCCTGCTGTGGGAAACCTTCATCTCCTTTCCCCAGGTTCCCTTTTACTAGAAAGTTTAAAGGATCATATTTCAACTACCGCCCAGGACCACTGCAAAGCCATCTACCTGCACGTTCTCACCACCAACAATACAGCAATAAACTTCTATGAAAACAGAGACTTTAGGCAGCATCACTACCTGCCCTACTACTACTCCATTCGAGGGGTCCTCAAAGATGGCTTCACCTATGTCCTCTACATCAATGGCGGCCACCCTCCCTGGACCATTTTATATCCTTTACTGCTGGAAGGGATCAGGAGAAGGCTTTATGATTTCCTGGCTAGAGGGCTAGAGAAACTGTGGCCACCTTCAGGTGACAGTCAGTGGCTTAGCTTGCAGCATTGTTCCTTGATTAGCTCATAGTATGGGCAGGTTGAGTGTACCTGATTGGTTGCATACATTAGGAAAGCTGGCACTCCCTGGCAACTACAGCCCAGCAGGGAGGTTAAGTTTTAACTCTCTGGGCCCAGGATTAATTCATCCACTTAGTATGGAAAATACCCTGTTCTAGAGGTTAGCAGTAAACATAGGAGATACAAGCATTCCCCTGTGCAGCCTGTGATGCAGAGAAGGAAGGAAACAATGGCAGAGCAACACTTGAGTTCAGGCCTTGGAGTTGTTTTATCCAAGGTGTATCCACTCACCCCCAGTTCTCCCCGCTAATGATGCCCTTGTTTGGTGGGAAGGAAATCAGATGTTCCAACAGTCATAGGGCAAAATATACCACATGTGTGTGTATGTATAGAAATGATTCATTTTAGAGGAAAGTAAAATGGGAAATAGGTGATCCAAAACTCCATAGGCCTAGTTCACATGAAGTCAGGCACGAATGGTCAACCAGGGGTTAGCACTACTAAAACATCTTGTTGGGGTGGGCTCTGCCCCTCTGCAGAACTAGGAATACTTGTCTTGAAGATCCTACCCCTATTCTTTATTCATTTCCTTATGATGATTGTCCTATGTGGCTCCACTACACTAATTCCCAAATTAATGGTCTATTTAAAGAGCCTTTCCAGTATTCTCTAGGGTTTAATAGGCCCTTGGCTTCCAGTTGAATGCATTGTGCCATATGGGTACAATGGCAAGGCAGATGGGGGCACATGGAATATCTTCCTTGACAGAGCCCACAGACTACATCCAGCACCTGGGCTCAGCACTAGCCAACCTGAGCCCCTGCTCCATCCCACACAGGATCTACCGCCAGGCCCACAGCCTGCTCTGCAGCTTTCTGCCATGGTCCAGCATTTCCACCAAAAGTGGCATAGAGTACAGCCGTACCATGTAATGCCACTGGGGCAGCCTCCACCAGGCCTCTGTCCTCAGCACTTTGTGGAGCCTGTTTTCCTGTCTGTCTGACTTTTGCTGTCCTTTTCGAGGAGCTGGTGGCCACCTGCCGGCCCATCAGCCTGCCCCAGCTGCAGGCCCGGTGCTATGCTGGCTCAGGAGCAGAATATATACTGGTCATCAACAGGTAGGAACAGGTAGGACCTGGGGGTCTGATGCTTGCAGCAACAAGAAGTCTCTAGGCAGGGTACCCGTGAACAGTTCATAGGGGGTCCAGAAGCTTTTTGAAGAGCAAGGGACCAGAGATCTCAAACCACTTGCCAGAACTCCTTGGGCTTTGTGTGTTCATGTACATATGCATACACATGTGTACATTTGTGGAGCATAGAGTTCAACATTGTGTATTTTCTTCAGTTATTCCTTAATTTTGAGACAGGGTTTCTCTTTTTTGTTTTTCGAGACAGGATTTCTCTGTGTAGCCCTGGCTGTCCTGGAACTCACTTTGTAGACCAGGCTAGCCTCGAACTCGGAAATCCACCTGCCTCTGCCTCCTGAGTGCTGGGATTAAAGGCGTGCGCCACCACGCCCGGCATGAGACAGGGTTTCTCATGGAACTTGTAGCTCATTGATTTAACTGGACCAAGTAGTGAAGCCTCAGAGATCCTCTTGTCTCTGTCTCCCCAACTGCAAACCAGGTTTTTTGTACGGGTTCATTTTTGTATAGCAATCATTTTTCCAACCAAGCAATCTCTCCAGCCCGAGTGGCTTTTTTTTTTTTTTTTAATGTTTTTAAATATCTTGAGAATTTGAGGGCATTGGATCCTCTAGTACTAGAGGAGCAGGCAGTTGTGCCATGTATATGCAGAGAATTTGACCCATGTCTTTTGGAAAGAGCAACAAATGGTCGTAACCAGTGAGCCACCTCCCAAGGCCCTGAACAAAGTTGTTTCTTTCCTTTCTTGTTTTTTGTTAAAATGATGGATTTACACGATTCGAATATTGGAAAGTTACAGGAAGATCAAGTAACTCCTACTCGGGGCTCCAGTTACTCAGCTTCACTTTACAAGAGGCACCAAGTGATCTGTGGTCCATGTCTGCCACTCTGACACCAGTACTGTCACCAGTGCATCTCCATGTGGCATTCTCCAAAGTCCTGCATGGACTTTCCATGCTGACAACTTTTACAGGAAGATAAGATTCTGCTTTGATGCAACCATTTTGGTTGCTGAGAGCTGGGATCCCAGGCCGAGAGAACAGAGAATTGCAGATCTGGAAGAGACTTGATACACATTCTCTATCCACATAGAGGCTTGATACACATCCAGATGTGAATCTTGACAGTGTTTATATTTGTATAAAGTCCCAGGAGAGCTTGGTAGCTACTGATAAAACTGGGCTGGAGAAGACCTCATGTTTTGGTATACCCTGGCTCAGCTAAATCCCATAGGCCAGATAGTGAGGTAGGTAAGCATCCTGAAGTGCCTTCACATGCCTACTCTCTTCCCCTCAGGCTCTCCTTACCTGGAGTCCTTGCCCTGCCTCCATGCCCTGGCACCACCCAATGGCCTGGCAGGTGTGTCTACATTCACTGGGAAAGGGCTTGCCAGGCTTCTCTGCCTCCTGCTCCTTCAGCTCCTTCCTACAAGATGGACTGAATTTTGCTGAAAACGTGGACATTTTGACCCTGAAGACACAGGAACCTTAGAATAAAGAGGCACAGCAAGGAGAATGTCAGTTTTTGTTTAGGAATGCCCTAAAGAAGTGTAGATGGAAGCTGTCCTTACTCCTCCATGAAAGGCTGGAAACGGGGAAGAGAAAGAGGGGCTGGCCCTTCACAAGAATTTAAAGCTTCAGGAATCAGTCCTCTGCATAGACAGTTAGATGGACAGTTCCCTGTTCCCAGTGTTCTACTGCCCACTTCTTCTGTCCAGAAGGACCATTCTGCCTGTTGAATCCTGGCATGCTCCACATAGCAACCCACACTGGGAGCTGGGCCAAGGACAGGTAGCTGTTGGCTTCTGGATTCCTTCCATGCTTATCCTCTAGAAGCTGAAACTTCAAGGCCTGGGCTAATGCAGACAGGAGGCGGCTGAGCTCTGTGTTGGCATCTTTGCTACTGTGGACCCATGGGACCTGGCCTTGGGAGTAGAGGGCAACTGGTGCCTGTGGGCCTTCAGCCTCTGCGGCAGAAGGCTCTGTCAGTACCATGAATTGTGCTTGCAGCAGACATCTCAAGTTTCCAGCATCCCTTCCCTTGTGCCCTCAAGTGTTTGCTGTCACAGTCCTGCCCAGAATTGCTGCAGTATTACAGGAGCCCTTCAGGGTGTCCACAGCCCCTCACTGTGCCAGGCTGATGAAAAACAGCTTTATGGACAGGCCTCATTACTGAGTGCTTCCTCCTTCAGCATCCTCCCTCAGCATCTCCTGGCTCAGGGCTCTCAGGCTGTAGAGCCAGCCAAAGGCTGCCTGGCCTCAGAGGGGGAAGGGTCCCCACAAAGGAATAGCAAGGCAGTAAAGTATCCCCCTCCCTCAACAGAACTAGCCAGCAGGTAGCCAGTCCTGACTGGTTTTGGTTGTGTGCTGAGGCCCCAGCCCCGCATCCTCTCCCTTTTCAGTCTGTGCTGATCATGTGATTTTCATTTCTGCCCTGTGTAGTCAAGGAAGAGTCGTCCAGAAGGTTCTGACTTGGGCATTCATAAATCCACCTCAAAGGCCTCGACCTGTCTCCCTTTAGTCCCATAATTATTGCAGTGTCCAGCCCAGTGTTGAACAAATTGTAGCGTGTAGTCTCATTACAAATAAACAGACTTTCATTAGACTCATCCTGTCTCTAGTTGTTGGCTCCCATATCTGTGCTTTGCCCTTGTGGGCTCGGGCTGAGGGTTGGGGAGCTTGCTGCCATCCTCTTGATGGCTCAGCATGCAGGCAGCTGTCCTGCAGAGGCTGTGAACTTGAAGGCTTCCACTGCTGAAAGCAAGTTCACCGGCCTGTTTCTTTTTTTTTTTTTTTTTGGTTTTTCCAGACAGGGTTTCTCTGTATAGCCCTGGCTGTCATGGAACTCACTTTGTAGACCAGGCTGGCCTCGAACTCAGAAATCCGCCTGCCTCTGCCTCCCGAGTGCTGGGATTAAAGGTGTGTGCCACCACGCACGGCTTCACTGGCCTGTTTCTTACAGGTCCTTAGCAGCTGTCTGCCAGGTCATACCAGCACTGTCAGCTCTCAGCTTGGAGGTAGGACCTGGGCCATGTGGGCAACTTTATAGTTTTTTTCCAATTCTCCTGTCCTCCACCTGCATCATAGCTTAGACAAGGCTCCAAGGGTAATTAAGTCACATGGTCAGCAGAGGCCTTGGTCATGTTCACAACCTGTGTGGATGTTGATGTTATCTGGAGACAATTAATTTAGGTGGTCACAGCCTGGGAGAAGGCATTACTGGGAGGCAACAGAACATCACAACAAAGACTTGGTCCAAGTACCTGAAATCTAGTCCAGCTGAAAGAATACTTGTGCCAGTCCTGATGGGCTCCTGTGGGGCCATAGACTCATCTAAAACCTTTATGTGGACAGTGCGGGGTCCAGGCCAACACATCTGCATTGGTTGGTGTCCTGGTTCCTTCTTTAAACTAGACCCCCATTTCGTCCCTTTGGCCCGGAATGCCATGTCCTGTTTAGGCCTATTGAGACGCTGCTTGCCTGCCAGAGCTGTCACTTTCAGCAGCCTCTCATCCACAAAGCCTCCCCGGACCTGGCTCTGACTTTCCATGTAACCCCTGGAATGGATGCAGGACTATGTTGACTGGATTGGCTTAATGACAAACAGACAAGAAGGTGCAGGCCTTGGCTTTTACTGAGATTAGACCTGAGGACTCCTGGCCTCTCAGGAACCCGATTCTCTGCTCGGCCTGACCTCCCAGGTACAAGTGGCTGACCGGAGTTTGGGCAGGCTGCAAGGGCATGGACATTCCATTTCTTCTGTCCCTCTCATGGTTCTTCTTCCTTCCTCCCTCCCTCCTCATGCTTTCCCCAGACTAGCCCAGGTCTCGTGCTGGGCAACTCTGGGGGCCATCTCAATGGGGAGGACTGCCGCTGGGACGAACCCTTCCCCAGTAACCCTGGCCTCCTCCTCCTCGGCCATCCTTCCCCTATTGTTCCCCGGCCCTGGCACTTTGGCTCCTATGTCCTCTCCAAGGCCCCAGAGCGGGTTCTCTTGCACAAGGGACACATGGTCTCCTCCAAGGCTCTCCAGGACCTCTTGGGCCTGAGTCCCAAGCCCTCAGGGGGACCAGACTGGGAGGGGACACCCTTGGCTGGGTCCATGCTGGAACTGGAAGCTGAGGAAAAAGGAAAGAGAAGTCACTCAGAGGGGCCCAATCTAAAACATTACCTTGGGGTTCTCGGCCCTTACAACCTTCAAGGCAGTTGAAGGGCTTGGCACTACTTCCTTGAAAGAACTAGTGAGGGTGAGGAAAGGATGTCAGTGGGTCAAAGTTGAAATGTCATGAATCCTTCATTTGTAAAATGAAGGAACTGAGGCAAAGTTGTCCAAGGTCCATCAAAATAGAGAGGATAGGAACCCAGAACTCCTATCCCAGATTGTCTCCTCTGCTGTACACATCCCAACAGGCTTTTGCTGTGGTCCTGAGACTTCAAAGGACTTATTGTGTACATTGATGTTCTGAATCAATTGGGCAACGCGGATTAAAAAAAAAAATTAAACAAGATCTTGGCCCCTGGAGCATGACATTATTTTAGTGTGTCCTGGCCACTGCATCCTTTCCTAGTTCTTGGCAGAAGGCTAGGAAATGAAAAGGCCCATTTGAGTTCCCTTCAGTCTTTCTTTCATGTCTTCAGTCCTGCCTTAACAGAGCTTACCTGTATTTCCCAGGCTGTCCCTGGGCAGGTGGGCTTCCAGAAGGGCTGAGCAATGGCTGTTACCTGGACCCAGGGTCCCCTGTGGCAGGTCCAGGGGCCAGGGCGAGCCTTCAGGCCGTGTCAGGCTGCCCCCAGCCATGAGCCGGCCTAGCCAGTGGCTTCCACATTGGCCAGCAGGCTGCATGTGGCCTGGCAGGTAGAGAGCCAGGCTCCGGAGGTGTCGCAGTCGGAAGTTCTTGGGCTTGCTTCCCTGGGCACTGGGGCCCTGCTGCTGCTGGGCCCCCAACCCTCCCTCATAGATGTTGGGTGGTGTGTCAGGGTGGCTGGGGCGTCCTGGGGCCCAGCTCACTGCATCTGCAAGAGAGAGAGAGAGCAGGAGGGTGATGGCCAATGGGACCAGCATCTGGGGGAAATGCAAGTACCAACTCATACGTAGCTTCTACTCCCTGGCTATCCAGCCTCAGTTCCTGTCTATTCCCACTACTCCGCTGCTCCCCTAACAGAGGCGCCCAAGCAGCCCAAGACTTTGGCACTGAGATCCCGTTGAGCACTTCAAGCTCGTTTTGTGCTCTCTACTCTTTAAAAGAGTATGCTGGCACCAGTGTGTATAAGCACAGTTGGTACAAGAGGACATGCCTGGCCCAGTCATATAGCCTAGATCAGGAGTTACTCCCTTCCCAAGCATGCATATCCCTGGGCTCTCCCCGGTAGCTTTGGGCCCAGGTTGGGACAATGTGGCATCTCTGCTGCTGCTCCTCCCTGCAGCCAGGCACCTTCTCTTATTCGAAGCTCAGAGAATGCACAGACCAAGGCTTCCATGGAGGGCCAGTATGGTGGGGGAGGAGTGGCCAGGCCTTCTGTGCAGTAGGGCCTGCTCTCCCCTGTCTAGGGGGTGGATCTGCAGGTCTCCCATAGCAACTGGTCCTTATGATGTCACAGAAAAAACTAGTCTTCCTGGACCCCCTAGTTTAGGAGAGGATGGTATCATGTCAGGGGCAAGGAGGGAGGAGGGCAAGGGAAGAGATCAGAAACCTAGGGTAAATTTGCTGATGTTAGATTCAGAGCAAGCCACATAAGACAAATTGGCTTTGGTATGCTGGAAAGTCATTCGCTAGGCTTCCTCATCTGTGGCAGGGAGACCGAGGATTTGGAGAACAAACCTGTAGAGATCTGAATCATGCTGAGATGGTTCTGGGTAACACTTGTCTAATTATCCATTTTCTCATAGGTTGTTAAGCAATATGTAGATAATGCCAATTTTTTTTCCTGTGCATTCTGATAAACTGGAACAATTATTCTGCTGGTAGAAATATAAAACTACAGGTTCTTTAGAATCTTAACTCCACCGCAACTCTTTATGTTTCATTATAGAAAATTTAGTTCTAGGTTTTACATCTAGGTGTATGAACCATTGTTTTTGTACATAGATACTAATTTGCTATGGATTGCTCATTGTTTCGAAACCATTTGTTGCAAAGACTGTTCAAATGCATTGTCCCCCATGTTAGACTAGCCACGAATGTATGGCCCTACCCCACATACTTTTCTCCTTAAGTATCTACTCTTGCTCTGTACCACCGTGTTCTAGCCAAGGGCACCTTTACTTCATGCGCCTACCCATTTTCCTTCCTCGTCGCCCACCCTTCCTGGCTCAGCTCAGCTCTCCTCTCTCCAGCCCTGCTTTTGTCGCGGTTGTCCTCGACTCGTAGCAGTCACCAAGGAGAGTTCTCTGTAGAGCCTGTGCTGACCCCGACACCCGAGGCGTGGTACACCAGCACTACCTCGCTCCACAGTTTCCAGGGCAACCTCTGGCGCACGAGTCTGGGCGCCAATTTCCGGCTTGTCGGGAATACTGACTAGCTGTGCGTGCACAAAAGCCTTCCGGGTACAGGTCTCGAATTCTGCCCAGGGTAGGGTATCTTCGTTCCTGTCATTCTGTGGATACTTTTATGCGGCTTCGACTGCGGGGTTTAGCTATGCTTTTACAAATACAAAGGAGACTCGGTCACAAAAGGTTATAATGCGCTCTATATATCAGTGAGGCAATGAGAGTTCCAACGGGACCGGAGCCAAAAGCGCTCTCTGAAAGACTATGACGTTGCGCAGCTCGCAAGGTGCTTGGCGCCACCTGCTGGTCTGTGTCCTGCGCTTGCGCTCACCACGCCTCTTCGCTTCCTGTCCTGTTTGGCCTGGTCCGCACGCTGTCCAAGGCCTCTGAGTGTTGCCATAGAGACCGGAGAGCGCTGGGCCTGCGAACTCTGCAGAGACGAGCAGCGGCGCCCCAGTGGACACTTGGGGACCAGAGCGCCATGTCTTTCCGCGACCTCCGCAGTAAGGCTGCACCCGGCTTTCCCGTAGGCTTCCCAGGATCTCGAGACTCCTCTGCTGGACCCCTGCCAGAGCCGTGGGCCCAGGCGGGCCGGTGGTCCCTGGGCCAGCCAGGGGCTGACAGAACTTTACAGCACCTTTGGAAAGTTCGGTCCGTCACTGGCCACGTGTAGCTAGAACACTGGGAATGTGTCTCGAGCCGCTGAAGAACTAAATGTTTAATTTTACCTCATTTTATCTCTGGTTGTCACGGCCACATTTGCAGCCGCATTAGAAAGGTCTTGGGGAAATGGAGACGAGTTCTGCATTTAGTTTGTAGAAAGAACCAGTAAAGCTGAGGAAGTGGCCGGATGAATGAATGGCTAGTGCTGCTAGGTTGTTTTGTTCATTTTTGAGGGTTTGTTTTGTTTGTTTGTATGTTACAATCAGTCATATGCTGTTCTCTATGTGGGCAATATTTCATTTACTCCTAGCAGGTTTTGTGCCCTGGTTTAGAGATGAAACAGGCAGCAAGAGGTCAAAGTAATTGAACGAGTGGCTTTAGAGTTTGAATCCAGCTTGCCTGAACGCCAAATACTGAGCAGAGAACTTGGCTAGAG
Source organism: Mus caroli (assembly GCF_978045245.1). Classification (NCBI taxonomy): domain Eukaryota; kingdom Metazoa; phylum Chordata; class Mammalia; order Rodentia; family Muridae; genus Mus; species Mus caroli. Next base: position 430,151 of record NW_028227272.1, read on the forward strand.
AGTGGGGAAGCGGAGTACTCTTATTCGTTATACTCTCTGGGGGAAGCATCCTTTTTGTGGCAGGCAATTATTTTTCACTCTTATTGTTCCTAGTTTTAACTGCAAGTTAAGTAGTATAGCTACCCCTGGTTCATACAGCTAGAGTGATGGGACTGTGTGACCTAAAAATCTTACTTCACTTACAGAAGAGTAGCAGCTATTAGGGTCGTGTTGTCTGGGGTTTGACGGTATTTGAAACAGTGTAATTATGACTGTCCCACATAGTTTTTGATGAGGCTAGCACTTTACTGGGATCATTGAATAGTGATCATTGTACTGGAAAGAATATTTAAAAGGAGTATTTCAGAATTTATACTGGTTTATAATTTTTTTTTACCTTAAATAAATGCTGTATAGTGTGTAATCTATGAGAGTGTCACCATTTATAACAGTGGAGAACTTGATAGCTACTACTGAGCTAAAAGGAGTGTTTAGGCAAAACCTGACTCCTTTCATAGAGGTATAAGGGAAAGCTGCAATATAAGGGATATATATATATATATATATATATATATATAATATATATATGGGATATGTGAGAAAGAGAGAGGAAAGAAATAAGGGAAGGATGCTTCCTATCTTTCTACCATCTCTCTCTTTGTGACCTAGCACAGTCTGCCTGCCCTGCTTTGTTGCCCAGGTAGATTGTTTGGAATGCTGAATGTATATTTTGAATACCCGTAAGCATGAGTAGACATTATATAGCCAGGAACCATGGTCAAGATCTCAGCATATTGTAAGAACTCAGAAATGTTGGTTGTTTTCTTGCTTTCTTGCTCTCTTTTACTTGTTTTTCTTTTTTTTTTTTTTTTTGGTTTTTCGAGACAGGGTTTCTCTGTATAGCCCTGGCTGACCTGGAACTCACTTTGTAGACCAGGCTGGCCTCGAACTCAGAAATCCACCTGCCTCTGCCTCCCGAGTGCTAGGATTAAAGGCGTGCGCCACCACGCCCGGCATTTACTTGTTTTTCAAGACAAGGTTTTTTCCTGTCTTGAACAACAGCCCTGGATGACCTGGAACTTGTTTTATAGACCAGGTTAGCATCAGGTTCACAGAGGTCCGTCTGCCTCTGCCTATGAGCACTGGGATTAAAGGTGTGCAGCACCACGCCAGGCTTGGTTGCTCATCTGTAAGCCTCGCTTTCTTCATTGTTTTCTCCTTTCTTTCAAGCAGTGTGGCTTTGTTTTAGTTGCTCCCAACTTAAAATATTACTGTTTACTAATCTTTTTTTACAGTAAATCTAAATACTGCAGATAGTTCAACCAGTCTCTTAAATTTTCTCTGACTATAAAGTAATTGATCTTTAAAATTTATGTCATGAAAATCATATATGGTCACTGGAGGAAAAAAAAAACCAATGAATAATCTTGTTCTGACAACGTGTTTTTCTCATGTTTTATGAGGCTAGGTAGTTTTTATTTGGATAGCAAAGAGGCAGCTACCAGAGAGAAATTAAAGCCCCAGCTAAGACCTAAACCCCATTTCTCCAAAGAAAATCTACTATCGTTGAACTTGGGTGTTTTTCAGGTGATGGATTAGATATTGTTTCAAATCTCCCCTTTCCTTTCCTGATTCTAGAATTGATGAATTCAGCACCTGGAGTTGAGAAGACCTGATAAGAAAGGAAAGCATTAGATTAACTATTTTCCAAAAGGAGATGCTATTTGACAAGGACTGACTGAACTGTGTTTTATATTACACAGATTTCACCGAGATGATGAGAGCCTTGGGGTACCCGCGCCATATTTCTATGGAGAATTTCCGTACACCCAACTTTGGGCTTGTCTCTGAAGTGCTTCTGTGGCTTGTGAAAAGGTTAGAATGCATTTTATTCACACCTCAGTGTGGATAGTTGGTTTCATTCAGTAGCTAACTGGAACTTGTAATGCAAAGGAAGACTACAGTGAGGTTTGCATAGGATGGACTTAGCTGTAACTTGTAAAGAGCTGCCAGGCACGATGGTGCAGGTAGATGTCTGTTAGTTCAAGGTCAGTCTGGCCTACATAACAAGTTCCAGGAAAGCCAGGGCTACGTAGTGAGAGACCCTGTCTCTTTCATTTTTAAGAGATGAAAGAAATCACGAGAGTTTAAAGAACGTTGAGGCCGGGCGTGGTGGCGCACGCCTTTAATCCCAGCACTCGGGAGGCAGAGGCAGGCGGATTTCTGAGTTCGAGGCCAGCCTGGTCTACAAAGTGAGTGCCAGGACAGCCAGGGCTACACAGAGAAACCCTGTCTCGAAAAACCAAAAAAAAAAAAAAAAAAAAAAGAACGTTGAGGAGGTGACTGTTGTCATTAGAGTGTTGATACAGCCTCCACTTCAACCCCTCACACAGAATCTCAGGGGCCTGCTTGCACACTCAGGATATACTGTATTAGATGTATTATAAATATGGCTGGAAAACTGGCTCGGAGGTTAAGAGCGTGTACTGCTCTGGCAGAGCACTGGACCTCATTGGGCACTGGTAGTCACGCATACATCCTTACACACAGACCCACACACATACACATAAAGTAAACTAAAAATCCGAAACAAGACATAATAGAGATTTTTCATTGTGTTGAAAGCCTTGTATTAGGATTGGCAACCTTTTGGGTTAAGAACCAGATAGTAAATATTGTATGAGTTGCTACACTTAAAATTCAGCCTACATGAGATATCTGTTGAATATTCTTCAGTTACAGGCAGTTGGGAGCCATCTGATATTGATGCTAGGAACTGAACACAGGTCCTCTAGAACAATATATGCTCTTAAACCAGTGAGCTGCCTCTCCAGCCCATTTTCTTTGCTTTTAAAGTGTAAAAACTATTTTTATCTTTCAGACTGTACAAAACAAGGGTAAGAGTCTCAGTCTTCTGAGCCTTGGCGAATTGTTAGTAAATCCAAGTAATTTCAACAACTCCGCCACTCCTTAAAGTGAATTATTTAGCCCTCATGTCTATCTTGGGCCAAGGACTATCAGCTTGAGTCACGGTCTTGGTTATTTTCACAAAAGCTAAACACCTGAGCTAGATTTAGTTTGTGACCTGGGTCCCATACTTGGTTTGTTTACACTTTACTATTCCTTTGCGGGTGTTCATATGCACACATGTGGAGATCAGAGGACAGTATTGAGTTGATTCTCTCCTTCTATCTTTACACAGGTTCTGGGGATTGAACTCAGGTTTCCAGACTTATAGAGCAAGCCCCTTTACCCACTAGGCATGTGTGTATACACATACATGTATGGATTAATGTTAGCTACAGCATACACGTGAAGGTTCAAGGACAGCTTGTAGTTGGTTCTCCTCTTGCACTCTGTAAGTCCAGGATTCACTCTGAATCCTGAGTGCCAGGCCTGGTAGGCGACCCATTCACCCACTGAGCCACCCTGTGCTCCAAGACACTGAATCTCAGGTATGGGTTGGAATTTGCTCCCTGGGTATTTTGTTTGCTTTTGAAGTTCCTGCTTCATCATATTTCCTTGGATGGAGCCTGGAGAAACTCACCTTAGCAACAGTCAATCATCCACTTTCTCTTTTTTTTTTTTTTTTTTTTTGGTTTTTCGAGACAGGGTTTCTCTGTGTAGCCCTGGCTGTCCTGGCACTCACTTTGTAGACCAGGCTGGCCTCGAACTCAGAAATCCGCCTGCCTCTGCCTCCCGAGTGCTGGGATTAAAGGCGTGCGCCACCACGCCCAGCTTCCACTTTCTCTTTAATGGATCCTTTTTTTTTTTTTTTTTTTGCTTTTGTTTATTTGTTTGGGCAGGGTTTCACTATTTAGACTAGGCTGCCCTGGAACTCACCAAGATCTGCCTGCCTCTGTTTCCTGAGTGCTGAGAGCATAGTTATGCACCACCACACCTGAATTCAAGGGACTTTCTGTGGGACTGGCTCATGCGTGTTCTCTTTCTAATAGGTATGAGCCGCAGACTGACATCCCTTCTGACATTGAGACTGAACAAGACAGAGTTTTCTTCATTAAGGCAATTGCCCAGTTCATGGTTAGTTCACAGTTATTTTACGGCACCAACACATAAATTAGAAAAAGATGACTCCTGGTTGGGACTGTTAGAATTGTTATTTTTCTAAAACCACTTGAGGCTTCTCTGGAACTGTGTTACCAAAGTGTTTATTTGGTTTTTGACTCATTACATGTATAGTTTAATTTGTTTATTTTTGGATAAGTAATAAAACACACGTACTGCGAGCAGGCTCTTTCGGAGTCCCTCAACCCTCAGGAAAAATCAGGGTCCCGGTACTCAGGTGGGCAAGGAGTCAGCAAGTGACAAACAGATACGGACACCAGAGAGTGTTGGATCTGAATGTAATTTCTCAAAGCAAGTATCAGACTTACATTACAGAAGCAAATAAGGAAATTAGGTGACATATCAGATAAGGTACATTTCGGTTACCTGATGCATAATGACTCTTTATACAAAACAGAAAAATGCATACATAAAGACTGGCAGGAACCAGGCAATGAGACAAAGTCAGCCCTATCTAAGGTCAGCTTATTCTTAGAAGCCAGGTGTGAGGTCTTTATGTTCCAGGGGCAAGGGCTTTCAAGCCCAAGCCATAGTTCTCATTATTTATTGTTTAACCCACCACCAGCCAGCTCTTAGTAAATACCTAACTATGCTATTCTTCTGGGCTAGTGGAAGTATGTACTAGGGAGGGTTCCACTCTTGCTAACTTTTTCATGAATAATGCAATACTCTAGTTCTTCCTAAACCACAGCCCAATCTTCCTAAACCGCTGTAAACTCCTGCATATGGGAGTGACTCAGCTGTCATTCAAAGTGTTTGAGGAGCCCACCAACTTTCCTCTATTAGGTGATGTAGTCTGTCATATATGACTATAATAAGAATTCTAAACTTACTTTGTTAAACTTGCCCTGAAATTTCTAACTCTATGTAGTATATAGTAATGCCTGATTTCTTTCACTCTCTCTCTTTCAATACTGGAGGCATTTCATCTGAATAAGTAGCATTCTTATGAAATTCCAAGCTCAGGGTTGGAATCAAAGACTGCCTAGGTAGGACATTGGAACACTGGTAAAGGCCAGGAAGCAATGTTCAGTCTAACTAGCTATTTGTCAAATCATTCCTTGGGGGCACCTATAATAAAACAATACTGAAGGAAAGCACCCAGAACCCTTCACCAACTATTGCAAGGACAAATCTGAAACACATCTGTGTTATGGGACACCAAAGACTCCAGGAGACCAGTTTCCATGAAAGTTTTTGCCTCAGAACTGCAGCCAAACTTTTGGACTTGTCACGCATACTCCACTGGGGTGGGTGTGCCATACACACACACACACACACACACACACACACACACACACACACACACTCCCTTTTACACATGTTGTGTAGCATCTAGCTATCTTAATGATATATCTTGGAGAACTTCTCAAATGCATATAGAATTTCCTCTTACACTTGAGTTAATATTGTTTACATAAGTTTCACACAATTGTGTTATTTACATAGGTATTTAGGTATTTTATAACTTTTGTTATTTGAAATAATGCTGAAATGAATAGCCTATGGTTTTCATTTTGTATGTGAGTCTATGCTTAAAGTAGTTCTTAGAACTGGAATTATTGGGTCAAAGATGCATGCATCTGTAGTTTCGGGGTCTTTTCCCAGGTTGCTCTTTATCACAGTATGAGACACTTACAATGTGTTTTATCCTGTCTTGAAAAAGCAAAAACAAAAAAACCCAACTCAGTAAGAATTGTATCACAGTTGCTGGCAGAGACATTCTCAAATTCCCTGCATGGGATTTGTACTATAGTATAGCTATAGTATAAATATCCTGCTTCAGGGTATGCTTCAGATTCCAGTACTTAGAAGGATAAGACAGGAGAACCGAGAGCTTGAATCCAGCCTGAACAGCTGCATAGTTAGTGTCAGGCCAGCCTGAGTGACGTAGTAAGACCCTGTCTGAAGAAAGAAAGCAAAGCAAAACTTTCTGTCTCAAAACAGGCCACAAAGGCACATATAAAACTCAATACCAAGAAGCTCTATCAAGCTGACGGGTATGCAGTGAAAGAGCTGCTGAAGATCACATCTGTTCTCTATAATGCAATGAAGACCAAAGGGATGGAGGGCTCCAATGTAGGCGAGGAAGACATCAGCAAATTCAAGTTTGATCTCGGCTCCAAGGTAAAGATGATGAAGTCTGTGGCTAGCAGATGTCTGTGTCTCAAATGTGGCAATAGAAGATGTCTAACCTGCAGCACTCTGTCTTTCCTTGCTGCTGGCTGACTGAGGATGGTTCTTCAGTCTGTTGTAACAGTTTTGTTCTCACTAGTGTTGGGATGAAAGCAAGTCACAAGAAAACCAATTGGTTTACAGCCTAATTTTATCATATTATGTTCAGGCACTGAGGATACAGGTATAAACACAGGACAGAAATCCTGAGTTCCTGCTGCTTAATTGGAGGAATCAGAATGTGAACAACAGTGGCAGAGGTGTGGAAGATGTGATGCAGTCAGTGTCCTAGGGACCAGCAGAGCAGTGTAGGAATGGAGCACACTGAGGGTCGGGGCTGTTATCATAATCAGGGCCATCAGGGGCTTCAGGTATACATGACTTCTTAGCAGAAGTGAGAGGGAAGGGACAGGCCATTAGGCCATGAGGTGAGAGTCGGGACTGGTCCCAAGATAACTGTGTTTTGTTCATTTGAGAAAAGCAGAGGAAGCTAGAGGGTAAATTCAGTAAATCCTCTGGCCTCAGAAAAGAAAGCCTTACTCTGGGGTAGAAAATGGAGTTTTCAGCAGAGTGAGTTCCAGAACAGCCAGCACCATACAGAGAAACCCTGTATTGAAAAACAAACAAACAAAAGAATGGAGAATTTCCCAGTTAGTTTGTTACGGTAGAAAAGGTATCATCAGGGCCTTCTCAGATATTGCCATAAAATGGTCTCAGCAGAAGCAACTGAAGAGGTTCTCAGCCTAAGGCTCTGATGCAGAACTGAGGAATGAAAAGATCCCAGGTAAGAACACACATTAACCTGGTGCCGGGACAGCTCTTTTCTCTCAGGACCCAGAGAAAGCATCGTGATTATTATGCTTGCCTGAGAGACACATACAGGAGCCAGAGAATCTTATAAGTTGAGATTTAGACATTGTTAAAAGTTAATTTATGTGTGTAGGCACTCAGTGTCACAGTGGCCAAGAAGGTCAGAGGCCATTGTGGGAATTGGTTTCCACCGTGTAGGACCTCGTCCAGTTTCAGTTGTATTTCGATGGCATATTTTATGGGTTTGGTTATGATTGAGGAAGGTGAGACATGAGATCCTCAAGTTGTGTTGCCAGACTTGATTAATGGTGTGCAAGGGCTGCATCTGGTCATATTTTTCAGAAGCCACTGCCTAAAGTGGCTAGCATAATCAAGGAAGTAGGCTCTAATATTATTTAAATTTTAAGTAATCTAAAGATAAAAATAGCCACCATGGCTAGTAAAATATTTGTTCTGCATCCCATTGCAGATATTGTAAAGTTTTTGGATGTTCAAGTGGAGATGCCTAGGAAGAGTCTGTCTGTGGTACTAAGGCTGAGGTAGAAGGAATCAGCATGCAGGGGGTTAAAGCCACGGGTGAGAAGAAAAGAGTCTGCTAGAGGCTGAACTGTGGCCTATACCACTGTGGAGACGTGGAAACGGAGGTGAATCTGAGAGAGAAATGGGAGTACTTGCTGCCAGGCAGGCAGGCAAAGCATATAGAAATGGAGAGTGGTACCATGGCCCTTAAGAGGAGAAGCTATAACTGTAACAGGGCCACAGAATGGGCAGAGAGAGGAAGGGAAGGAGGGAGGGATAATCTGCTGAGAATTAAGAAGATAAGTTGTTGCTGGTAGGTTGAAAGTAAAGAGATAAGGTAGTGTTACTTCAAGAGGAGAGGGAGCAAGGATGCCTATGTCTGTTTGGGCTCCTTGGGGATTTAGCATTGAAGGAAGAAGGGGATGGGCACAGCCTAAGAAAGTCTGAATCATCATCAGAGCTGTCAGCACAGCCTGTGGGAGCCAGGAGAGTCTCAGTGCTTGGTGGGATTGCTCTCCCTGAGCTTCATAGAAGGTCTTTGGAGGAAAGTCTAAGGTACTGGCCGTGAGATGCATGGCCTTCAGGTTGTCCCTGTGGTCATTCTACTAGTTTAAATAGGAAGCATTTCAGCCGGGCGTGGTGGCGCACGCCTTTAATCCCAGCACTCGGGAGGCAGAGGCAGGCGGATTTCTGAGTTCGAGGCCAGCCTGGTCTACAGAGTGAGTTCCAGGACTACACAGAAAAACCCTGTCTCGAAAAACCAAAAAAAAAAAAAAAAAGGTGGGGGGGAAGCATTTCACCTTTCTTTTGTTCATACTTCTAGTTGTGAATTCAGTTTAGCGTTACAGTTGGGTTTCTGAGAGAGCCGGTGTCCTGGATTTGGTCCCATTTACGTGTTGTTAGTTTCCCACATTGGTGTCCAGGAGCTCTATCCTACATCAGTAAGAAGGGCTGCTGAAGCGTGCTCCATAGTTACATGCCTGCCTGGAGCCTAGCAGGGTGGCAGCTGAGTGCCTGTGGAAAAATGTGGGTTCTGTATGTGGAATTTTCTGTCCAGATTGCAGATTTGAAAGCAGCCAGACAACTTGCTTCTGAAATCACTGCCAAAGGAGCTTCTCTGTATGACTTGCTGGGCAAAGAGGTTGAGCTGAGGGTAAGTAGTATTCCATTTAGGAATGAAAAGTCTCTCTTACTTCTTGCCCTGTACGTCTTCCAGCTTAGACTCATTCCTGATTGAGTGGAGTAATATGTGGGAAACTGGTAGAGGGCATGAATCCTCTTCTGATCCTAGTGGGCATTGCCCACTGGTGTTAGTTGTTTTTAATTAAAAATACTTTTCATACAATATATTTTAATCCTTTTCTTTCCCTTCCTCCAGCTTCTCCCAGATTCCTCCTCCCTTACATTCCCAACTCCATGGTTTTTTCTCTCTCTTAAAAACAATCAAAAGAAAAGGCATGGAGTCCATTTTGTGTTGGCGAGCCACTCGTGAGCATGAGCTTGCCAGGAGTGTGACTAATGCTTTGGGTGTCATGCCATGAAGAAAACTGAGTTTCCTTCTCTAGCAGCTATCACTTGCAAATGGCTCCTTGGTTAAGAGTAGGGCTTTGCATCTGTGCTGGTTAATATCATTAACTTCTAGGTCAGGATTGGCAAATATACGGTGGGCCTGAGGCTGTGACTTTCTTCCTGGCCTCTTCTCTGCATTGCTTTCAATAGTGTATCTCTCAGTTCATAGCTTCCAGAACTCACTGCCACCCCCCCCCCCCCCGACTTACCCAGACATCTTTAGCCAGCTGTCATGTTAATGTCACTGATATGGAATATGATCTAGGCATTAGGAATTTCAAAGTTTTCCCAGATGACTATAACATAAATGTTTGTGACCAACTTCCAGGTAGTTGGAAGATGATGTTGCACTATCCATGTAATTCCTAACTTCCATTCTACTCCAGGGACAAGCAGAAACACAAGGCTTGGTTATAGGGTCTGTGGACACACACAGACAGCAGACTGACCTGTGTTTAGTGGTCATGTGGGTCACCCAGGGAATTTAGGAGTAAAATTAAATTATTAGCTATTGGATATTAATGGATATTAATTTAAGGTTTGCCAGGAGCACATGGGGCCCCGAGGTGAAATGAAAACTTGAAGTCTCAGGAGAGGCTAGGTAGGCATTGAAGAACATTTATAGAAGATGTTCTGCACAGAAATATTCTCCATTGTAAATGTTGCTTTTTAATTTCTAATGGTATCAGTGATTGAATTGCAGGCATCGCACATTCTGAGCCATAGTCTCTACCACTGAGTTAAACTTTGGAGAATTAGTGTGACATATATAGCACATACTTTGAGGGAACATCACTGGGCATGAAGGTGAACATCTACAATCCCAGCAGTCTTGGGGAGTCTGAGGATGGGGGACGGCTACAATTTCAAGCACATGGTAGGAAACAACCAGGTTCTTAAGGGAAAAATTGGCGACTAATAGAAATTAAAAACTAAACTCAAAGTGTATAAGTGATTTTATTTCTTCTAGGAACTGAGGACAGAAGCCATTGCTAGACCTCTAGAGATCAATGAGACTGAAAAGGTGATGAGGATTGCAATCAAAGACCTTTTGGTAAGATTGTATTGCTTCTATTCGTTGTGTTTAATACCTAGGACTCAAATATGTGATTTTCTGTGTGCACTAGACAGAGTAAGGGGGGCAGAAACAAAGGAGTACTTCAGAAAACTTAGAGGATAGTTTAGGACTACTACTTTTCCCCTCCTAGGTAAAAGCTGTTTCTCAAGTTATTAAACATTCACCAGTTTTTGCCAGGCAGTGATTGCACATGCCTTTGATCCCAGGACTCAGGAGGCCGAGACAGGTGGATCTCTGAATTCAAGGACAGCCTGGCCTACAAAGTCAGTTCCAGGACAGCAAGGGCTACACAGAGATACTTTCTCAAAACAACCCCACTCCCACCCCCAAAAATTCACCAGTTTTAAAGTAATGTAGCCATTCTTATTTTGATATTTTGGTGAGTATTATCCTATTTTGTTTAGCCAATTCCTCACTACTGGGCATTTAAATAATTCCAGGCTTTCTTTTTGTCTCTGTATAGAGAAGGGTTTAGAACTCAGAACCTTGTACATGCTAGACAGGTACTTTACCACTGAGCTACACCCCAACCCTTAATTCTAAGCTGCCCTGTAACAGGTAGGACAGTGGCCATCTTTTCCCACTCCCCCACTGTCGGCTAAGTTTTGTTTATTCATGTATGTCCACATGTACATAACTCCACCATGCTTTCTTAAGCAGAGCCAGGGCACCCAGGAAAAATAGCTCAGTCCAGAACTGGTTAGGTAGTACAGCCTCTTACTGTACTAAGAGGAACAAAGGTGTTTAAAGGTCACCAGAGGTCTGTAGGAGAGACATGTGCCAACTTGATGGGCTTCCCCTGACCAAACCAGGGACTGTTTACACATCAAAATAAATGAATTACAATAGTTGATTTTTATAGTATAGATCAATGAAATAGCAAACAATCACCTCTCAAATGAAAAAAATTCATCAAGGACATTACCAATACGATACTTATTACAAGGAGCAAGAGGGCAAGTAGAGTTCTAGCATCACCCCTCAATCAAGGGAGGGACTAAAGTGTCATTATTAAATAATTTAAATTATGACAGCTCATAGGATGAAGTCTTTCTGTGGTATTCCTGCCAGAGATGCATAATCTTAATCAATCAGACAATCTAGAAGCAGTCTATCAATTAGCTAGCTGACACTTAACAAAACATGAGGTCACGCAACACAAGGAGAGCTGGAGAGCACCCAGAACCATGACGGCTGCCTGCTGCTCCTGCCAGCTACAGAAGTGTCCCCAGGACACACAGAGAGACAGCAATGACCCTGAGAATACATAAGAGTGGCCACATACTATGCTTCTGCCTGGTTGTAGGCTTCCTGTTTCCTGTGTAACAGGAAACACAAAAAAAGGAAGGTGACTGGACTTCACCACAGTCCCCGCTCACCTAGTTCAGGGCAAGTACTTTGTATTATATTCTGTCTGTTCTGTAATTGTAGGATGGCTTCTAAATTTAAAAGTGTGTAAATAGCCATATTTTATGCACACCAATATTCTAACTGAATCAAGTGAACATGACCAAATACAGTTTGAACACTGAATGTTAAAAGCTGATCCTCCCGAAGGGACACAGTTAGTTTCTTGATGGACAGCTCCTGTGAACTCTTCATTGTCAAAAAATATTCACCTCCGATGCTTCATAATTCTGAAAGCAAAAGCAAAATGATGGCATGGGCTCTAGAGGAGCTGCAGAGCACAGGTCCGTTATTTCAGAAGCTGGAGGTCCTCATCTATGCATTGATCTTGCTTCCTTAAGGGATACGGAAAAGACTTTTTGCTTTTTTGGGGTTTTGGTTTTTGGTTTTTCGAGACAGGGTTTCTCTGTATCGCCCTGGCTGTCATGGAACTCACTTTGTAGACCAGGCTGGCCTCGAACTCAGAAATCCGCCTGCCTCTGCCTCCCCGAGTGCTGGGATTAAAGGCGTGCGCCACCACACCCGGCTTACAGAAAAGACTTTAATGTCAGATAATTCCCTAAGCTATTGTGTGACTTAATCAGAAAGTATTCATTGTCAGCAAGGGTTATTGATTAAGGGTACTGGAGATGGCTTCATAGTTAGGAGCACATTCTGCTCTTCCAGAGACCTAAGCTTGGTTCCCAGCACCCATTAGCTAGGTCACAACCTTCTGAAACTCCAATTCCAGGGTATCTGATGCTCTGTTCTGGCCTCCATGGGCACTGCACACATGTGTATGGACTTATACTTGTACAATGTACATCATTTTTTTTTTAATCCAAAAAAAAAAAAAAGTTGTTGAGCAAGGACGGACCACCTTCCTGCTGGAATGAGTTTGCACTTGCATTAGAATTTGTAATGCATTTGCAATCAATGAATATATACATTTCGTTTTAAAGATTTTTATGTGTGTTTGCTTGTGCCACTTGGGTTTGTTGTTGTTGTTGCTGTTGCTGTTGTTGTTTTGTTGTTTTCTTTTTAAGCTAGCAATTACTCTGTAGCTCTAGCTGCCCTGGAACTCACTATGTAGAACAATTTAGTCTCAAACTCAGGAGATCTGCCTACCTTTGCCTTCTGTGTGCTAAGATTAAATACAAGCACCACCATGCCTGGCTCTATAGTGGTTTTTAAAGGAAGAATCAAAGAACTTGTGTGCTGAGCTGGAGCTACAGCTCAGTGATAGTTACTTGTCTGGCATGTGTCAAGCTTTAAGATTGATCCCTCAGCACATATACAGAAATTCCACAGAAATGATTGATTTTACTTATACAAAAACAATGAAGCCATAAATGCACTGACAATAATTGTACTTTCAAAAGATGCCCTGTCTCTGAGAATCTTGGCAAGTTTCTACTCTTCCAAAGTCATTTCTTTGTGGATCCCATGGCTTTGCAAAGACCAGCAGGTAAACAGCCAGAAAAACATTTATAGTGTAGTAACATACATGCAGAGTATCAGAGGGGAATCCTACCTTGCCATCAAGAACTTCATGCAGGGTTAGACAGTCACATCATGGGGAGGAGGTTCATACACCCCCCATATTGTGCTCCGGACTCTGGTGTAGCTCATTTGGTGCTCTGAACCACGAGGCGCCCAACAGCCAGCTTCACATAGTCTAAATATGAAGCCAGCACATTTGCTTTTACCATGCCCTTCAAGCAAATGTGCTCTTAGAAAGATAGGGGTGTCTGCAGATGTAGCCAGTGGTCTTTGACCCCCTGTAGTGCCAACAGCCCAGAGCTTCGGTCCCATTGTGCCTAGACCTTGTTATAAAGCTGCATCTCACCAGAATGGCTAGTTGCTGCTGTGGGGTCCATTTCTGCCTGGACTTTACCAATAAAGCAGTTTCTCCATTTATTTTAGTTTTTAGTTGAGCTTTTACCATGGAAGGAAAAGGAATCTTCTGTGTCCATCAAAGTAGACAGAGGGTCAGAGCTGAGGCAGCCTGAGCCAACTGTGTCTGTCTGTGTCTGTCTGTCTGTCTTGTGTCTATGTGAGTATCTATATCGATGTGTCTGCCTGTCTATGTATGATTCTGTCTGTGTGTGTGTGCCTGTGTGTGTGTGTCTCCAATTCCTCGGTTGGTATTTTGTAACCAGGGAGCAGCCCAAGTGAAGGCTGACAGTGCAGTGATTCACCAGTGCCCAGTGCTAAGCAAGCAGGCTGGACACAGATCCTGTGACCTCTCTGTCTTTACTAGAATGTCTCTGTCATTCTTCTTTCCACGTTTGCTTGCTTCCATTGAAGAAACATGCACTTTTCATGACAAGAGTGGTGCCCTCCTGTCCGTGTGGCCTCCTTTCACTCCTGTCACTGGAAATAGTTTGTTAATAAGTTACAGCGGGGGAGGGGTGGGCTTTGTTGGTTTGCTTTCTTGTGTGGTTTGTGTGATGTTGCTTTGCACAAAGTGTTAAGGAGCTCTGTGCTCAAGAGTCAGGGGACAGCGCTCCCTGGCACCTTATCTCACTATTTCCTATTCGATGTAGGCCCAGGTTCAGAAGACTAAAGACCTGCTTAATAATGTGGCCTCTGATGAAGCCAACTTAGAAGCCAAAATTGAAAAGAGAAAATTAGAACTGGAAAGAAATCGGAAGCGACTGCAGACCCTGCAGAGTGTCAGGTAGAGTGACTAGAGTGTCTGTGGGTGTGGACATTAGGTTGGAGGAAGGGATGTGGCATAAGCTCTTCAAGCCATCAAAAAGCAGCATGCACAGACAGAGACCCCATGCCACAGTTTCCTTGCTGCCTGTCCTAAGAGCGGACTGCTGTGCTCTCCCACTCTCTGTACTGCTGCTAATATGTCTGCAACGTGGCCGAACTCTAGAGCCCTCGTGAAAGTTTTGTGGTTTCTTGTAACATGAGACAAAGTAAATCCAGACGGAGGGAGTTCTACTAAGCTTGGCCTTCTAAAATCTTACCATATGTTACATTGAAACAGAACAAACTCCCATCTTCTGGGTTGATAGATTTTAGACTTTTCACTTTGATAACTACTCACCTATCAGCAATTCATTTTCCTTATAACTGACTCCGTGGAAAAACAGCTTCACTGAGCAGTGTGTTAGTGGCCAGAGCATTGCCTGTGTCAGTGGAACCTTTTGTCAATTCCTCAGATTTTCTTTGTGTCTTCTCTTTACTGGCTTATGCTTTCCCTCCTTGGCCTCAATATTTTTTGACTTTTCTTTTTACAATGTTGGGAGTGAGCATTGGCAAATCACAGGCATCAAGAGCAAGTCACTAAAGGGCCTCACATACCACCCCCACCCCGGGGCCTCACTTGTTCCTCTGCTGAAATCACCGCCACGAGAGTCCTTGGACTCACTAACAAAGTCAGCCTTAAAGCAGAACTCACTCTAGTTCAGCCCCAAAGCACCATGTTTGTTTGTTTGTTTGTTTGTTTGTTTGTTTGAAAACAGGATCTCACTATGTAGCTCTAACTGTCCTGGAAATCACTATGTAAATTAGGCTTACCTAGAACTCACAGAGATCTGCCTGCCTCTGCCTCCCAAATGCTGGTACTCATAGCATGTGCTACTACCCCCAGCAAGCCCCAAATCTTTTAAATAGAAAAGTTGCCCTTTTCTAATTTTAAAAGATTGGTGTTCTCTTTCCATCTGTTTCATCCTCTGTCTTACTTTCTATTGCTGTAGCAAAAGTTACCATTACCAAGGTAATTTATGAAAAAATGCATTTAACTGGGATTACAGTTTCAGAGGTTAGAGTCCATGCTGGAACAAAGACATGAACAACTGGGAATTCACGTCTTGATCCAGAAGCAGGAGAAAGATCACACTGGAAATAGAACAAGTCTTTTGAAACCTCAAAGCCCCGCCCCCAATGACATACCTTCTCCAACTAGGCCACACCTCCTAATCCTTCCCAAATACTCTCACAAACATTCAAATCTATGAGGCTATGTCGCTGTTCTCATTCAAATACCACATTCCCAACTCCCTGTGTCATTTTAAAAACTGTCTCAGGTGCTTGCTTACCAGCATATACACTGCGACTGGAATGACAGAGTGGTGTGGGCCTGTGGGGGTGTCATGCAGATTTGTGAAGCATTCCGTATTTTGACATGTGGTCTCTTGATGCCATGCACAAGCATCTCAGAAGCCAGAACTAATATTTCAGTGAAGCTAGGAAAATCCAAGTGGCCTCCAGAGTTCTGGGGGCTGTGCAGGACAAAGGATCCATCCACACATTTGTCCCTTACTTGATTGGTGGCATCCAGCATTCCTGTCAGGATATCGGTGCCAAGAGTTTAACCCAAGTCTAGGTCACGATGTACTCAAGAGAACTTAAATTTGAGAGGAGAACATGCTCAGCTCAGGTGGAAGGGGGTGTCCATCACCTCTGTTGATATGAGAAGTGGCTTTTTTGAAAAGCGACCCAGTACATGCCTTGAGGTTTTTATTTATTTAAAGATTTATATTTATTTTATATGAATACACTGCCACTGTCTTCAGACACACACTAGAAGAGGGCATCAGATCCCATTACAGATGGCTGTGAGCCACCATGTGATTTCTGGGAATTGAACTCAGGACCTCTGGCAGAGCAGTCAGTGCTCTTAACTGCTGAGCCACTTCTCCAGCCTGCCTTGAGTTTTTCAATATGTGTTTTGGGGGGCGGGAGGACTGTCTGTCTCCCAACTCCTGGGCTAAAGGGACCCTTCCTTGTATCTCAACACTTCAGCTACCACAAGATGGCAGCTGACGGGGCTGTAGGCATGTTCTTCTACAACTAATTCTAATTCTTTAAAAATTTATAAGTATGGATTTTGCCTGCGTGTGTACCTGTGTACCATGTATCAGATCCCATTGAACTGGAGTTACAAATTATGAGCCACCATGTGGTTACTGGGAACAGAATTCTTGCCCTCTGGAAGAGCAGCCAGTGCTCTTAACCGGTGAGCCATCTCTCTAGCCCTCACTCTATTTGTTAAGATCAGAATTTTCTGTTAGGATTAATAACAAGGCGAGCCTGTAACCCCAGCACTTGGGGAACAGGGAGAGGAGGAGAGGCAGGAAGGAAGAGGAGTACTAAGAGGGACAGGAAAGCTTGCCTACCAGTTCAAGCAGGCTTCTGCAATACAGGCTCTCATTTCACTTTGTTTGAAAATAGCTTTCATTTGCAGCAGACTGTTTACCTCTGTGGAAAACTAAGTTTTGTCGTGTCCACAGTAGACTTTTATACCAACTAAGGTAATGCATGCCTAACTTATTGATTTTGAGAGAAATATATAGCACATATGTTAACACTATGTTAACCCTATGGGAGCCTGTGATTCATTGAAGTGAAATACACAGAATTATGTGCTAATAGATTTAATTTTTCTTAACTTGTAGTAACAAGTTCTTTTTGACTTTCACATACATCCCAAGCTACTCACCCATCCCTTCATATCCACCTCCACCTTGCAACCTCCCCCTCAAAGAAAAGAAATTAAGATAGCATTTTTAAAGATCTTATTACGGAAGCTGTAGTGTATCACAGTGTGTCCCACACGATTTAATTTTTATTAAAAATATACATTCTTGGTTGAATATACTGATATACACCTTTAATACCAGTCAGTACTTGGAAGACAGAGGTAGACAGATCTTTGAGTTCAAGGCCAGCTTGGCCTACATAGTGAGTTCTAGACCAATCAGGGCTGCATAATAATACTCTGTCTCAAAAAAATACACATACAAGCTGGAGAGATGGCTCTTCCAGAGGTCCTGAATTCAATTCCCAGCAACCACATGGTGGCTCACAACCATCTGTAATGGGATCCTATGCCCTCTTCTGGTGTGTCTGAAGACAATGGCAGTGTACTCATAAATAAAATAAATAAATCTTTAAAAGAAATATACACATACATACTTATTTCTATCTGTACCTGTATTTAGGGGATTAGCATGATGGCACACATATGAAACCCAGCATTCAGGGGGCTGGTCAGGAATTCACCAAGGACAGTCTAGGCTGCACTAGACCCTACTAAAAAAAAAATCTGGCCCCCACTGGCTGCTCCGAAAAGCCATCTTTGCATTGTTCCTGGGCCATGCTCCCGCTCACTACAGCCACCTTCGCCGCCTACCGCCTCCAACACAGACTCCGGCAGGCAGCTTTCTCGCCAGAGTCCTCGAACTCAACTAATTCCTCACTCAAAGCATTGGACCACCCACGTGCCTCACCATGTCAGACGGGGCAGTGGACACCAGCTCCAAGATCAGCACCAAGGACTTGAAGGAGAAGAAGAAAGTTGTGGAGGAGGCAGGGAATAGAACAGTCAAAATGAGGAAAATGGCGAGCAAGAGGCTGACAATGAGGTAGATGAAGAAGAGGAAGAAGGTGGGGAGGAAGAGGAGGAGGAGGAAGGCAACGGTGAGGAAGAAGATGGAGATGAAGATGAGGAAGCTGAGGCTCCTACAGGCAATCGGGTAGCTGAGAATGAGGAGGATGACGATGTCGACACCAAGAAGCAGAAGCCTGAGGAGGATGACCAGACAACAAAAGTAACCTGCCACTGCACCGTGACCTAGTCACCCTCCACTGCCCACAGCGGGCTGTGCCACCCACAGATGACATGCTCTCTCCACCACCCCACCAAAACTACAACATGAATTGGCAACATGGGTGGAAAAAAGAACCAGAACTTTCCACGCCCTGCTTGTTTTCTTAAAAATACTTTAAAAGGAAAATTTGTTTGCATTTTTTATTTAATTTTATATTTTTGTATATATTGTTAGGGGTCAGCCATTTTTTTTTTTTTTTCATTCCAACTGAAGAGTCTGGACAAAGCACACTTTATTCTGTTTGGTTTGTTTTTTTTGTTTTTTTTTTTTTTTGGTTTTTGAGACAGGGTTTCTCTGTATAGCCCTGGCTGTCCTGGAACTCACTCTGTAGACCAGGCTGGCCTCGAACTCAGAAATCCGCCTGCCTCTGCCTCCTGAGTGCTGGGGTTAAAGGCGTGCGCCACCACACCCGGCTGGGGTCAGCCATTTTTAATGATAACGGGCGACCAAACCAGCCTTCAGAGTGTTTCTGTCCACTTCAGACTTCACGTGGGGCGTGACCATGTTCATTCTAATCTCAAACCAGCCTTCAGAGCGTTTCTGTGCACTTCAGACTTCACGTGGGGCGTGACCATGTTCATTCTAATCTCAAAGGAGAAAAAAAAGCTTGTAAAAAAAGCAAAAACAACAACAAAAGAAATCTTACTTTGAGCATTCCAGTAACTTTTTTGTGTATGTACCTAGCATACTCTACTACAAGTAGTTGGTTTGTATGAGATGGTTAAAAAGGCCAAAGATAAAAAGGTTTTTTCTTTCTTTTTTTTTTTATTTGTCTATGAAGTTGCTGGGGGTTTTTTGTTGTTGTTTTGGTTTTGGGTTTGGGTTTGGGTTTTGGTTTGGGTTTTGGTTTTGGTTTTGGCCTGTTTGATGTATGTGTGAAACAATGTCCAACAATAAACCAGAATTTTATTTTGCTGAGTTGTTCTTGAAAAAAACTGGGAGTATGGAGGTTACATTCAGTGAATGTTGTTGGTGATTTATACGTAATTTTCACTTAATTCTCCCACTTTCAGTGTTTTTGTTTTCAGTGATTTATAAAGAATACATGTTCACTTTTTGTCCCATCTACTGTGAGAATGAAGACAATTCTCAGCAGTCAGACTGTCAACATTAAAATGTCAACATCACTCTGAAGGGGTTCACAATCATTGTGAAGGGCCCCAGGGGGACTCTGCAGAGGGACTTCAGTCATATTGATGTAGAGCTGAGTCTCCTTGAAAACAAAGAGAGGCTCTGGGTTGACAAATGGGGTAACAGAGGACCTGGCCACTGTCAGAAGCATGTGCAGTCATGCTCAGAACTCGATCAAGGATGTCGCGCTGGGCTCTTGTCACAAGATGAGGTCTGTGTGGGCTCACGTCCTCAGCAATGTCATTATCCAGGAGAATGTTTCTGTGGTGGAAATCTGAAACTTCTTGGGTGAAAAATCCATCCGCAGGGTTCTGGTAAGGACAGGTGTTGCTTGTTCTGTCTCTCGAGCCCAGAGGGATGCATTAATCCTTGAAGGAGATGATATTGAACTTGTTTCAAATTCATTGACTCTGATTTGGCAAGCCATACACTTAAAAACAAGGATCTCAGAGTTTTAGGATGGCATCTACGTGTCTGAAAAGGGAACCATGAAGCAGGCTGACAAGTGAGACCCAGGGACCTAGCTCCAGAAACAACATCCTGACTACAAGTATGAGTTGGGCTCTTTGGGCACAATAAAAGACTTATTATATATTGGGGGGGGGGGGAACAAACAAACAAAAACCAAAACTATGTTCTTTTGGTGGGTAGAAAGGGGTAGAGGTGAGTTATTTTTAAGCAGTTTTCAGAGTGGAGACCTTGTGTAATTAGAGGTTTCATGATGTATTTGGGAGAAATTCATTATGATGGAAGTTGAGAGTCTTAAATACAAATCAAATGCCTGCAGACTGACTGGCTTCCCCTTTCTATGCCATCTGCTCACTCTAGGCCGGCCTTTATGGATGAGTATGAGAAGGTTGAGGAAGACCTGCAGAAGCAGTATGACGTCTATCTAGAGAAGTTCCGGAACCTGGCTTACCTGGAGCAGCAGCTTGAGGATCACCACAGGATGGAGCAGGAGAGGTTTGAAGTAAGTCCTTGGCCTGGTCACCCCTGCAGAGATGACAGAGAGCTGCACTAGTGACTGAGCAGCAAACACCTGACGCCTCCCCAGACCTCACTGCAGCTTCTTGACAATAGTCAGGGATGTTTCCTGTTTATTTTAGGGAGTGAGGGGGCCAGTGTCTCACAATGGTATCCAGACCAGCCTCTAGCTTCAGCTTCCAACATGCAGAGATGATAAGATACATACCACCATGCCCAGCTTAATCAGGGCTCCATTTGCCAACACACCTGCCATACTACCCCCTTCTGGTTCTACACCAGGAGCTGGGATCAGGATCTCCTTTCGCTTTCTTTTTTATTTTTTTGTTTTGTTTTGTTTTTGTTTTTCGAGACAGGGTTTCTCTGTATAGCCCTGGCTGTCCTGGAACTCACTTTGTAGATCAGGCTGGCCTTAAACTCAGAAATCCACCTGCCTCTGCCTCCCAAGTGCTGGGATTAAAGGCGTGCGCCACCACCGCCCAGCGATCTCCTCCTTTGTCTTACCATCCTGCACTGGAGTGGTCAAGCAGAATGGCAGAAACAAAGAAACACTTCTGCTTTCTTTTGTTGTGAGCCCGAGAGCTGTGGCTGTCTGCACACATTTCCTGTGTCCATGGTCCTTGCAGTACACGTGCTGGGCTTCTCTTGTGTCCCTCATTTTCTTTCCAGTGGTGTGGAGCAGGAGGAGTGTATGAAGCCAGAGCATCAACTTTCTAGGCCACTCCCACAGGCTGCTGGGAAGAGGAAGAGCACAGGTTTAGGGACCTCATAGGTTGCTCAAGCAAATTCTCTTTAACTTTTTGAAAAGACATATACATGTCTATTTTGTATACTTGTATTTTGCCTGAAACTATGTCTGTGTGCCGTGTGCATGCAGTGCCCTCAGAGGCCAAAACTGGGCATCAGACCTCCTGAATTGGTGTTTAGATGTTTGTGAGCTACCATGTGGATACAAGGAATTGAATCAGGATCCTCTGGAAGAGCAGCCAGTGACCCAACCACTGAGCCATTTTCCCATAAACAACTTCCTTGTTTTCTTTTGTTTTGTCGTGGGTTTTTTGCTCGATATGACAAGCCCTTCAGTATTCAAACAGTGGTGAGGAATCAGATCATCCACAAAAGTTCATTATTCTGAATCTGTTTCTTTCCTCCTCCACAGGAAGCTGAAAATACTCTCCGTCTGATGCAAAATAAGCTAAAGGAAGAAGAGAAGAGACTGCTCAAGAGTGGAAGTAAGGCCCTGCCCTGCCTGACTAGAGCTTTCAGCTGTGAAGTTACTTGAGTGTTTAAGGTTTTCATTCAGAGTACGCATGCACGCACGCATGCACGCACATGCGAATGTGTGTTTGGTGGACACGTATGTGCACACATGCCAAGGGTGCAAGTGGTGGTGTGAGTGTGTCGTGATTCAGAAGTCAAAGTCAGAAGACAACTTTCTAGTTGGTCCTCTCTCCTTCCATGTTTACACGAGTTCCTGAAATCAACTCAGGTTATCAGCTTTGCAGGACAGGTACACAATGAGTTATTTACATTTCTCTAGCAGAGCTACTTACAGTTTTAAAATATTTATTTTTATTAAACTCCTTTCTCTCATTTTTAATTGTGGTAAGAACAATAGATATCTGTCATTGTTGACTAGAATATTTTCAGATGGCAATTTTCTCACAGTTTTTATATTAAGTGACATTTGAATTTGCTCAAACAGCTTGCTTCTCATAAAGACTGAGATGGTAAGCACAGGGCCTGCATGGGTCTGCAGAGGTCTTCTATGTGTATGGATGGCTGTTAGCTTGGACCCCTAATCGTGGGAGAAGGTCTACCTAAGACTCTTTGTCTACTCTTGAGACTTTCTTCCCCCTATTGAGTTGCCTTGTCCAGCCCCAGTCTAAGGGCTTTTGCTTTGTTTTACTGTATCTTGTTTTGTCCTGTTTGGCTGTCCTCTCTTGGAGGCCTGCTCCTTTCTGAAGAGGAAACAGTGGGAATGGATCTAGAGCAGAGGGAAGGTAATAGGGGCTAGGAGAAATGGAGGGAAGGGAAACTGGTTAGGATGTAGTGTATGAGAGAAGAATCTATTTTCAACGATAATAAAGTTTGCTTCCAGTTATATAGTATCTAGCTAATATTCATTTCTTTTTCTTTTTTTTTTTTTTTTTTTTTCGAGACAGGGTTTCTCTGTATAGCCCTGGCTGTCCTGGAACTCACTTTGTAGACCAGGCTGGCCTCAAACTCAGAAATCTGCCTGCCTCTGCCTCCCAAGTGCTGGGATTAAAGGCGTGCGCCACCACGCCTGGCTTTAATACTCATTTTTTATGATACTCATGACATTTGTGTTTGTTTAAATGCTACAGTTAGCTTGAACTCTTTGTAATAAATAGTTATGAATGAAAATTATGCCTACTAGTGTGAATGGTCCCATATTTTAGGGCAGGCAGAAAAAGGTGCTGTTGCATGCAGTGTCAGTGAAAGACCCTTGCCTGTTTGCAGATCCCAACCACAGTCATCCAGGAGTGCTTACCAAGGCCCTAACCTGTAGAAGAGTGTACTAAACATGAGGCCTTGACTCTGGGAGGGAGTCTTCTCCGTAATGAGCCAGCATTGCTCACCAGGGCGACAGTTCCACAAAAGAAACAGTGGCAGTGTGTGTTCTTCCTGCTACAGCAGTTCTGTTGCACTGACTTGCTTCTCTTGCTTAGTTCTGTTCTCTTGATGAAATGTCTTTATTCTTGTGGTCAGAACAGTATACCTGGGCATCCAGCTTTTCTCCAACCTGCCTGTTCCCTGTATCTGTTTCCTGTTGTACCTGTTCTCAGAGAGTCTAGGAAGAGCAGGGACTTCTGGGAATCCTTTAGAAAACCTGAACCGTGTCTGTAGCAAAGCAGGCTCCTACTGATTTAGTGCTAGGTCAGTCAAGGCAGAGACCAAGTGATGCAGTGGCCTCTCTGTTGCGTGGAGTAAGCATTTAATATCGTAATTTTTGTGGATGGAGTAGGAGGGAAACTAAACTGAGTGGTGTTAAATTACTTTAATATGAATTTGTTTTCTGTATAGACTTGTAGAAGATGTGGTTTTCAAACTGAGTTGGTAGTCTTGAAGGATGTTCTCAGTGACACTGCTGCAGTGCCCAGGCTTTCCTCCTGAGCTAAGAACACAGCTCTTAGAAAGCAGGTTACCTTCCCTTAATATCCAGGTGGATCCAGCTATCTTGCCATTACTTTCACATGCAGGTACCAAGCAAAGCCTTTTGGAAGACCAACAACTGCTGGATTTCTAGGCTGACTTCTAAGTCAGTGTCAGGCCAGCAACTGCAAACCCCTCCAAGGCCCTCCTTCCCAAACCATCACTCCCTGAGTACAGTAAGGCACTAGGCAGAGAGCTTTATCTTCCCATTATAGTCTCTGTTAGTTCTGTCTTGGAAATGTTCAGCTTACAGACACAAAAGACAATGAACAAGTCTTTAGAAAATGGATATTGAGTGATTTGGGGGCTGGAGATGATGACTCCATGATTAAGAACACTGCTGCTCTTCTAGAACAACCTAGTTAGGTTTCCAGCACCCACATCAGGTAGCCCACGGCTGCTTTCAATTCCAACTCTGGGAGATTGAGCACTGGAGAGATGGCTCAGCAGTCCTGAGTTCAATTCCCAGCAACTACATGGTGGCTCACAACCATCTGTAATGAGATCTGATGCCCTCTTCTGGTGTGTCTGAAGAAAGCAACAGTGTGTCATATATTTAAAATAAATATATTTAAAATGATTGCACTGAAAATAGCCTTTTATGCAGTGCATGCCTGAATGCCTCCCCTAATAAATAGATACAATTTACTTAAAAAAAAAAAACACATTTTCTAAAAGAAAAGTATTAATTGTCTGTGTATGTGGTATTAAGGATTAGACTCAGAGCTTTGCAGAAAAAATAATGAAATAAATAAGCACATGCGTTAGCACTGAGTCACAACCCCATCAACGTATGTATGCCTTTATTCTAGAATTTTCCCCAGTAAGAATGTCACTTCAGCGCTTTCTCAGAACAGCTTCCTCTGAAGTCCAAGCTTGGCTCTCCTCTCACCTCCATCCCACCCGCCTTGTTCTTTCACATCTGCTTCTATCTTTGTTAGGATCAGGGCTCTTAAATTAGCAATATGGCCTGACAAAGAACAGAGTGGACTTCTCCCCCGTTAACCAAGGACTTCCACTTTGACAGCCAGCTACTCGATTTTGTAAAAATTTCAGACTGTCATAATGCTTTGAAGACACCTGGTCCATGTTCTTTTCACCTTGAAAAATTGCTCAAAGCAAATACAGCATATTATTGTCTACATTAACATTTCATGAAGTACCTGTGAATAAATCCAGGGAGTCTCATAAAATCTAATGGATGAAAAGAGAACTAAGAAAGGCAGATGATTTTGCACTGGAGCCATAGGAGGAAGGAGAGGTTACACTGTAATGGAAGGTCTGCTCTTTTACTCTGCCTTGTGGTGTTTCTGCTAGGCAATGATGACTCAGACATAGACATCCAAGAGGATGATGAATCAGACAGCGAGTTGGAGGACAGACGAATGTCAAAGCCTCGGACAGCGATGGAGGTGCTCATGCAAGGTAGTGTAACTCCTTCTGTCACCCAGTTCCTCGTGCCTGTTTCTCAGAACTCCAAGGGCAAACTTGGGTGAGTGCTGCTTAGAACTGCAAACCACAGTGTGTTGAGTAGGGTCCCTGGAAACACTTCCTGTCCCAATCTGTTCTTCAGGATCTGTCTCTCAAACTGTGTTGCCTCTAATAGTCCTTTTGTTTGATTTCATGTAGCTAAGCTGATCTTGAATTCACAATGTACCTCAAGATGACCTTGAACCTGATCCTCCTGCTTCGGCCTCCTAGGCATTGAGATACAGGATGCAGCACTATGCCCTGCACATGTAATATTCTTATCTCTGTCCCTGGGAAGAGCTGGTTCACATTTGTGGCTTCAGATTTCCCACAGATACCTCAGAAATGGCCTCTGTATCTGAGCTCTCTACACTATTTGTTTTGGTCAGTGCAGGTCTATCCCTTGTGGCCAAGGAATTAACACAGAAAAGGTGTTACATAAGTGCCTCTTACAAACCTCATTTGATGGATAGGAGCCAACACTAGAAAAACTGTGTAACTTGCTCAATGTTAGTCTGAGAACAGCAGTTTTGTTCCAAATTCTGCTTAAGTACTTGCAGAGTAAAATCAGATAGCACAGTTCCAGAACCTATGGCTAGGATCTGCAAATGCCATAAGACTTTGCACTTGTCTAACAGTTCTGGGCCCACCCTGAGCAGCACCTCTCTCCTCCTGCACTGTCTGGAGCCTGGACACATTTTCATTCTGAAGTGTCCACCTCGATCCAAGTACAGGTGACACTGGTTCATAAAAGAGGAATATTTTTTCTTTTTCCATAGATAGCAACAAAGTTCTACTGCATGTGACCTTAACAGTGGAGTTCAGTGATGTTTCCTCCCCAAATACTGAGAAGATACGTTTTTCTTTTTTAACTTTTTATTGGTTCTTTGTGGGTTTCACATCATGCACCCCAGTCCCTCATAGCCACCCTTGCAACTTCCCCACCCCCAATAAAACACACACACAACAAAGCACACACACAAAACAAAGCACACACACACACAAAACAAAGCACACACACACAACAAAGCACACACACACACACACACACAAAACAAAGCACAGGAAACATCTCATCACGGAAACTGTAGTGTGTCACAGTGTGTCCCACAGTCTACCCCTCTGTCCACACATCTCTTGCATTGAGTCATTGCAATGAGTCACTCATCTGGTTCAAGATCTCTGACTTCTGTGATACTGTCAACATTGGATCATCATTAGAACTTCTGGTTATCCTGTTGTTGCCCTGGAGATCCTGTAGACTGACCCTTTCATGCATCCCAACCATTCACTAATGATAGAGATTTTGGAATGGACCAATTCAGAGTCCTAAATCTGGGCCTGGGTGGAAACTAAGCTGATCAGCCCACTGGCTCTCCCTTATCCCCACCACCAGGGCTAGCTAGCTCTCCAGCACTGCTCCGGCTAGGCCAACAACAGGAGGCAGGGTCAGCCCTCCTACTCTTGTGCCCTAGGGGCCAGCTCACCTGTACCCATGCCTCCAGGGCCAGCTCCACTGTACTGCCCAGCAAGGTGCAGGGCCCACTCTCCTAAGTGCTGCAGCCTGTGAGGGGGCTGGGCCAGTTCTCACACCCTCAGAACAGGCTCACCTGTGCCTTCACTGTAAGTGCCAGCTCCACTGTATTGCCCACACAAGATACAGGACCCATTCTATAGAATGCTGCAGCCAGCAAGGGGCAGGGCCAGCTCACCCTCTCTCGTGATCCCAGGGTTGGCATTCCTGACTGCCTTAGGTGACAAGGGGAAAAGGGGCAGAGGGCTAGTAGCAGGGCTAGCTTTTCCTCACTCTGTCCTTGGGGCTTGCTCACCCACTGCCCCTCAGCCAGTGCCAGCACTACTGTGCTGATTAGGTGAGGTACAGGGCCCACTTTTCCGAGTGCTTCACCTGACCAGGGGCAGGGCCAGCTCTCCTGACTGCCACACTCGGTGTATTGCAAAGGAGGCAAGGCTTCACCCTGCACCTATGCTGCCTCATGGTAGACAAATGGTAAGGCGCTCTCCTGAGTTCTCAACCTCTGGGCTGGCTCACATGCACTCCCCCATGCCACCCCACCTCCCACCGCCAATACCCCACTCCGACTCATGCCACCAGGGTCAGCTCTGCTGTGCTGCCCAGGCGAAGTGCAGGGCCTGTTCTCAGTGCTGTAGTTGGTAGAGTCAGGGCCAGCTCTCTCAAGCTCATGACCCTGAAGGCAGCTTTGTGGGATGGGGCATATCACTTCTGTGCCTGTGCCACCCCATGGTAGATGAGTGACAAGATCAGCTCTTCTACACTCATGCCCTCAGGGCAGGCTCACTCACTTCTGCCAGCAGGTCCAGCTCCACTGTGCTACCTGGGCAAGGTATAGTCTACCTCTCCCAAGTGCTGCCTCGGGGGGCGGGGGGGGGAGGGAGGTGCAGTTCTCCAGAGCAGCACATCCAGTGAGAGGCAGGCCAATTATGCTCAGCCCCTGGACATCTGCATGGTCTCCATCAGCTGCCCTGGCCAGGGCATCCCCATGTTCTCTATTGGAAATATGAGCCACGGACACCAACACCAACCTCTGCCACTGTGTAGCCATAGACTCACACATGGCCCTGAGTAGCAGCTCGGGCTAGACCTCATCATGGCCCCAGGTGGGTGAGTCTGGCCACTCCTAACAAGCTACCCTCTCCACCTCCGAGTCTCCAGTTCCATCTCTTCATCATGCTCAAGCTGCTCTACTCCACTTTCCCTCCCATCTGACCAGCACAGACTTGTTCATTGTGGAGGCTCCCACTGCAGGCTGGCCGCACGGCTGCTGGACTCCTGGGTGACATCCTCCATCCAAGCTGTGTGGCGTGGTGGCAAGCAGGTGTCTATGGCCCACCAGTGTCTCATGCACTGGAGGGAAGGTCTGTGGGTGGCATTGCAGTCCACAGGTCTGCCTTCCTCCTTCCATGCTATACTACTGGATTTGATTTGATTTTTATGAGTCCTAGGCATACAACAGTTTTGCCCACCAAGCCAGGCATGAAGCTAGGATGAACAAAGGACTGCCATCTGCTCTGACCCTGACTGGTATAAGAACAACAACAAGGGGTCTCTTTGCCCATCCCCAGGGGAACAAAGGATATGTTTTTCAAATACTCATGATTCTTTTCATGGTTGTTTTGTGGTGCTAGAAATTAAATCCATGACTTTTAAGTCTATAGATAAATGTTTCACCACTGGTCTATACCCCCAGCCTTCATATAAAATGTTTGTATATTTTTATTATAATCAGTTATGTGTGTACACACATTCATGTGCACACTTGGACACATATCCAAAGGTAACTTGTGAGACTCAGTTTTTTCCTTCTAACATGTAAATTCTGGAGACTGAACTCAGATAATTAGGCTTAGTGGCCAGCCCATGTTAATTTTATTGTTTTGGTGGTTGTTGTTGTGGTGGTGGTGGTGGTGGTGGTGACATTCTCACTGTGAAGCGCAAGCTAGCTTTGAGCTCCCAATGATTCTCCTCCTGAGTGCTGAGATTGCAAGTGTTTGTTATCACCCTGATATGTTAGTATTTTACTGCCTTCGTCTCATCTTTCACAGTAGAAGTGCAGAGCTCCAGCATGGTGGTTCACAGCTATAGTCCCAGCACTCTAGATGCTGAGGCAAGAGTTCAAGGTCAGCCTCAACTATAGAGAGAGTTTCTCAGAATAGAGGGAAGGGTGATACAGGAATGTGACTACTGTTTGTTGGCAGTTCTAATTAGTTGGAGCTCACTTAAGTACATAAGTTATTGTGTACGTTGGTATTTCCCCAGTTTTCCAAGGTCTTAAATGCCATTTCCTGCCATATTTTCTAAGGATCTCATCATTTTGTGGTTTGTTTTCTCAGGAAGGCCCAGCAAACGCATCGTGGGTACAATGCAAGGTGGAGACTCAGATGAAGACGTGAGTCCTTTGCCCTCCCAACACTCCTGTGCCCCTGGTCTGGGGCTGTGCTCATAGCTTAGTTCAGGTGCTGCCCGCTGTCAGGGAGCTGCCTATTCCAGCACATGGCTTGACTGTGAAGGACTGGCTCTCCCTTGCTTGTTAGGAGCTTGTTTCTTGTTACACACAAATATGCACACCCTTTGCCCTTCCTCGCCACCTTCTCACGATTCTTTCCATTCTCACTTTCCAAAGATGCAAGCAGCACCAGCCCTCTTAGGTAAAGGCAGGACTCCCAGCTCCAGGAAGCAGGTTGGTTTACTTTGCTTGCCTCATCTGTTCATTGCTGTGTGTTGGCCTGCTCAGGGCTAGCAGGTCCTCTCCTCCAGGGTGATGCCTCCTCTCTTGGGCAGGAAGCCCTCAGAATAGATCCCATTGTGAGAGAACCAGGGTGATCTCTTGTATTACCATACTAAGCAGGCCTAAACACCAAGACCAAAGATGAGAAAGGTGGCTGCGGTCATCAGGCCCTGAATTATAACCTAAAAATGAAGTATTGATACCAAGGGCATGTTCCAGCACCGCCTGTCTTCAGTACCCTTCTGCAGTTCTGGAGAAGGAACACAGAAAAGATATTTTCCTAGACCAGGGCCTCGGAGACACCTGGCAGGGGGCTGAGATCAGGATAGATAAATGGCTTGAGAACTTAACCAAAAAGGGAAATCTGGGTTCTCAAAATGGCAGGCTGGGTATGCACTGCCGGGCTCTCTGAGCCCTATTCTGTTGCAGTCCCTGGCCGTGCTACTTGGCCCATGTAGCAAACGTACTGGAAAGACACTGGATTGGTGTCCAAGGTCAGTTCGTAAGGCACAGGACTATGTCTGGGGTCTGGCACTAGCACCTTGACAGGGACAAACAGGACCTTATACTCTTTTATGGCGCTTGGCTTACTAAGTACCACAGTGCGGTATTACTTAGTATAGTATTAGTATAGATTCACAGGAGCAAGCTAGTGCCTAGTCTTGCCTAGCAGGACACAGAGACACATGTACCTTGAATTCTTAGGACAGTCACTAGAGAGGCAGGGAAATCACTCAGCTATAGCTTTCTTTTTAACAGCAAGGATGCACATGATAAGGTAGCTGCATATACTCCTGTCCACCCAAGGCTGAGCACGGAGGATCTGGCCTAAAGAGTTAGTGCTCCCTGGAGAGTGTGTCTGGCTTCTGTTGTATCTGCTTGCATGCTTTTCAGAATTCATGTATCCTTAATGGCTCAGGTGTTCCCATTTGTTTATTTCATGGAAGCTGTGTTCACACAGCCCCTCTGTCACAGGGTTTCTATGTGTTTGCTCAGCATGAATCTGTTGAGTCCTATCAGTGCTGGGTCCTGAATGCAGCAGGAAACAAAAACAGTCGTTGCCTTTGGGACACATATGTTCTAGGAACAGTCTAGCAGACATACTACAGTCATGGTTGTTAGGGAAGAAATAGTTCAAGAAGGTAAGAAATGACAGACACAAGGAATTTTTTCCTAATGGTCAGGCAAGGCCTCTCTAATAAGAAATTGGAGGCCTAAATAAGAGACAGTGTGAGCCATTTGGGGGTGGATAGAGCCCCTGGGCCCAGGGAGTGTGAACACCTCCAGTGCCTAGGCAGTGGCAGAATGGAGGAACTGAATTGAGAGTGATGAGAGACAGCACAGGCAATGTGGACCTGTGTGGGGTTGATGAGCACCTCGTAAGATAGGGGATGTTGCAGTTGTCAGCCCAGGAGAGGCAGGCAGCGACTGCAACTGTGTAGACTGGAGGGGAGGGCCTTGTATCCTGAGAACGTGAGGACATTGCTGTTGAGAAGTGCTTCGAGTCTGGGTGTTTCCATAGTCGGACCCACCTTGTTTTCTTAGCTGACTGCACCAGTGTGATGAAGAGGAGAACATACACACTGCTTCGGTTGTGGTGTAACTAACTAAACGCACAGGGCTTTAACTTCCTGAAACAGAGATGAGTTGAGGAGGGGGCTGAAAAGGTGGATCAGGAATTTGGTTTTAGACATTCTCGGATGCATGGCCTATTAGACATCATGTGGTATGGAGTAGACAGTTGAAATTAAAGTTTGGAATTTAAGAAACAGGACTGTGAGCCATGCAGTGGTGGCGCACGCCTTTAATCCCAGTGCTTGGGAGGCAGAGGCGAGCGGATTTCTGAGTTCAAGGCCAGCCTGGTCTACAGAGTGAGTTCCAGGTCAGCCAGGGCTACACAGAGAAACCCTGTCTCGAAAAACCAAAAAGAAAGAAAGAAAGAAAGGAAGGAAGGAAGGAAGGAAGGAAGGAAGGAAGGAAGGAAGGAAGAAAGAAAGAAAGAAAGAAAGAAAGAAAGAAAGAAAGAAAGAAAGAAAGAAAGAAAGAAAGAAAGAAAGAAAGAAAGAAAGGAAGGAAGGAAGGAAGGAAGAAAGACTGTGTCCCCACTGGATCGGAGTCTTTTCGGTCTTCATAAGAGTGGTTTGGGGATATGGGGTAGATTGCTGTGCTTGGGCAATGGAGGGGAAGTACATGGGATGCTTGAGAACAGTAGTTTACCCAGAGAGTGTCCTTTCTTTTTTTCACTGAGACATGGTCTTTCTGTGTAGCTCAGGCTGGCCTCAAATTAATAGTCATCATCCTGCCTTAGCTTCTGGAATACTGAAATTGTAGGCTTGTACCACAATAGGTCTGGCCTTCTCAAGAATTTC
The DNA here is from genome assembly GCF_978045245.1 of Mus caroli. Taxonomy (NCBI): domain Eukaryota; kingdom Metazoa; phylum Chordata; class Mammalia; order Rodentia; family Muridae; genus Mus; species Mus caroli. The sequence continues at coordinate 461,778 of NW_028227272.1, forward strand.
TGCTAGAAAGGAAACAGAGCAGAGTAGCTGGAAGAAGTGACAGTTCTTTAAAGAAAAGAATTCTAACATGTATGACTATTCAGGAATACTCTAGATTGGGTGACCAGCCATCTTGGTCTATATACATAGAACACAGGACTTGTTTTAAGAATGACAGCCCGAATTGGTACTTCCTGGATCCAGACCATGAAGGAGCTGCACACCCTTCACCTTGCCCTCTTACCCACATCTGAACTGCTTTCCACCTCCACCTGGAATAGGCCTCCCTTTCTCCTGCACTGGGTCTCTGGACTGCAGGAGCCATGCAGCATCTAGGTTAAGGGACGAGTTAAGGGACATCCGCGGAAAGCCAACCCCTGCTCAACAGCCCTGGGAAAGAGTTACTAGTTACATAGCCTCAGGCTAGTGAACCTGTTCAGCTAGCAATGTGCTGTGTCCCCACAAACCTCCACCATATGGGTATTACTGGTCATTGCACTTTCGAGGATAAAGAGGGGTCTCTAAGGACAAGCTATCAGTGTGAGCTAGCATCTCAGTTATATTTGCCATCTCTTTGCTTCAGGAAGACTCGGAGGACAGTGAAATTGACATGGAGGATGATGAAGAAGATGATGACGATTTGGAAGATGAAAGCATTGCTCTCTCACCAGCTAAGCCCAGTCGAAGGATCCGTAAACCGGAGCCCTTGGATGAAAGTGACAATGACTTCTGACCTTGCCAAGGGGCCCAGGCAGATTAAGAGCCTCAGATATATAGGTACACAGGGACTCGGCAGGCTGGAAAGGTAACATGTGTTTTGTTCACTACACCATCTGGGCTTAACCATTACTGAAACCCCAACAAAGATGTTCTTTTGTCTATCTCCTAACACTTGGGATCCCCATACCAATTCAAATCTACAAGAAAATCCTTTGAGGAGAAATACAGACTGATACCATATAAGTCTTGGCTGCTATTATTATTAAATTAGTTTTCCTTGACTGTTTTGTTTTCTCTCAGAGGACCTGTGTTCTTCTGGGAGGGAGATTCACTTCAAATTACATGCCACCATCATAGTTCCCCAGCCTGGCTCCCTCAACAAGTGTAGCTCCAACTTCTACTGCTACCTACTCATGCTAGCAATCGTGTGTGATTGTGCTAGGAGGCATGTATGTGTGAAGGCCAAAGGACAAGCTCTGTGCTTGTTCCTCAGGAGCTGTCCACCTTTTGGAGGGTGTAGGGATGGATCTTTTACTAGGGCCTGGGAGCTCATGGATTATCCTAGACTGACTAGACAATCGGCTCATCTTATCTCCCGCTTCCCAGGGATTACAAGCACACGCTAAGGGCTTGCACTCAGCCCCTCATGCTTGCATGGCAGACTGGTATCAGCTGAATTATATCCTAAACCCAACTGGCACTTCTTATTTTGTTTCATTTATGAGACAGTGCCTAGTCTAGAACTCCTATGCAGACCAGGCTGGCCTTGAACTCACAGAGGTTCATTTGTGAGTTCAGAGGCTCCCCTGCCCATGCATGTAGAAGTCAGAGGAGAACATCAGGTGTCTTCCCAATTACTTTCTGCCTTAGTACTTGAAACAGTCACTCCCTGAACTGAAGCTTGTTGTTTTTCATCTAGGCTGGATAGCTAACAAGCTCTTGGTACACAGTGCTGGAGTTAAAGGTATGTGTGGCCACGCCCATATTTTTGCTGTTTGTTATTGTTTTGTTTTTGAGTCAGGGTCTTACTGTGTACCCCTGGTTGATTTGGAACTTTCTATGCAGATCAGGCTGGCTGTGCATCACTCAGCCTTACACTGCTGTGATTAAAGGCGTGCAGCATCTCACTCTGTCACTCCATCTTTTTTATGTAGGTTCTGGGATCCAAACTTAAGTTCTCATGCTTATATAGAAAGTGGCCATCCGCACTAGGCCATCTCCCTAAGCCCATGCATACACCACACATAGAAGATTTCAAAAGCTACTTACCTCTCCTTAAAATGTGCAAAATGGCCAGGCATGGTGGCACACGCCTTTAATCCCAGCACTCAGGAGGCAGAGGCAGGCGGATTTCTGAATTCGAGGCCAGCCTAGTCTACAGAGTGAGTTCCAGGACAGCCAGAGCTACACAGAGAAACCCTGTCTCAAAAAAAAAAAAAAAAAAAATGTACAAAATGTGAAATGTGACATGACTTAATGGGAAAGGAGCTCACATGGTACAAAGAGGGAACTCGCTCCTACCAATTATCCTCTGACAATAACACAGGCATGTTAGCACCCACACACGACTCCTCCCACAAATAGGTGTGATTTAAAATGTATTCAACACTGTATTTTTATATAATCAAACATTACTTGAAAGCATTATTTTTAAATTCTACCTATTACATATAGAAACTAGCATTTGTCATTGTTGAACATTTTTGGTTTTTTTTTTGAGGCAGGGTCTCATTGTGTAGCCCTAACTGTCCTGGAACTCACTATATAGACCAAGATGGCCTTAAATGCAAAGAGATCCACCTGCCTCTGCCATGAACTTTCCTAAAGAGCAGACTTAAACTTCCTGTCTCTGCCCTTCTGTGCATGGGCCCACCCCTGGCTAGGCCTCCCCTGGCTAGGCCACCTCTGGCTAGGCCACCCCTGGCTAGGCCACCTCTGGCTAGGCCCACCCCTAGCTAGGCCTCCCCTGGCTAGGCCACCTCTGGCTAGGCCCACCCCTGGCTAGGCCACCCCTGGCTAGGCCTCCCCTGGCTAGGCCTCCCCTGGCTAGGCCACCCCTGGCTAGGCCACCCCTGGCTAGGCCACCCCTGGCTAGGCCACCCCTGGCTAGGCCACCCCTGGCTAGGCCTCCCCTGGCTAGGCCTCCCCTGGCTAGGCCCACCCCTGGCTAGGCCCACCCCTGGCTAGGCCACCCCTGGCTAGGCCACCCCTGGCTAGGCCTCCCCTGGCTAGGCCTCCCCTGGCTAGGCCTCCCCTGGCTAGGCCACCCCTGGCTAGGCCTCCCCTGGCTAGGCCCACCCCTGGCTAGATGCTCTTTTGGTTTGTTTTGGTGGTTGTTGTTGCCATCACATAAAGAGTCACAGTGTTGGAGAGATGGCTCATTTAAAAGTGCTTCCTGCTTATGTGGAAAACTAGAGTTCTTAACTCCAGTTCCAGGGCGTGTGATGATGCCCTTTTTTGACTCCTGTGGGCACATGTGAAACATGTGACATACATAAATGTAAAACAAACCCAAAGGGCTAACAGTGGAAATCATGAAGACTGAAAATGTAAAATTTCCTCTTTAGCAGTCTGTTTCGGGGGAGGGGGTGCAGCTGCCATATTAGAGGCTTGATAGTTGGGAAAAGACTTCAGAGGTCCACATTCTGGTGTGACTAGGGCACATCTTCCTGGCTTTGTCCCTAAATTTCTGCTTTCTGAGACCGAGTCTCTAGCTGGTTCGGAGCAGGGACCCTGATTGTGTGTCAGCAGTGCCACTGGTATTTGAGCAGTGCCACATCTACGTGCTGTGGATGTGTGGGAGTGACAGAGAGTCTGTAATGTAGATAGTGCAGTACTGCTGTGATGACACGGTTGTGGCCACTCAGGAGGCCAGGGGGATAAAAGACCCAGGCTCAGTAATTAATAAAAGGTTGTTTTGGAACCCAGTACGTTGGTACATGGTGTCTATTTGGCCATGACCATGGAATCATTTTGCCATAGGTATATTTCCTGTGCAGATTTCTTTTCACTAAGTATTTATTGAGCAGTTATGGTTTTCAGCTGTCATGTTACCAATAGTTCTGAGATGAATAAGTCTTAGCATCTGCATGCAAGCTGCATAAAGTGTCAGGGGTGCTAGAGGCTTGGGACCCCAAAGTAAGAAGGAGCAAGCCTTCTCTGGAGGGGTCAGGAAAGGTGTATGTGTGAGAGTCAGATCGGACTGGGTCTTCTGGGAGATTTTGTTGTCTGGTTGGCTCTGTTTTGTAGTACTAGGGATGGGACTTAGAGCCTTAAGCTATACCATGATCTGTAACTCAGCCCTCAACTGGCCAAGTAAGACTCCATCACATACGATCTACGTAAGTTCAAGACAGCCAAAATCCCCACATAAATAGAGGAGATGACCTCTGGGCCCCACTGTACTGAGGAGCTATTGGCAGTTAATAGCTGCTTCAAGACAGACAGTCTTTTTTTTTCCCCTTTTTCCTTTTTTTGGGGGCAGGGGGAGGGGAGGGGAAAGAGGAGAGGAGAGGAGAGGAAGAGGAAAAGGAAGAGGAAGAGGAGAGGAGAGGAGAGGAGAGGAGAGGAGAGGAGAGGAGAGGAGAGGAGAGGAGAGGAGAGGAGAGGAGAGGAGAGGAGAGGAGAGAAGAGAAGAGAAGAGAAGAGAAGAGAAGAGAAGAGAAGAGAAGAGAAGAGAAGAGAAGAGAAGAGAAGAGAAGATCACATCTTAGGATTTTATTGCTGTGTAGAGACACCAAAGCAACTCTTACAAGGGCAAACTTTTTCCTAGGGCAGGCTTACAGTTTCAGAGGTTCAGTCACAGCAGCAAGCATGGCAGTGTGCAGACAAGCATGGCGCTGGAGAAGGAGCTGAGAGTTCTCCATCTTCATCTAAATACAGCCGAAGGAGACTGTTTTCAGATAGCTAGGAGGAGGGTCTGAAAGCCCACCCCCACAGTGACACACTTCCTTCAACAAGGCCACACCTCCTAATAGTGCCACTCCCTGGGCCAAGCATATTCAGACTCCCAAAGAAAGAAAGAAAGGAAAAGATCACTGTGGGCTGAGCATAATACTGCATATCTTTAATCCCTGCACTCTGAAGACAGGGCAGGTGGATCTCTGTGAGCTCAAGGCTAGTCCTATCAATACCGAAAGTTCTGGGCCAGCCAAGGCTTAGTGTTGTAGGACGAGCTCAGGTGATGGCCTTAAACTAGATTCAAGTGTCTAAAGGGATGCTGGGAGGATAAAAAGACTTTGGGGACTACTCCTTATGGGAAAGTTGTATTGAAACGTGCTTCGAGGTGCGGCATCCTAATTGAGTATTTGTTAACTGAGACAGCAATCAGAAGGTACAAAGAGCAAGTGTCAGGGACACTTTGGAAATACACTAACACACTTATAGTATGTGTGTCTAGTCATGACTGACAAATGCACAGTCAGGAGAGAGCTCCAGATAAACCTATGGACAGAACACACTTATCTCTGTACACTCCCAGAATTCCAGCAAAAACAGAGGGGTGAAGGGAGACAGAAGGAAGAATGAAGCAAAAGAGAGAGAAGCAGGGAGGAAGAGGAGGATGAAATTTTCATAGGGAGTAAATACACAAGGACCACAGCAGAGACCAGAGTGAGTGACAATCACTGTTCAGTGATGTGGAAAACAGAGGGAAGCGTTAAAGCTGGAGGAGCCAAGGGACGCCTCATCCTAACAGAATTAAAGTCTGAGATGGAAAGGAGCAGGATGCACTTAACAGCAGAAGATGTGCTGTGGAGAGAATGCAGAAGACAGCAGCAGAAACTGTCCAAAATTAAATAAAAAAAAAAACAAGTAGGGAGAAAGCCAAATCACTGTCCAGTTAGCAGTTTATCTCAGTTCCAGACCCATAGTTTGGCTTCGAGACTTTGCAAGCCAGACAGCTGGGAAGCCTTGAGAGTAGACTCTGGAAAGGGAAGCCTTGTAGGTCTGGTGGAACTTGCTCTGGGAATCTCTGGAGAGCACCCTATTTCCTTACAATGTTTGGTCCTCACACCATACACTAGGCCCTCACACCATACACTAGGCCCTCATACCCATACACTGGGCCCTCACCACATACACTGGGCCCTCACCACATACACTGGGCCCTCACACCATACACTAGGCCCTCACACCCATACACTAGACCCTCACACCCATTACACTAGGCCCTCACACTATACACTAGGCCCTCATACCCATACACTGGGCCCTCACCACATACACTGGGCCCTCACCACATACACTAGGCCCTCACACCATACACTAGGCCCTCATACCCATACACTGGGCCCTCACCACATACACTGGGCCCTCACACCATACACTGGGCCCTCACACCATACACTAGGCCCTCACACCCATACTCTAAGCCCTCACACCCATACACTGGGCCCTCACACCATACACTGGGCCCTCACACCATACACTGGGCCCTCACACCATACACTGGGCCCTCACACCATACACTGGGCCCTCACACCATACACTGGGCCCTCACACCCATACACTAGACCCTCACACCCATTACACTAGGCCCTCACACCATACACTGGGCCCTCACACCATACACTGGGCCCTCACACCATACACTAGGCCCTCACACCATACACTAGGCCCTCACACCACACACTAGGCCCTCACACCACACACTAGGCTTCTATAGGTTTCGTTTGCTGACTGACTGCTGTCCAGAAAGCTTCAGCCAGAAACAAGGTAAGTTAGAAGGACAGAGCAGCATGGTGGTGGTGGTGGTTCTGCTGCTGCTGCTGCTGCTGCTGGCAGTGCAAGAGAAGGGGCCCAGGACCACTTCCAAGAGTTGGATTGAACCCCAGTCGGAGAGCAACATCATAAAGGTACCAAAGAAAGCTAGCATTCTGTACCCAGGAACAATACCCTTCAAACCAAGGGAGTACACTTCCCCTTTCCAAGTAATATTCTCTGAAGGTTGTATTTTTGCTCCAGCCTGAGAGACAATTAAGGATCATGTATTTCATTGTTAGGTCTTTTTTTTTTTTTCTGTTTAATTTAAAACAATCTCCATGCTGCTATAACATCTTTCTGCAGGCAGACCTGCCTAGTCGACAGTTCCTGTTTGGGTTTTGTGTGGCCATACCACTACAGTTAGGCTTGAGTAAACATTTTAGGCAGAACTACTCCATCAGTGCTATGTCTCTTGGTCACACATGATGTTCACTTGTCCCAACTTAGTCACTTGTTTTCCTTTGTTTTCTTGAGATGGCATTTCATGTAGCACAAACTGGTCTTGACTTCACTATGTATCCAGAGACAACCTTGAACTACTGATCCTCCTGCCTCCACCAAGTGCTGGGATTACAGACTATTCTTGGCTAATCTCCTTGTCAAGGCTGCATTTGTCTCGTTACTTGCTGTGTTGCCTTTTTTCCTACATAAACAGCATCACCTCTCACTATCAACTGTCAACTGCCATGATAAGTCTTCTCGATACTCAAGTTTTAGGTTTTTGTTTTGAAACTCACTATTTAGTTTAAGCTAGCCTCAAATTTATGCTTCTCCTTTCTTGTCCTCTCAAGCACTAGAATTACAAGTGTGTTCCACATGTCCAGCTCCTGCATACTCATTTTTTTTTTAAGACAGGGTCTCACTATGTAGTTTCTGCTGTCCCGGGATTTACTAAGTAGACCAGGCTGGCCTTAAACTCACATATTCCTCTGCCTCTGCCTCCCACGTGCTGGGATCAAAGGTGTGCGCCACCACACCTGTACTTTGTGGTCTTTATAAGCATTTATCTTAGTGCCTTAGTTCGCCTAGGTTTTCTTGTTTCAGTCAGACAATGGAAGGAATTTGCCACAGGGAAGCATAGCTTATTTGCCTCCATGGGGAAGCTACAGCCACTGTAGAGGTTTTGAAAGCTTAAAATCAGGATAATGGCATCAAGGTATCAACACGTAATTCGCTATGGACAACCAGTGTGCTGGATGCCAACTATGGCAGGCATGGTGGATGTATAAAGAGTGTGGAGACTGAACCCTTACTCCAGAGTCTTAGCATTAACCTTTCATTTATCTTCCCAGATTTCTCATATCTTCTCAATATGTATCTAAGGGTCACACCCCAAAACTTTCTTCTTCTCTTGAAAAAATGAACCCATTGTCACCTTTGGGCAAGTTAATGTGCTTAGTGGGCTTGAAGACTGGTGCCAGCTGTGTGAGTGTGCAGGGCAGGAACACTGCAGAGACTGATGGTGCCAGCTGTGTGAGTGTGCAGGGTGGGAACACTCCAGCCATGTGAGTGTGCAGGCAGGAACACTGTGATTATCTTGTTGTTTTTTGTTCTTTTGAGTTGGGTCATATGGAGACCCGGGGAATGAGTAAGCCAGGACCAGCCTTCTACTTTGTGGAGCTTTGAGACTTTGCTCCTGAGTGCCAGACCCTGGTGGCAGACCCTTCCCTTCTTCATCCCAGAACAGTAGCCATCTTTCCTTTGGCTGGCCCTGGGCAGGCAAGGTGCCTGTGAACTCTGCTGGAGCGCCTTCCCCTCCTGTTGAGACCAGCTTGAGAGCTGGCCCAGCAGCATCTCTGAATCCAGGAAGACTTGCAGAGACCAGAGGTCCTCTGAGAAGAAGCTTCTGGCTGAGTCTCTGCATGGTCCTCCAGGAACTTTCCTTATATTTCCACAGTGCATGTGGGAGCATTTGTCTTGATAGCCTCTGAGATCATCCTGGCAGCAGATTCCCCAATGGGATTCCCCTGGAGACTAGGACAGAAGAGTTAGGGCAGACCTCAGCATCTTCAGGTTGTCTTTAATAGAGTGATTGTCACTATAATGAATTCAGGACCCTACTGAATTTGCCCTTCTGGGATGCCTCCTACACACACCACTCTGGCACATTCCTTCTTAGACCTAGTCTCCCCGTGGAGTTGTCAGAGTGTCTTCAGATCACCTCACTCCCAGAACTGGACTAAAGGCAGAACCTGGTCTGGGAAAGATGGGTGCCACTCAGTACTCACTTAATATGGTGCAGACCGTGGTTCTCAGACAGTGCAGAGGCAACAAATATGGCCCCATCCATCCCCAGTGAGTTCTCCTGGAGACTAGACAGAGAAGAAATGGAGAACCATGGTGAGTCTTCAGGACAGAAAAGACATAAGGAGATGAGGATGGCATGAGCAGTTCTGAGATTGATTGTCCACAGGCACCATAGCAACTGCTTGATTGACATTTGACCTCTAAACTGTAACCAGGTACTCTACCCAAGACCAGAACTTTGTATTGTAACTAAATTATAAATAAATTATTTAAGGAGAACGAGCAAAGCTACCTTCGGTGGATGTGGTCAGTAATAGTCAGAACACTACAGTTAACATGTAGAAGGAAGCAACCAAAGGAAATTGTGTACTTATCTGAAAAGTGCTGACAGAAGTTGGCTGCTTTGGCTTGCATGTGAGTCACACATCACTTACTTGAGTCTTCGGAGACTGGAGTTTAACTTCAAAGCATTTGCCAAGGCCTTGGCTCCAGCTGCCCCAACGTCATTTCCTCGTAAGCTGTCAGGGCAAGTGAGAAGCCTAAGGTGCAGAGATAGGCTGTGGGGTGACACTAATGTCCCTCCGGGTGGGTATGGGCTTATCTGGACATTACCAATCACAGGAATTGGGATGGCTTCTTCCTATGCACTTAGAGGAAGCCTGTCCTTTTCTACTCCAGAGAAGGAAAACCTAGGCTGAGATAGGAGCAGTAACTCTCCATCCCACGGTACACAGTGCACTGTGGTTCAGGACCCTGGTGAGCAGAAGGGACATGGGCATGTGGGGAGCCCCACCCACACCAGGAGTTGGCTGCTGATTCCTGGGGTATAGGGTTGAGGAGATACCACTAAATAGAGCCTTTGGACCTGTTTATCTGGAACAGGCCCAACCCATAGTGCCATAGTGACTACAGGGGAAGACAAAGTGGGGACAGAGAAGATGGAGCATAAAACCCACAAGATCATGAAATTATCTGTCTGTATAGATGTCTGTCTTCATAGTTATTCCTTTTGAATCTGTAGCTTCAGGGGTTTTTTTTTTTCAGCAAACATCCGTCAACCGCACCAGGAATACTCACTCAAGAATCTCCAAGGTTCTGTTCACAGTGAGGGCCTCCCCAAGTGCCTGGGCCCCTTGGCTACCAATGGAGGCTACCTGTAGGCTATACAAGAGTTAATGCAATCAGTGGGTAATTGGCCTCCTGTGCTCCAGGCCCCTCCCTGCCCTGCACCAGGCTTCCCTCCCTACTCTGTAGAGAAATGGCACTAAGGACTGTTTTCCTGTGACTCTTCCAAGTACACTGCATCTCCCACCTCTATTTTGACACCTGAGAACAAGGTCTAGATGTGGATGGAGATAGGGTAGTCTTCTGGAAGGACTTGGGGCAAATGCTGTCTGTACCTGCAATCCTTCCTACATGTTTGATTACCCAGTCACTAATACTAGAAAAGTCAAACAGCTTTCCCAGACTAATAAACAAAGATGGCTGTGGTGAAGGGGCGATCTACTTGGCTCCCACGCCCACAGGACTTACTAGAGAGCAATGAGGGTTGTGTTCACCTTCAGTGCGCCAGCCACTGAGGAAGCTCCTTCATCCCCTATGGCATTCTCCTGTAAGCTGAACACAGTGTGACCCATTGGTATAAACAGAGCTCTAGCCAACTCTCTGGGCAAGATCTATGGGGTTGGTCCCTTTACACACACCAGACCTACATCAAATCAGATAATTGTCTTTGTTGGGCAGCCATTGTGTCCTTGGCCTCATAAGCGCTTATTAAGCACACAGGAACCTAGAAAGTCTGTGTGTATCTAAACAAACTGTCCAAGGCAGACAAGAAAAGAGACATAGAAATTGCTATCAACAAGGTTTGAGACCAAAAGTGTGCTTTTCAAAATCAACAGGAAGATTTACCTGAAGTCCTCTCGGCACCACTCTTCTAGGTGGGGAGGGAGGCTGTTTTTTGATAGAGTTTTCTGTGTACCCCTGGCTGTCCTCGAATCCAGAAATCTTCCTCCCGCTCCCCCTGAATGCTGGGATTAAAGATGTGCGCCAGCACCGCCCTGCTCTGCCATTCTTGCTGGCTAGGCTTTATGCATCTTTTCTCCTACTTCCAGTTGGAAGACAAAAGCAAGTTCTGGGACAATAAATGGGTTTGGGACAAATGGATATTGCCATGTGTCAGGAAACACTTTGTGTTCATTAGCAAGCATCTGAGTGTGTCCCAGGTACTGAGGGCCAAAGCAACAAGCACCATTCTGCCCTGTACTGGCTAGTGTTTGTCAAGTTGACCCAAACTAGAGTCGTCTGAGACAAGTGAACAGGAACAACCTGTGGCAAGCCTGTGGCCAATTTATGTATTATTGAAGTGGGATGGTCCATCAAACTGTGGCTGGTGCTAACCCTGGGTAGGTAGTCCTGGGATATATAAGAAAATGAACTGAGCAAGCCAGTGAGCAGCACCCCTCGGTGGCCTCCACCCCTTCTATCTCTAAGTTCCTGTCCTGGCTTCCCTCAGAGATGGACTGGCTTACAAGCTGTAAGGGGAAATAAACCCTTTCCTTTCCAAGTTGGTGTTGGTCATATGTTTTATTACCTCAATAGACAACTCTTTAATGCTCTCTCAGAACTCAGCTAGGAAGGCACTATTAAATGAGCAAATTGATAGGCCAGGTCTAAGCTACAGGGAAGACCAGCGAAGTCTCTACCCCAGTGTGGTACCCAGAAGAAATAAACTAAGCCAAACCAGGTACTGAGAGACAGAAAAAGCTGGAACATCTAAAGAAACCTGGGAGACAGCTAAGTTCATGGAATGATGAGGGCAGAAGTTTTGAAGTATGAGGAGGCAGAGCTTTAGGGACCTTGGAATCCAGGCTTCAGGGTTACACTTCACTCCACAGGTGCAGTCACTTATAAGAGAGATGGATGTTTTAGAAAGCTCTCTGGTTAGCAGCTTGAAGAGGATGGCCTAGCTGTGGATGGAGGTCACGCAATGTGGTGATATGGCTTGGATGGTGGCAGTTGACAGAAGCTGTAGGAGGGGCAGTGGAGAAGTCAAGCAGGACTTGCAGATTAGCTGGGAGTGGTGGGAGCCCAGCCCCAAGCTTGCACAATGATTGGTCCCAGTGGTCAGAGGGAGAACGGAGAAGCAGGCCTGTGTGCAAAAGGATGCAGCAACTTTCAATACCTGAGACACTTAGGGTACGAGGCAACATGGCTGTGAACTGCTGTGCTAGAAGGGACACCACTGGGTTAGTTTCTGAGTTCCTTTTCTATTGCTTTGATAGCACACCATGGCCGAGGTAACTTAGAGAAGAGTTTGTTGGAGGCTTACAGTTTCAGAGGATGAGAGTCTAGGGCCATCATCATCATAGTGGAGAGTGTGGCAGCAGGCAGCTGACAGACGTGGTGCTGGAACAGTAGCTAAGAGCTTACATCTGGATCCACAGGCATAAGACAGGGAGAGCTAACTGGGAATAGCTTGTGTTTTTGAAGCCTCAACAGTCCACCCCCAGTATCTCACTTCCTCCAACATAGCCTGCTCATCCTAACCACACAGTTCCACCAACTGGCCACCATCTTCAAATATATGAGCCCATGGGGGCTGTTCTCATTCAAATCACCCAGGTAATGATGTGGGAGTCATCAAAAGTTGAACAACTGGAACCCTGAGGAACACCAGTGTCTTAAAGCAGCAAGAGAGAGTGAGAAGTGCCAACTAGAGAAGATGTATGAAAGATGGAGAAGAAACTACAAAGTGACGCAAAGGAGGCTCAGACATCTAAGCCTTGGGCTGTGGAGGCGGCTCAGTGGGTAAAGGCTTGCCTTGTAAGCAGAAGGTCCAGAGTTAAGATGCCCACAGCCCACATAAAGCTAGATGCAGTAGTATGTCTATAACTCTAGCTCTCCTCCAGGGAGACTGGGAGCAAATGAGAAACCCCAGAGGCTCACAGCCAGATTGCCTGGCATATATAGAAAGGGGGAAAAAATACTGTCTCAGGGTTAAAGGCAAGGACCAACACCTGAGGTGGTCCACTCAGGTCCACCTTCACATGCACACCCACATTCACAAACTTAACACACACAAACACAAATATTTTCAGCCCTAGATGTCCTGGTCACTCTGTAGATGAGGCTGGCCTCAAATTCACAGATCCACTTGCCTCTGCCTCCCAAGTGCTGGAATTAAAGTTGAATCACCATATCCCAAATCTATCTCTGTCTCTGTCTGTCTGTCTGTCTCTCCCCTCCCTCCCTCCCTCCCTCCCTCCAGGCCTCCAGATGAGGACTGAAACAAAAACTGAAACCTTATGGTAGAGGAGACTTTTTTTTCTTTTTTTTTTTTTTTTTTTTTTTTTCGAGACAGGGTTTCTCTGTGTAGCCCTGGCTGTCCTGGAACTCATTTTGTAGACCAGGCTGGCCTCAAATTCAGAAACCTGCCTGCCTCTGCCTCCCAAGTGCTGGGATTAAAGGTGTGCACCACCACACCCGGCTGTAGAGGAGACTATTTTTAAAGATCATCAGACCATCCCTGTGCCTGAAAACTACCCCTCATCCCCACAGGCCAGCTTACTCTAAGGTTGTCAGGGTTCTGTTCAGCTGGAGTGCTTGTCCCAGGGCCCTGGCTGCACCAGCTTGGATGAAGTTCCACTGCAGACTGGAAAGATACAGACCCATAACCACATGGCACAAGAATAAACTGGAGAGGCTCTAGGGATCCAGGAGGTCTGGTGGCTGGGTGAGTCTGTGTAGGATCTGGCAGGGGGATTCCTGTAGTTCCCTTCAAGCTCAGCCCCCAGAGGGCCAGTGTTTTACCAAGTGTAGCCATAGGGACAAGCTCAGATATTCTCCATGAAGCACAGGTCATCATGAGTCACAGCCATGACGCCTGCCTCATAATCTAGGTCTATCTGTGGATAACCTCAGGAATACAAGCCCAGGATTGGAATGCCTGTCCCAAATCCAGGTTCCATCTACCATACTTGGTTTGTGAGTAGCCCTGCAGCTGAGGAGACTGGAGACTGGGGAGGGGAGACTTACTGAAGGTGTGTGAGGGAGTGGTTTTCTCCCACAGCTACTGCAATGGCCTGGGCACCTTGGTCATGGAGGAGATTAGCTGTCAGGCTAACAGAAAGGGAACAAGAGCTAGTAAGGCACTACTATGAAGCCCCCATCCTGGTCACTAGGGATCCAGTACCCCATCCTCCCCAAAACACGGTCAGCACTGATACTGAGTTTATATGGCTCGTGCTTAACGGAGAACTCTGGTGTGCCAAGAATGCTCAGTGTCGTTACAGGGTGTGCCACCAGGACACTAGAACCAAGAACAGGACTTAATGCCTATCGGCATGGTTCCATGCCAACTCCTTAGGGTCCTCTCCCATGTGCTTATCCATCTCCAGGGATAAGGCTGGAGAGTTCTTATGTCAGGGTTGCTGATAGATATCAGGTTTCCTTGCTGACCCTTCCCAAATCAAGCCCTTGTCCAACCTTGTACGCTGTGACGATGCCAAGGTCTAACCCACCATAATGGTGAGCTGAGCCGGGGAAGAAGCGAATCCCCCTTTGACCTCCATCCCCCCCAGACCCTATCTACCACATACTCCAAGTGCTTCAGAGTGTTGTTCCTGCAGAGAGCTTGAGTGAGGGCCTGGGCTCCCTCTGGGCTGATGGAGTTTTCTCGTAGGCTGAGGAGACATAAGACTGGGCATTCAATCATGTAATGAGGCTTCTGACAGAGCAAGCCCAGGTTTTAGGCTTTTCAAACCCCAAGAAACCACAGGCCCTTGGACTCCTAGGACAAAATGTGAAGGAACCTGTTCCAGCTAGCCAGGGTTCTAATCGGTGTCCTACTCTGGACTGCCGACAGTCTAGAACACACCGGAGGAAAAGGACAGGATCTGAGTTAAGAGGAACAAATGGCACCTGAAGGACTTGTACTTAGGGGAGCAGCCCACTGATGCCACAACAGACAAAGTAAGAAAAGGGACAGTGCCACATTCTAGAACCATTGTACCAGCTACAGATTTCTCCAGTCCCAGAGGCCTTATATTCCCACTGGTCAAAGGGACAGCATCCTGGCTGTGGGGTTGGGGGTCAGGGCTTACTTGAGACTGGAGAGTGTCTGGTTACTGCAGAGGGCTCGCATCAGCACCGTCACTCCCATGTCACTGATGGAATTGCTCTGTAGACTGCAGACACGGGACAAGGGACTATTGATGTGGCTGTCCTGAGACCTGGAGGGAGCTGTCTGACCCAGCCTGGAGCCGTGCCCATGGGATACAGCATGGAGCTGGGGCCCTAGGACCTACTCTCCTCATCCCCTTTCCTCTCCCATCACCACCTTCGAGCTCCTTCCAGCTTGAGGCCAGGAGACTTAGCCTGTCCTATCTCCTTGAGGAGATAAGCCCTGAGGTTTGCAGCCTTGACATGGGGCTGCAAACATGTTAGGTCCACTCCAGAGAAAATGAAGTGGCAAAGCCATCCTAGCGTGGCAGCAGAATGCAGCCAGCCCTGCCTTCCAAAGCTTTTCTTCAGCCACTGGTGCTCACATAGGACATTGTCATTCTTAAAACTGCAGAGAAGTGGAGCTGTGGGCAGAACAGGATAAAAGATGGACAGAGGGGCAGAGACAGCACAGGGCTAGGGTTGGTAGGGCTTTCCTCATGGAAATGGGCTCAGGCAAGGGTGATTATCAACCATGGAGGGTTCTTCCCAGGCAGACTCACTCTAAGTTCTCCAGGATCTGGTTCACCTTCAGGGCCTCAGCCAGGGCTGTGGCACCTCTGTCACCAATGGTATTACTGGAAAACCTGCAAGAGACACATGGTGGTGGATTGTGCCTAGGCGTCAGAGCTCAGAGGAGACCACCTCTGTCTCAAGGGTGTCCAGTGCAATTGAGCCTCAGTTGTCCTCATCTGTAGTTGTTGCAGGTGATCAGGTGACCCGCTATTGTAACTCTTTGGAAGGAACTAAGGGTTAGCCCTTAGAGGTATGTCTGAGACTTTATATGAAGATGGCCAAGAGATGAAGTTTCCTTCTGGGAACAGGGAAGCAGTAATGAAAGTATGCCTGTGAGGTTTGAGGCCTGCCCTGTCCTTCTCTAAACCCCTCAGAGATCCCTCTTTCTACCTAGTTAGCCATCAATCTATCCACTGTTAATATCTACCTACCTCCCATCCATCTACTCCTCCATCTCATCCCCTCATCCATCCACCCATCTATTCCATCATCCATCCCCTACCCACAAGTACGTAGGAGGGATGGCCTTCTGCTTGACCCCAAGAATACCAATCTGGCCTTTCGACCTTTCTCACATGAGTGCTTTCAGGCTCCTGTTCTGCTTCAGGGCATCTGCCATCTGCTGGGCTCCTATGAACCCAATTAAGTTCTTCTGTAGCCTGTGAGAGATGAGAAGGGTCTGTCAGCAAAGCCAGCCACAATCACACCCAGGCCAAAGCCAGTCTGGGTTGCAGGTGTGAGATCAACGACAAATAGGGAACCATCTCCATTTACATTCAAAGGGTGGTTGACAGAGTTAAGGTGAAGGTGCAGCTGGGAGCAGGAGGCTGAGAGTGCTCGACAGCCTCCTGTATCAGAGACTTCATGCACAAGTCTGCCAGCTAGCAAGGTAGACTAGATCCCATCTGCCTTCCACCTCAAGAAACTTTCCAGGGCAGAGGTACAGGACGGATGGGGAAGGACCTCTCCTCTGTAAAGTTAGAACACCCTCCATACAATGGAAAGAGACAGGGACCCATGAGATGGCTCAGCAAGTGACTGCTTGCCCTTGAAAACATGCATGGAGGGCTGGTGAGATGGCTCAGTGGGTAAGAGCACCCGACTGCTCTTCCAAAGGTCCAGAGTTCAAATCCCAGCAACCACATGGTGGCTCACAACCATCCGTAACGAGATCTAGTGTCCTCTTCTGGAGTGTCTGAAGACAGCTACAGTGTACTTACATATAATAAATAAATAAATTAAAAAAAAAAAACATGCATGGAAGGGGTCACCTCTGCTGGGCTGTGGAAGGGCAGGAGCTCTGTCTTTGCAACCTCACTGGCAATTGTGCATGATGCTGCTTTTACGGTCACTTTAGTGCTTTTTCTTTTTTTTTTTTTTCTCTCTTTCTTTCTTTTTTTTTTTTTTTTTTTTTTTTTTTGGTTTTTCGAGACAGGGTTTCTCTGTATAGCTCTGGCTGTCCTGGAACTCACTTTGTAGACCAGGCTGGCCTGGAACTCAGAAATCCGCCTGCCTCTGCCTCCCAAGTGCTGGGATTAAAGGTGTGCGCCACTACGACCGGCTTAGTGCTTTTTCAATAAAAGAGTGCAGTATTCTTTTCCTACATCTGTGCAGATGATTTTCTGGGTTGGCAGAAGTTTTGTTTTGTTTTGTTTTGCTTTCAGTAGTTCTTCATACCTATTTGAAATAGAAATTTATGGTTTCTTTGGAAAGTGAGTTGTGTTGAATGGTGTATTGCCAAGGCAAGCACACAAAAGGACAAGGTAAACCTGTTCCCACCTCAATTTGTAAAATAAAGGAGAGCTAATGATTGGGCAGAAAAAAGGGAGGGTGGAGTGGAAGGGGGAGGAGAGAAGAAGAAAATGGAAGAGGGAGAGGACGCAGAGGAGGAGGAAGAAGAAAAGTGGAGTAGAAGCACATGGCCTGGAGAAACCGCAAGTTCTAAGGGAGATAGATGGAGGAGATGGTAGTGTAGCAGTAGACCTGCCCAATCTAGGCGCACAGCGTGTATTCATTAATTGAGTTGTGTTTTCATTGCGGGTTTGGGGGGTGGGGGGATGTATTGGTTCACCTTACACTGCATAGCTGAGCTCTGTTTCTCATGACTCCATAGAAAGAAATGCACCAAAAACTTCTGGACAGCTTCTTGTCACTCCCTCGGACTCTGGCCAATTGACAGAGTGATGTCAGTTGAGACAGAGTCAAGTTTGCTAAGACAGACACATGCTTAGGCAAGACACGTGAAGGACATGTGATATTTGGAGGGAGTATATAAATAGGACTCAGTGGACAGTGACAGGGACTTGCATAACTAGCTTTGCAACGCTCCTTAGTCTCACAGTTTCACTGATCTTCACATCCTTGAGAGAGGCATAGCAAAGAACTGTTGCTGGCATCCCTGCTGGTTCCTCCTGCTGACTTGTGCCGATTCTGCTGAGGCCTGGCTGTTTGTGCTAGGCTATGCCAACGCTGCTGATTCCTGTTTGCTATCCAGACACTACTGAACTGGACTGCTGGTAAAGTATTGGTAAAGTATTTGCAAGTGGATCAAGCTGCGACTGCTGAATCCTGAAAACTGACCTTCTGACTTCCTGACAACACAGATGGGATTTGCTCCAAAGAACAATTTCTAGACAAGTGCACTGCCCCGTATCCTAGTAACCTTTCTTCTCCACGACCTCTGGTGGGCGTGGGCTAGAAGGGAAGTTAAAGCATTTCAGAACCATCATTAAAAGTAGGTTTTGGCCGGGCGTGGTGGCCTCACGCCTTTAATCCCAGCACTCTGGAGGCAGAGGCAGGCGAATTTCTGAGTTCGAGGCCAGCCTGGTCTACAAAGTGAGTTCCAGAACAGCCAGGGCTATACAGAGAAACCCGGTCTCGAAAAACCAAAAAAAAAAAAAAAAAAAGTAGGTTTTGAAAAACCAAAGCTAAACCTATTCTCTGCAAAAGCAGGTAACATCATGCTTTTCAGAGTCTATACAGGTAGGTCAGAAAGCCTCAAGATTGTCTCCTGTTCTCTCTGTCAGGAGCAAGGCAGAGGCCAGCAGAAGGGAGGGGGCAGTGGGAGTCATGTCCACTCACTGTAGCATGGAGATGGTCTGGTTGGAGACCAGGGCCTCAGCCACGCACATGACACCGTCATCCTTGATCACGTTGCTTTGGAGGCTACAGAGGCAAGAAGGAGTGTGTTACCAGCAGAGCAAGAGATGCCCAGCAGTGGCCTGAACCCATACTGCAGTGGGCATACCTGTCTTAAAGGCCCAAGACAGGAGGCAACTGACTTCTGTGAAAAGACTTACCAATGATGATGTGACCTTTTCAAGGACCATCACCCCTAAGTAGCTGCCCAACAACTAGAAACAAAGTGCCCCTGCTACCTACTGGTGTAATAAAGTGAGGTCAAGGTAGTTCCCATTACAATCAAGAGCCACAGCACCCAAGTAACAGGGAAGATGTGGCAAAACTGGAAGCCTCACACTGCTGATGAGAATGTCAACTGGCCCAGCCTCTGTGGAATAGTCTGGCAGTTCTTAACTTAGACTTGCATGTGCCACAGCAATTCTGTTTCTAACTATATTCTCCAAAGGATTAAAGGACAAAGGACAGGTACTTGAATACTTCTACACAAATGTTGCAGGCAGCATTATTCACAATAGTCAAAAGATAGAAGCTGGATAGAAATGTGAAAAAAGACACATTACATGCCTGTCTGCACATGAATGGATAAGCAGACGGTGCTCCACCCATACAGTGGAATATTATTCAGCTATAAAATGCAAGAAAATACCAATATGCTGCAGTGCTGATGAACTTGAAAACACTATGCTAGTTGAGGAAGACAGACACAAAGCTCTTACTGTAGAACTCCATTTATATGAAATGTCCAGAATCAATAAATCAGTAGAAAACTTGCTAAGGGCTGGGAGAAGAGGAGGAAGAAAGCAAATACTAACATTCAAAAACATTTTGAAACTAGACAGAGGTAGTAGCTGCATAATATTGTGAATGTACAAAGTGCTAGTGAACGATAAACTTCAAAATGATAAAATTGCATAGAATTAAATTTCAATAAAAAATTTAAATCAACCTTGCCAAGCAGTGGTAGCCCACACCTTTAATCCCAGAATTTGAGAGACAGAGACAAGTGGATCTCTGAGTTCAAGGTCAGCCTGATCTACATCGTGAGGTCCAGGACAGCCAGGGCTACACAGAGAAACCCTGTCTTTAAAAAAAAAACAAACCAGACAAAAACACTCTCCTGGTGCTGGGTGTGGTAGTGCACACCTTTAATTCCATTACTTAGGAGGCAGAGACAGGTGGAACTGTAGTGTGGCCTACATAGCAAGCTCCAGGTCAGCCAAGGCTACCTAGCCAGACCCTATTTTAGAACAAGAACAACAAAATTTTCCTTTGAATAAGTAGAAAAACAAAAGAAAAGAGAACAGTAGTATACCCTCAACTAGACAGATACATCCACAGGCTCCTAAAAGAGACATAGCAAACTATACCCAATGTCATCTTCTGGATGCTTCTGTAGGCTTTTCACTGTCCTGAGAAACCTTGGGGACTTAGAGCAGCACACAGAATTGGGAGAATCTGGGACATGAAGCTTGATGACATATCCCAAAGCCTCCATGTTTAATCCTCCCCACTTTACAGTATCTCCTGTAGCCAGGATTTTGTTTTCTGGGCCCTTTCCTGCCACCATGGCCAGAAGTGGGGCCACATACCTTAGAGAAGTTAGCGTTCGGTTTATCTTCAGAGCATCAGCCAAAGCCTTAGCCCCCGGTGGTCCAATGCTGTTACTCCGGAGGCTAGTAAAACAAGTGAAGGAAAGACTACTGAGGTGGAAAGAGGGGTAAAAATGACACCAACATTTTATGTCTATGATCATAAAGGGAATGAATTGGGATGAAGGATTTCACATTTGATGAAACCATGGCAGAGATCATGTATGTGGGGTGTGTGTGTGTGTGTGTGTGTGTGTGTGTGTGTGATGCAAAGGAGTTCCCCAAAGTAGCCCCACATGATGAGGGAAGAGAACAGGATGTGATGGTCTAGTGAGCTAAGTGTGGTGATAACAAAGAGTTCCAGGTCAGGGTCAAAAATCAAGTGTTTTGTGAAATGAAGTTCAGGAGACAATCAGTGAGTTTGCTTTCTCAGCTTTCCTGGAAGGATACGTGGTCTGCAAGAGCTCAGCCACTGACTATTCTAAACGGGCTGAGTCTGGGAGTGGGAGAAGGCATGGAGAAAATCAAGGTATGTCAAAGACAGAAGACAGCTTAAATGTCTCTTATTCCAGGGGCGCAGAGGGTCCTACTTACTCCAGTGTGATGAGGCTTCTGTTAACCAGGAGAGATCTGGCCAGGGCTTTGGCTCCTTTGTTACCAATCTGATTCTCAGCCAGGCTGCCAGAGGAAAGGGAGAAAAGGGAGGGAGTGCTTATTTCAAGCTGTGACTCACTGCTTCCTCTTTGATATTAGGCTCATGATTAACCCTTGCTTTCCCAACATCACTCACATGGATATGAGCAGAGACAAAGCGACTGCGAAGCAGAAAGTCAGGATTAGGAAGACCCCTGAGCCTGGGAAGATAGAGTCAGAGTGGGCCAGACGGTCTTCATCCTGACAAAAGGGCCCAAGGAAATTCATCTAGCACCTTGCACAATACATACTTTACAAATGTGCAGTCAAGATGTTAGAAGTCTTGCATTTGGGGCCAGGAAAATGGCTGAGTGGGTAAAAGAACTTGCTACCAAGCCTGACAACCTAAATTTGATCTCCAGAACTCAAATAAAGGAAGGATAAAACTGACTCTTATGGTTGTTCTCTGACCTCCACATATGGTGCTGTGGTGTGTGCATTTTTACAACACAGAGAGAGAGAAAGAGGAGGAGAGAGAGAGAGGAGGGGAGGGAGATTGGGGGGGGAATAGAGAGGGGGAGACTAGCACAAATACAATAAATGCAGTAAAAGTCTGAATTGCAGTAAAAAGCAAATCCAGTAGATTTGCTGATATTAAAAAGAGTTCTTCCATATAGACTCTAACCAGTGGCATAATGTTCATGTGGCTCTCAAGGAAAAGCAAAATATCAAATGCTGCTGGTGGTTTCTGTGGTTCAAATGCCCCAAACCATGGTGAAGTCCAAGTACCCTTAGCTTATGAAATTCCTGAAAAAGAGATAGTGCTCAGAGACGAATACAAACACTCTGAGCAGAGCATGGCACTAGCCTTCCTCTAGTACAAAACAACAGATGGCAGAAAATTACCACAAAATTAACTTTTAAGTTTAAAAAAGGTTCGCCTTTCTGCGCCTGGAAAGGAGTTCCAGAGGCATACAGTGGGTGCACTCAGTTTTGCTTCCTGAGTTGAGAACAATTTAGTTCTGTAGCCAACAGCTTAGGATGGAGCTCACCACGAGAATCCCTGCAATGTTTGAATGGAGTGTCTTCCAAAGGAGTTCAGGATCCTGGTACCAGGGCCACCAGGAAGGCGAAGGGAAGCTAAGTGGACCAGGCCCTTCAATGCCAACAGTTCTCCCTTCGTGCCTTTTATTTGGCGCTTTTCAAATGAGTTCCATCACTTAAAAATAAGTCTGAGCCAGGTATAGTGTGCACACCTTTAATCTCAACACTAGGGAAGCAGAGGCAGGCCTGTCTCTGTGGGCCAGACAGAGACTAGCCCTGTTTACATGTGAGTTCAAGGCCAGCCAGGACTGCATAGTGATACCAAAAATAAACAAATAAACAAATCGGAATACTAGCCAGGTATAGTGATACACACCTGTTTTTCTAGAACTTGGAAGGTTGGGGATCCTGAGTTCAAGGCCCGCCTGGACTACAGAAGACCTTGTTTCCCTGCCCTCCAGTGTCAAAATCATTGAAGACCAGCCCACTTTTGTTGGCCCAGGACTTATGTATAAATAATATCTCATAAACAGCCGTGTGTGTTTTTCTGCAGTAATGTGGACATTGTAAACTAGTGTCTCTGAGGACCAGAAGGGAAAGCATGAGCGTGGTAGACATGGCTGTCTTCAGAATCATTGCTGAACCTCAGTTTCACCAACACTAATGGTGGATATTTTGTCATGAGCCGAAGGCCTAGAACTGCCTGTGAGACATAACAGACATGAGAAGCTGTTAAGACCATCTCTCTCTCAGAGCAGGTATATTTTCATCCTTCCTTAGCAAGGCACAGCCAGTACCCTCTTCCTCCCTAAGCCTCTCCTCTACAATTCCTCCACAGTTCTCCAGAGCCTACCAACCATCTCCACACTGATCTCTCCA
Source organism: Mus caroli (assembly GCF_978045245.1). Lineage (NCBI taxonomy): Eukaryota > Metazoa > Chordata > Mammalia > Rodentia > Muridae > Mus > Mus caroli. The sequence continues at coordinate 484,511 of NW_028227272.1, forward strand.
CGACTCCAAGTGTTGCTTATGTCTGAAAGTGTGACATTTTGTAAGCATTTAAGTCAGCATACAGACTTTTCTCTAATTACAACGTAAGCAATGTGATTTTATTTTATTTGAGATAGGACCTCATTATGTGTAGCCCAGGCAATCCTCCTGTCTCAGCCTCAAGAGTGCTGGGATCATAGGCATGTACATCGCACCCAGATTTAAATTTAAATGTTGGAAACAGACTGAGGATTTGCTCAAGTAGGTGACGTGCTTGCCTTGCATGACACCTGGGTTCCACCCCAGCATGGCGTAAGCTGGCTCTGCTGGCACACTCACTCCTGTAACCCCAGCACTGGGAGGATGGAAGCTCAGGCTCACCTCACCTATATAGTGAGTTTGAGGCAAAACTGGACTACATGAGACTCCGTGTCAAAAAAGAAAAGAGATTTTGAGGCTACAGAGAAGGTTCAGCTATTAAGAGCATTTATTCCTGCAGAGGTTCTGGGTTCAATTCCCAGCATCCACATGGCTGCCCACACCATCCTTAACTCCCATCCAGGAGATCTGACACTGTCTTCTGACATCTGTGGACACAAGAAGCAAGCAGGCAAAGCATTCATACACATAAACCTAAAAACATTTCTAAAATGTCACCTTAAAATTTATTTAAATTAAAAGTTAAATGTTAAGCTTTTAAACTTTTACCTAAGATGTAACCCTGTGCTCAGAATATTATCAGAGAGTAAATATTGAGAGAAGCATCCAGAAGATAATGCTCAAGTCAGGGCAGCACAGTGAGGGCTTGGCAGAGTCCAAGCCTTCCCTGGTCATTTCCCTCTCCTTACAGACCAGGTACCCGATCCATTGGCACTTTCAAAAGGGGAGAAAAAGCAGACTGTGTTCTAAGCCACACATTAAAAAGAGAAGTATTTCTGGGGTGCCACTGGTTAACTGAGCAGAAAGGGACCATGGTAGAAAGGGCAGGTTCACCAGGGGCTGTGTTACCTGATCTTTCGAATGCGACAGTCCTTCCCACTCAGCACGCTGCCCAGCAATTCCATCACAGGGTCCTGGAACTGGTTGTTGTCCAGCCTGGGCAGGGGAGCCATGACAGTGAGTAGTCCTGCAGCCCACGAGCAGGGCGGGGCCTGTGCCGCCTCTCAGCCTTACTGTGGTCCTATTGCTTCAGCGCAAACGTCTAGCCTCACGTCTTCACTGGGCTCAGACTTCTCTGTGGGGTAGCCTAATGTAACCTGAGGTGACCTGAGGCGGTTCCTGCGAACTGTGCTGTTCCTCTTAGGTGGCATCTTGCAGTGTGTTGTCACAGCAGCTCTGTATACCATGTACCTATGTAGAACACTGTGGCTAGCTTTCCTTCTAAAGGTGCCAAAACCCCTCTCAGGTCCTGACCTTTCTACATCTTTTCCTCTCTCCTTGCTTGGTTCAGAGTATGGCTGAGGGTGAAGCTTCTGCCAACACTACTTATACAGTCTTTGTTTTATATATGAACACACACACACACACACACAAAATCTTGCTATGTAGCCCTGGAACTCAGCAGTCTTTCTACCTCAGCCTTTTGACTGCTGGGACTGCATGTATGAGTCACAGTGCCTGGTCCCAGTTGGGTTGTATTTCCATGTTGAAATTCTAACCTTGCTGTCTCAAGAATGTACCTTTATATGGATGTAAGCTCACTGCAGATGCAATAGCTGAGAGGATATCACACTGACATAGGGCAGACCTATACTCCAGTATGATAATGGCCTTTTAGGAAAATTGAGTGTCCTGTGAAGACACAGGAGCAGATGGTCATGCGACAGAGGAGGATAGGAAGCAGCAAAGACTGCTAGCCCACAGGAGCTCCAGAGGCAGGAAGAACCCTCCTGACATGGTTTCATGGGAGTACTGCCCACGCCTTGACCTCAGACTTGTGGCTTCTAGAACAAAATCAGTTGCTATGATGGTTTAGCACCCAGCTGTGGAACTCTAGCAATCTCAGCAGACTACAGGGAAAGGGGTGCGATGAAGCAAGGAACCATTCCAGTGGGTCTTTCTCCTTTGGTCTTTCCCTGCATGAACCCCATACCCACCTGAGGCTTTGACAATAGAGCAGCTGGGGCAGCAGGCTCTGGAGGACACGCTGGCTGAGACACAGGGAGAAGTCAGCCTCCGGGGAGCAGATATCAGACATCTGCAGGAGGTAGGCCAGAGCAGTGCGGTGTGAGGGGCTGGTCATCCCAGCCAAGGTCCCACTCCGCATGGCCTCCTCCACACTGCAGGCCAGTTCTGTGTGCCGCAGCTCACTTAGGCAGTATAAAATATTGATGGCACTCGCACAGACTGCAGCGTCAGGATGAAGGAAGCCTTGTAGGACCTCAGCCACCTGGTCCCGGTAGCTCTGATGCTCACCTTGGGACAACAGGGAGCCGGCCAGCAGAGCATTGACCCTTGGGGACAAGAGGCCAGAGAGGAAGCGCAGGAACACATCCAGCCTCCCATCTTTAGCTTGTGTGGCCCGCTGGGCTGCACACCTGAAATGGGCGAGGAAACCCAGTCTGGGCCAGGACATGCCACTCTCAGTGAAGAGGTCAAAGATGGCCCTCTTGGATACACTATAGTAATATGTAGCCGCCACAAATTCTTGCAGAGACAGGTGAATGAAGCAGTAAGCTACGGAGGAGGCCAGGGTCTCTTCCCGCTGCAGGAGCCAGCTGCACAGAGTGCTCTGCAACAGAGCGAGGTCCACTCCAAATGCCTTCATGTCTTGTTCATAAAACACGTATTTCTTCTTGACCAGCCCATGGAAGGCCAGGCGGCCCAATGTCCCCACCATTTTGCGAGCTCCCTGGGTCACCTGCTTGATCCTAGGACTTACCTTTTCCTTATCCTGGCCCTCCCCACCAAGAGCCATCCTAAAGTACCAAGAGTAGAGCTCACACAGGGTCTGAGGCAACGGCAGCTCTATGTCTTGGATGGCCAGCCTGGTGCGATACAAGTGACCCAGAGCCAGCCCCGTGAGCCTACAAAAGGCTGGTACAGTGCACATCAGATACAGAGCCCTGTTGGCCTGCACTTGACTAAGGACCTGACCTAAGAGGTTCTGCTCCTCAGGAAACATCTGCTCCAGACACACTTTGATCTCTTCCTCAGTAAGGCCCCGAATCTCAGTCATCCGGTCCACTAGGCCCCCAGGGATCTGACCAGCAGCACTGGGCCGGGAGGTGATCCAGACAGAAATTTCTGGAAAGAGGTTGCCTCGAATGATGTTAGTGATCAGGTGGTCTACCTGGATCTCCTTCTTTGGGTCTGAGCAGGCCATGGTATTGGAGAATTCCAGGGGTGTCTTACACTCATCCAAGCCATCCAGGACCAGGAGGACTCTGTCTGGGGCTGTAGCCACCAGACTAGCTTCCCCAATGCTTGAGAAGATGGAGTGGATGAGTCTGTCTGCAGACAGTTTCTCATAGGTGTTGAGATCCCGAAAGGTCAAGGGCAGAACCTGTGAGAAGCCCTTGCCCACCTGTCCTCTGGCCCAACAATGAACAAAATGCCTCACCAGCGTGGTCTTGCCCACGCCAGCCACTCCAATGGTGAGAGAGACTCGAGGTGGGATGGATACCCGGGACAGAGGCAGGAAGAGCCTGTCCAGGGTGATAGCTCTGGCAGGGCACCAGACCCCACGCGTGGCCTCCACCTGTGTGAAGTCATGCTCCTTTAGCTGCAGGTCTGTCAGGCCCTCGACCAGCATGAGGCTGGCCAGCCGGTGTGAGGGGCTGCCCAGTTCTGGGTCATTTCCCACCCTGCTCAGCAGAGCCTCAGAATGCTTCGGTATCCTTGACTCTGCAGGACACAGGACAAGAAAGGTAAGGTGCCAGGGCAAGGGGAGAGGGTTCAGATACCTCCCGTGTTGTCTATGCCCACTTCATGGAAGACTTACCATTGCTCTGGGATCCTAGTGGGGAGTCTGGCATTTTGTCCCGGACTTGTAGCAGCTGACTGCCCTTCCCAGCCAGCAGATCCACAAGGGCTTTCACCTGCTCAGCTGGAGAGCCAGCACTGTAGGCCAGGCATGTCTCTGTCTGTCCACACCTCTTGCTTCCTCGTGGAGTCTGTGTTTGCAGCCAGAAGTTGTGAATACAGAGCCAGGACTGACCCTGGGGAACCTATGTTGTCTCCTGGCCAGGGAAAATAATCATAAAGATGCCAGGGCCAAGTGAACAGGACTTGGAGTTCTGGACTTGGACTCTGGCTCTGACACCTGCTAGCTGGGTGGCCTCAGATAGGCTGTGTCACCCCACTCTACACCTGGGTTTCCTCATTTGTGACCTGGCAATGATGACACTCTTGGGTGGAATAAGTAAGCAGTCTGGGAAGGGGACAATGCAGAGTTGGTCTAATAAGCATCCTGGGAAAGGCAGAGAATGGAAGGGGAAGTGACAAGGTGGGGGGCGGGGAGCAGGGGCGCAACAAACGCAGGCAGTGGTCCTGCTCTGTGTGACTCTACAATGGTGGGTGGGTGTCACTGCATTATGCAAGTGGGGGCCCTAGAGTCACCTGGACTTGTGTAATCATGTTGTGTCAGCTAAGTTAACAACCTGAGGGTCTTCATGTAACAAATGCAGCCCTGTATGGGGAGTATGGTACTCAGGCAGCAGTGTATGGAACTCTGTACCCATTTCCATTCTTCTGTAAGCCTAAAACTGCTCTAAAAAGGAGTCGTTTAAGTTTAAAAACAAAAACAAAAACCCAGAGCAGCAGTATAGCTACTTCTCTCAGCTTCCCTGGCTCTCGGCCTGCAGGAAGCACCATTCACTGCTAAGGACAGTGATACGGAGCTGGCACGAGGTAAAGCCATGCATATCCCACCTGCTCACACTCTTCTCCCACACCCTGCCCCATCTATGTTCCTCCTCAGCAGGTACAGGGGCCACAGCAGTCCCTGAGGGACTCGAAGGCAGAGACCAGTCACCCACACACGGGAGATGGGGTAAGCAGACATCACAGTTCCATACTGCTGGCAGCAGCCCTGCCTAAGACGACCTGGGAATGGTTGTCTTAACTGCCAACAATCTGGCCAGTGCTGGCTGCCCCGGGGTTCTCAGTGATTAGCTGAAAAGGTGATTGTGGTCACAGACCCCTGGTTTTGGACTAGCACTAGGGATTGGTGTCAGTTAACTCAGCAGGAACATTTTCATAAAGAAGATGCTAAAAAGTCATCAGTAAGAAGGGTGACCATTCAACATGTGTGGAGAGCCAATAAATGCACAGGGTTGGGGTTTAAGTCCAATGAGCTGGACTAACCTGGGAATGTAAGGCTGGCAGAGGATGGACTAACCTGGGAATGTAAGGCTGCCAGAAGATGGCACCACTCTCTCTCTCCTCCTATAAAATCCTCTGGCTTTTGCTTTTGCAGTTTGCTAAGTGTTAAACCAAGGGGGAGAGCCAGGGGTGGGGGTGGGAGGGGAAAGTCTGGAAGTAGGGGTGTGAGGGGAGGTGGATCAAGGCCGATGCCGCATCTACCTGTTTGGATTTGTGCTAATACATAGATCTTTTTATAGTGTCACTAGTAAAACCCTATTTTTTTTTCTCATCTAGAGCTTGGAAATTCTTACTTGCATCTAAGCACTTACAAAATAGTTTTGTCACTCTGAAAATTGTTGGTGTAAAAGAATTTTTGTATTTCATTGTATTTTAGAGAGCTAAGCATTTTGTTGGTACATCACTCCTATGTTAGTTTTCTTCAAGCTTGAGGCTTTTTCAATAGGAATAAATAAATCTTTTAAAATAATATCTGTGTGTGTGTGTGTGTGTGTGTGTGTGTGTGTGTGGTCTGTGTGTGTCTCTGTGGGTTTGTGTCTCTGTGGGTTTGTGCACAAGCATGTGTGTGCCCACAGAGACCAGAAGAAAGGTGCCAGACCTGCTGGAGCTGGCATCATGGGTAGTTATGGCAGGTGCTTGGGACTAAACATTGGTCCTCTGCAAGAATAGCATGAACCCATATGTGCCCTTGAATGCTGAGCCATCTTTTCAGCCCCACATTTTATCTTATTTCTGAACTGTCACTCACTTTGAACAATGTCCCTGCATTAGTGACTGGTCTTCTTTCCCCTTTAGCAGTGCCAGCCAGCAGCCTTTGCTGTGTGTATACTGGGAGTAGTTCTGTATAGAATGGTTAGGTATAATATTTGGTCAGTTTTCTCGTTAGTTTTCTTTTCCTCTTGGGAACAATGCCCTGTTCCTATCACCATTCAGCAAATGTTGTGTGATGTTTCCCACAGGCATACTACATCCCACGCACTCGGCTGAGCTCCATATCTGCATCATTCAATTTACTTATAATGAAGACCCTCCTTCCCTTTACCTCTGCTATTTCATAGACAGAAGCCAAGGTTAGGTGGCTTTCCTAAGGTCGCATGGCTGGGAGCATGGATGCTGATCTAAGATGGAGACCATGGTTTGAAAACTGGGTCACTGGGTGTGGTGGTATATGGCTTTTATCCTGGCACTTTAGAGGTGGGGGCAGGAGGAACACAAACTTGAAAAGAACCTGGGCTATATAGCAAGACCTTTCCTTAAAAGAAATGGAGGATTATCTGTTATCTAGACTATATCTTTTTTTATTCATCCATTCATTCAACTACTAAAATGTGAAATTATGTGAATGTTCGATAGCTAGTGTGTGGTATATGCTCACAGGTCTGTGTGATACACACACCTGGAGAGGCCAAGCAAGGGTGCCGGGTGTCTCCAGGTGTCTCCAGGTGTCATCTTGCTGCATTATAGTCTGCACTACTCACTGGCACAAGCTCTCTCACTGAACCTGACATACACTGGCAGCCAGAAAACCCCAGAGATCCCTCTGCCTCTGTGTCCCACAGTGCTGGAAGTATAGATGTATTAATTTTTATGTATGTAAGGGTTTCCCTGCATATGTACACCATGTGTATGTCTGGTGTACATGGACACAAGAAGAGAGCTTCGGATTCTCTGGAACCAGAGTTAGACAGCACGGAACTGCTCGCTCAGTGCTGGGATCCTCTTAACTACTGAACCATTCCTCCAGCCCCCAAATAAATCTTTTTGAAAAATACAAGCAGTCAGCAGTGGTGGCACATGTCTTTAAAACCCGGCACTCGGGAGGCAGAGGCAGGCAGATCTCTCAGTTTAAGGCCAGCCTGGTCTACAAAGTGAGTTCCAGGACAGCTGGGGCTACACAGAGAAACCCTGTCTCAAAAACAAACAAACAAACAAACAAAACAAAACAAAGAAACAAGGAGGGTATAATTCATAGGAATAAGTGGCTAAAATGTTGAAAAGAAACAGTCTATAAATCCAGAAGGAAAAATGCTGAGCTAGGAGTTTTTAATTGGTAAATATGAAAACCACGCCATGGCCGTGATGAGGATGTGGCAGGGTTAAGGATCTGTTTCTTAAGATTTATTTATTCTATGTGTTATGAGTACTTTTCCTGCATATATTCACCATGTCTGTGCACTACCTGTGGGGGCCAAAAGAAGGTGTCAGGTGCCCTGCAACTGGAGTTCTAAGTGGATATGAATTGATACCATGTGGGAGCCGGGAACAAGTCTTGCGCCCTCAGCATGAACAGCAAGGACTCTTAACATCTGAGCCATCTCTCCAGACCAAGCAGTCTTAACACATAGATGGTTGAAATACAAGTTAGTATAAAAACAATGGAATATTTTTTGTGAATTTCTTGTCTTTGCTGATCTTTGCTTCCCTGAGAGAGACACAGACAAGAACTTCTCCTGGTGTCCCTACAAGTCCCTCTTGCTGACTCAAGCAGAGGCTGAGGCCTGGCTGTCTTTGCTAGGTCGTATGACCGCTTTTGATAATCTGAGACTACCAAACTGGAATGCTGGTGCTTCCATGAAGTGTTTACTAATGAATTGAGCTGCCGCTGCTGTCCTGTGAACTGAACTGACAATTTCCAGACATAGACAGTAGTTGCTTCAAAGAAACATTTTTAAACAGGTCCACTCCCCCACCCTGTATCCTTTCTTTTCTACTACCTCTGGTAGTTGAGCTACAAGGGAGCTTAAAGTGTTTAAGAACCATCAATAAAAATAAGGATAAAAACCCAGATACTATTGCATATGCCAGAAAGATTTTGCTGAAGGGACCCTGTTATAGCTGTCTTGTATGAGGCTATGCCAGTTCCTGGCAAATACAGAAGTGGATGCTCACAGTCATCTATTGGATGGAACACAGGGCCCCCAATGGAGAAGCTAGAGAAAGCACCCAAGGAGCGGAAGGGGTCTGCAACCCTATAGGTGGAACAGCAATATGAACTAACCAGTACCCCACCCTCCACCCCAGAGCTCGTGTCTCTAGCTGCATATGTATCAGAAGATGGCCTAGTCAGCCATCATTGGGAAGAGAGGCCCCTTGGTCTTGCAAACTTTATATGCCCCAGTACAGGGGAATGCCAGGGCCAAGAAGTGGGAGTGGGTGGGTAGGGGAGCAGGGTGGAGGGAGGGTATAGGGAACTTTTGGGATAGCATTTGAAATGTATGTAAAGAAAATATCTAATAAGAAATAAACAAATAAACCAGGTAAAAAAAGGTAAAAAGGTAAAAAAAAAAAAAATCTGTCCAGGAAAGGACACATGATACAGGATAGTTGACAGTTTAGCTCTGCCAAGACAGTGTAAACAAATCCTTCATAATTCCTGCTTCATTTCAAGGTCTGTTCGATGGTTCTAGGCCAGAAGGCTGAAGACAGATGCTCCAATGTTTTGAGGAATGAGGGACTGTCCAGGTAGTCAGCTGTCTCTACAAATTGGTTATGTTTTGGAAGCTATGTTTTGTGCTTCCTATATCTTCAGGTAATGTTTAATTCATTCTTGGATTTCTGACAGGGTTGAAGACTAATTATAGTCTCATAATCAAACTCAAGTTGTTTAATTAACATTGAGGAAGATTATATTAAAAAGATGGTTTTCAGATGGTAATACAAATTAGAGCCGGGCGTGGTGGCACACGCCTTTAGTCCCAGCACTCGGGAGGCAGAGGCATTGCTTCTCATTTATACTTCACTAGATTGCTTATAGAATTATGAAAGTAATACATATTCGTTAAAATATTTAAATAATATGGGGCTGGCGAGATGGCTCAGTGGATAAGAGCACTGACTGCTCTTCTGAAGGTCCTGAGTTCAAATCCCAGCAATCACATGGTGACTCACAACCATCTGTAATGAGATCAAATGCCCTCTTCTGGCATGTCTGAAGACACCGACAGTGTACTTACATATAATAAATGAATAAATTTTAATAAAAAATATTAAATAATATAGAATATAATCCTTAGTTCTATTCACTAAGCATAATGTTTTGTTTGATGGTTTAGTTTTTTAAAAATTAGGATGGGGCTGGCAAAGCAGCTTAGAGTGCTTGCTGCACAAATATGACAACCAGAGTGCTGGCCCTAGATTAAAGGAGAGAACTGATTCCTGAAATTGTCCTCTGATCTCCACATGCATGCAGTGAAACATATGTGCATGTGTGTACATACACACTAATTAATAACAACAACAACAACAGTAGTAAACAACTAAAACCTGAGATACAGACACTTGGAGACACAGAAGAAAGTATCACAATGATAAAAAAATAAGACATTCACAGCTATAGTTAGACACAGAAAATTCAAAATTGTATATAAAGAAATGATTAAAACTGATGACTTAGGGGGCTGGTGAGATCGCTCAGTGGGTAAGAGCACCCAACTGCTCTTCCGAAGTTCAGAGTTCAAATCCCAGCAACCACATGGTGGCTCACAACCATCCGTAACGAGATCTGGCGCCCTCTTCTGGAGTGTCTGAAGACAGCTACAGTGTACTTACATATAATAAATAAATCTTTATTAAAAAAAAAAAAACTGATGACTTAGTTTGATAGGGTTCTGGACCCAGGGTTAGTGCTCATAAACAGTCCACGTGCTCACGACAACCAAATCAAAACTGATATCATTAAAAAAATCAAACACTGGGAATGAACTTAGCAAAAAGTTTGCAACCTCTGCACTAAAAACATCACTAAAGGAGATGAAAACGATAGATCTAGGATCATAAGCATGTATTTCCACCAAGACACAGGTTCTAGAATGTTCTTGACAGCTTGACTCAGAATTAGCCAAAGTAGTAAAATCAACCAATACCCATCAACAGTAGCATGGGAAACATGAAAAGGGTGCAAACCACTGGCCTAGCCTATCACGCAGATGCCCGCACAGTTGGCCCAGCCTATCACGCAGATGCCTGCACAGTTGGCCCAGCCTATCACGCAGATGCCCCCACAGTTGGCCACAAAAGAATATGCTTTGGGATTCCATTTCCAGGGAACTTAAAATCTGGACAAACCAGTCTGAAACAAGAGATGTCAAATAGTCACTTTTGGGGTTGCTTCTGCCTGAGAGGCAGCACAAGAGACCTCTGGGTACCAGTTTCTACACATTGATTAAGCACTACCTGTAAGGTACAACTTGACTTTTGGAGTTGGCAACTGTGCAGAAATACAAATGTAGTTGGACCAACTGAAGTAGATCACTGTCAGCCTGTCCATGGCAAAGGTCAGGATGCTTTCTAGTAGGGTGTTGTCAGGGCATGGAACAAGGCAACTATTGCCTTCTGTAATTGGGTGCCCACCACCAATCTTATTGCTGCTAAACAATAAGGTTGTTGTAAACAAGAGGATGAGGCAACCATGTTTTCAAAGGACTTAGATCAGTGCTTCTTGACTCTGGCAAAGCATTATGTCTGGTGGAGTCTATTCTGTGCCATGCTTCTCTGCCAGGGCCACAGACCCGGAATGAGCCTGGTGAGTCCCTTCCAAATGCCCGCCTTGCCCCACCTAGCTTGACTAGGGTGGGAATGGGGCGGGGGGAGGTAGCACTGTTCATATCTCTGGCCACACACACAGTACCTTGGGTTTTTTGTATGACCTACTCTTTACCCTTATCTCCCTCCCAAGGCCTGACTTAGCAACCATAGCAACTATCTGGTTTCTGAGATCAGCATCCTGAAAGAGTAACTTCTGCCCTAAGGATACACCACAGCGTTGACCTGGAGTACCAGCAAGCAGGTAGATCTAGCCCTCCCAGCAGCAAAGTAGATACAACCTTTGCAGGATGGCCAAAGTGAGCCTGTGATAAGGAAATACGAACCTCTGGGGGTGGAGGGGAGCCGGGAGGAGCCCCAGGGCCTAGAAGCCTGTCCATAGGTGGACACCATAGCTAACACTCCCTGTGTTTAACAGTCACCAGGCTTTGCAGCTACACCTCTTACAGAGGCCTCCCTTGGTTAGCAGTCTCAGAATGACAAATTTTAACTAACGCTAGGGTGTGGCTAGGAGTGGCCCTGGGGGAGGGGTATTATGGGAAAGCTGGGAGTTGTATGCAACGTGTCCCTTGACCTTTGGGGTAGGTGCTGGAGTTGTGACTCCACTTACAGGTGGCAACTGAACACAAGAAGAGGGTCACCTGCTTGGGATCGCAGCCTTGGAGGAACAGGGTTCCAATCGTGGTGCTGCTTACTTGCAACAACCTGCAATGCATCCTGCTCCGCCCATGCTATCACCAAGAAAACGGAGCTGGGTCTTCTCCCCTAGAACTCGTTGTGGATCATCATCCTGGGCACAAGTGAGTTTACCAGACACTGACGCATCCAGACCCAGCAGCTCCGACACCCAGGGCTCAGCACTCTGTAGCCTCCTCATGCCCTCGGGCCTTCAGAGCCTCTGCCCTCCCTAGCAGCTGGTCCTGAGTCCTCCCTTGCACTGATGTGCTCTGGGTGCTGCTTACCTTTCTGCCATTGTGGCTGCTCCAGGGTGCTAAAGGGCTCCGCCTGCATGCTCCTGGGCACAGCTCTGCTCCAGTGAGCGGGAGGCCATGGCTATGGCTGAATGCCTTGGGTAGTCAGTGGCAGGCCAGCTGAGGCTGAGGCCTTGGTCTGTCCAGAGCTGAGGAAACCTCTAAAGAGATCAGGGGAGTTTATCACACTGATCACGCCAGGGCTGGGAGTGACAGACCTACCACATCCTGCAGTCCCCAGGAGCCCACCCACTGTCACTGCAGCCCCTCAGCTCTTCCTGTCCTCCACCTCAACCTTCCTTCCTGTCTAGCTTTAAAAGCTAACAGCCTCTCTGACAAATCGGTAACAGCCTCTCTGACAAATCGGTAACAGCCTCGCTGACAAATCGGTGAGCTGCTTGGCCCCAGGCTCACCTCTTTGGTTCTGTTACATCCCCCAGAGTAGGGAAGTGATGTTGATCTCCATTCTGGGACTTAGCATCCTCACAGCATGTGCTTGGGATGGGTACAGTGCCAAAATTATTGGCATGTCATCCTCCATCCAACAACAGACTCCATCAGAAGGTGGGGGGTGGGGAAGCAGGGGGCAGGGAGGAGGTCAGCACCTGGGTTTAGGTCACACTGCTGAGAGATAGTCAGTGGGGCCGGAATGCCTGCACACTTCCAGGGTTTGATACCCAGTGACCTTCCTCTTATTAGAACACGTTTTTCACCCTAGAGGTGCTTCTGACCTAGCCCTATCCCCATGAGTCAGTGGACCCTGGAATGCAGCACGCAGCTATTCACAGCAGGAAGGTAGGTGTCCTGCTCAGATGCAGAAGAAAGGATTAGGACAAGGACGTGGCTGAGAGTGATCAAAAGAGAAAAAAAAAAAAAGCTTGCAATAAATGGACCATTTAGAATGTCTTCTACTGATGGGGGAGTTGGGGGGGGGCGAGGAAGCCATTTACTGTGACAGCTCTGACTGACTTAGGAGACGAGGTGGTAGCCAAGTGACCAAGGGCCTTGGGCTCTTCAGCAAGCATAGAGTTCTCAAGCATCTGTTGAGTTCCGATGTTGAGAGCAGCCTGCATGCAGGGGTGCGGGAGGCGTGTGGCGGACCTTTGTTTCCCATGGAGAGGTAGGACTTTGGTGCTAGGTTAGAAATGCTGTTTTGGAACGTCTGCCGCCCATCTCTTTCCCTACTGAGCACAGAGGAGCAGGCCTGGAACTTGTGGACACAGTGGCAGACCATGGGAAGCCTGAGGAGGCTCTAAGCAGGGGAAGCAGAGAGCTATAGTCCTGGCCAAGGGGTGCAGCAAAGGTGCTTTGTGGGCCTGTTACACTTAAGAGGCCCAAGAGGCTCAGCCTGCCTCCTCCAGAGATCTATCAGGAGAGGAAACAGCCTTCTTCCTGAGGATCTTGGGGAACATCCTAGTGCTAGCTCCTTCCTCTCCTCCCAGTAATGGCCACCAGCCCCATACATGGGCTATTCTGGTGTGTGTGTGTGTGTGTGTGTGCACATGCATACACACATGCCCAAGTACACACATTTCTCCAGGATCTTCTTTACTCTGAGACTTTGTTACCTGAGAGCAAACAGCAGGGCAGTTAGTGGGTTCAGTTCTTCTTAACTTGGGGAGTGTAAGGCTTCCAGCCTGCAGTCAGGGGCCTTTTCCTATGGTTTCCTTGCCTGAGCTAGTGGTTGTTTATCCAAGCTGGCTGTGGTTCAACACAGACAAGCCTAGGCCATGGCAAGGGCTGGACCACAGAAGTGAACAGGCTAGAGGTCTGGTCACATTACCCAGACCACATCTGGTGATATGTATGATGTAATTGTGTTCAGCACACATTCCGTGTTGGGGCTAAGAACTTCTTGTGCTAACCATATGAGGGCAGTGTGGTTTCTGGAAGAGGACTCCTCCTCACTTTAATCAATGAGTAGTCCCAGTGCTCATGTAGCTTCAGCATCGCCGAAGGGTGAGGCAGCCATGCACCCTGATTTCAATCAGCTGGCCCAGTGCTGTGATGCTGGAGCCAGGGTGTGTTGTGAGAAGGTCCCTGCTTACTGGCCGCTGCTCTGGATGGTGGCCACACCTTCATTGCCTACGTTCATTTTAACCTACCCTCCTCCAGAGGCAGCAACTGGCTGTTTTAAAATAAGTGAGTAAGTGATAAGGGGTTCAGAAATCTATCATTGGACTACCCATGGCACTTGGCTTCCAACTGCCTGCCTGGCCATCAAACGCAGGAATGGTTTCTCTCTGGTTGACCACCACCAGGACACATTCCACAAACACCAAGCTGTGTTCTCACCTCCCTAAGCACTGCTGGCCTCCGAGATCACCTCATAACTCTTTCCCAGGAATCTGTTCTTGATGTCATAGCTTTCTTGTTGTAGTGCTAGAAACTTAACCCAGAGCCTTAGGTATACGAGGCAGGTGCTCTATCACCAAGCTGCACTCTAGCTCTTAAAAGAATGGCTGGCTGACCTTTCTTTCCACATAGCCTGGACACACAGATCTAGGTCGGTGTTAACAAGGCAAGCTGACTCAGCAGGTCCAACAGGCCCAGCCTGGCACTTGTGACACTCCAGTTGACTGAGACTGTCCCTGGCCTGCTTCCCTGAGCAGCAGCAGTAGCAGCAGCAGCAGCAGCAGCAGTTAGTGCCAGTGAGGACCCCACTAGTGTGATGAACACAGAGACAATGTTCTCGCGGAACCGTTGGTCAGTGGACAGTAAGCAGTCCTGGCACCCCAAAATAAGAACACGCGCAAAGGTGTTGGTGGGCAGCAGAACAGGGGGCCCAAGCTCACTGTGTGTTCCCTGTGGTTTTCCCAGAGAGGAGTTCTAGTTTATTTATTTATTTATTTATTTATTATTTTTAAATAAAGTCTTCTTTGTTTTTATTTCACATTATATAAAACAACTTCACTGTATTTAAATGACACAAGGTCATTCACAGACTGTGAAAACCCAAACTTCTGTTTTTTTTCTGGTCCCAGAGTCCACACTGGGTCAAAGAGGCTTAACACAAATGGGTGGAGCCCACAAACAACATGCTTACTTTGAGGGTCTTCATAGCTGTGCTGAGCCCTACTTGTAGGACGCTGGTGATAGTGGCAAGTATATGGACAGGCACAGGGTGCAGGCCGTCCGTCGGTGTCTGGTCTACCATGGCGGCTGGGCTGGTTTCAATGCTGAGAAGGCTGGACCCAGTTGCCTGTCCCAGAATATACTATAGGGCAGCTGTGCTTGGGTGTGCTGGACACAGAGAGGCAAGTGAAGAAGGCTCGGGTCTTGTTCGGGTCGCTGGTGTGGCCCACTGCCTTTCAGGAACACACAGGATGGGGACCCTGGTTGGGCCAAAGGGGGAAAACTGGCACTGACTGAGAGGGGAGGGTGTGCTCTGAGTCCAAGGGGGACACATGGAGCTGGAGTGCAGGAAAGTACGCTGGAGTTCTTGTCCTTTACACAGACATAGGCCCATATCCTATGACATACTGTGGAGGCCTGACTTATGCTAGGTGCCCAGGCCCTCTGGCAGGTCTACTGGGTGGAGGCCATTTCTGTCATTTCTGATCCTTTTTCTTTCGGCCTGAGGGCTGCCGTCTCTTGTGTTTGAGCTTCTCCTTTCGGGCTGCAGCAGTGGTGAAGGTGACGCACTGAGTGTCCAGGATGTCCAACAGCTTGCCCATGGCCACAGGGATACCATTCTGCTTCAGCTCAGCCTGCAGCTCGGCCAACTCCACAGGCTGGTACCTCAGGACCTGCCTGTGCAGGGCAGGCTTAGAACGGATATAGCGCCTCACTGCCTCCTCTGTGTCTGCGGCCTGGATTGCTGCCTGTGATGCAGTGACCCCGACCTCCTCGTCCTCATCTTCACCTGAACACTCAAAAGCAGCTCCAAACTCAGCAGAGGAGCTGAAAAGAACAAGGATGTTATGTGACCCCTTCTCTGCAGCCCCCAAGACCGGAGCCCTCTGAGGGAATGACTATTTTCATGGTTTTGTTGGGCCTGACATGTGACAGGACTCTTTGATGGTATTCTAAGGTCTCTGTGGTTCCTGGTTCCCTGTCCAGGCCAGTATAGGTGGGACCTGCTTCCTCCAGCCCCTTCCAGAAAGCTCAGGCATATAAGGAAACTACAGGGCTCCTTAGGCTGTAGTGGAGACTCAGGGAATGGACGTTTAAGCCATGTGGGCTTCCTAGAGAAGCCCAGACATCAATGTACTTTTGGACACTGGCCATTATGCTTCCCTAAAGCCCTCTCAGACCCACCACTCAAAGGACACATGATGTGACTGACCCCGCTGCCTCCATTACCTTTTAGAGCTAAAGGAGTTGTCACTGCCGTCCACAGAGGTAGCCATGGATTCCTGGGATGCTGGGAGCTGGGCGTCACCATCAGGATGTGAAGGCTCCCCAGCTGGCAACCTGCTTGGGTGAGAAATACTTTCACTGAGCTGCTTCTCTTGATGCTGAAGACTCTTGCTTTTAGTAGGGCCCTTGGATCTTTGAGTCCTAAGACCTGCAGTGGCCATGAGCTGGGTGTAACTTCCTGACCTTGAAGGGTTGCAGGTCTCAGTGGTAGATGCCTGGCTACAAGGTACCTCTGCGGGTATCTGGGAGGACTGGATTTCATCCTCAGAGTCTGACTCCAGAGTCTGGTGAGTGTACTGGAAAATCTCCTTCAGTTTTAGAACCATCTGGCGTTTGGGCAGAGCACGGACTCCAAACCTGTGTGTGGAAACAGATGAACTTCAGCGTCCAACAGTGCAGCCCCGTCACCACACTCTGCTGCCGAGTAACGGGCTTGAGTGGATGGAAATCTTACAAGCCTGACTCTCTCGGGCATGCAAAACCAACCATGTGGCCACATGCCAACTAAGCCTCCCTAAAGGCTACCCGTGCCAGAGATGTCGCCACAGTGTCCTGGGGACAGTGAGAGCACTGACTTCACTGAGTACCGGAGACTGAGGAGCAGCACTGCTTGGGATGGGACAGTTTTCACACTGCTTTACAAAATGAAGTCTCCTTACTTGGCTGGCACGGCTAGGGTTCCACTTCTACCATCATGGAGCAGGAAGACCTAACCTACAAGCGTCTTGTTTGCTAGCTTTCTGGAGCACACATCTGGTAAGAGTTAGGAAAAGCCCAGCCACTTACCCTACTCAAGCCTGGGCAGATCAAACTGCAGAACTTCCCTCCCAAGCTAAGGGCCAGCTGCAACTCCCAGCCCTGAAGGACCAGGTGCTGGGTCATTCTGCTTCCTGGGCCTCATTATTCATCACAGGAGCCCACCTAAAAGGAAGTCTGGAGAAACACTACCAACCTGTCCAGTTCTTTCTTCAGCACCGGGGTCTCCATGATCGAATACCTTGGCATTGGAGTTATAGGCACTTTGGGAGGCAAGTTCTTTTTCTGGTTAGCACCTTCTGGATAAAACATGAGAAGCACATGACTTGGTGTAAGAGGCATGGGTCTGCTACCACCTCTTGCCCTGGAAGTGTCACCAATGAAAAGGACAGACGGGGCCGGGCGTGGTGGCGCACGCCTTTAATCCCAGCACTCGGGAGGCAGAGGCAGGCGGATTTCTGAGTTCGAGGCCAGCCTGGGCTACAGAGTGAGTTCCAGGACAGCCACGACTACACAGAAAAACCCTGTCTCGAAAAGCCAAAAAAAAAAAAAAAAAAGAAAAGAAAAGGACAGACGGTAACCAACACTATGCCCAAGGAGACCACCTTCACCGTTTGAGCTGTTCCTTCCCGTTGGAATGCAATATACAGCAGTTATCAAGAACCACACCATGTACACAACAGTAATGCCAGTGAGCAGGCTCCTATTCTGACGTGTAGTGACAGCGGAGACAACTGGCAGCCCTGAGAATTCTCAAGCTAGCATACTCATCTCAATTTCCTATCTCAACAATAAAGACAATGTAAGCTAGGGAGATGTAAGTGAGTGAGCAGTGGTGCCAACCCCCAAGGCTGATAACTTCAGTTCAGTTCCTGGGAACCACACAGGGAAAGGGGAGAACCAACGCCCACTGCTGTCTCCTGACCTCTGCTTGTACACTGTGGCATACGCACATGCACACACACAATAAGTAAATGAAAGAAAAAAAACAATATAATTATAAATAAACAGAGGACAGGGCAAGCATTTCTCCAAATGGCCACTAAACTACATAAAAGATATATAAAAGGCACTCAGCAGGAGCCGTCAGGTACCAAACACACTACAGTAACACTTTATAGCCACGAGACCGGAAACATGAGATGTGTTGGCAGGAGTGGGGGGTGGGGGGACTGGAACTTTCACCTCACACACGTCTTGGTAGGGACCTAATATGAAGCAGTATCTTGTGGGGAAAGTGTGGTAGTTCCTCAAAACACTAACCACAGTTACAGCATGACCCTCAATCCTGGACCTAATTGTATCAGAAGTGAAATTTATGTCCACACAAAACAGGATTAATTACCACAACCCAACCCAATTGTCTACTAATGGATGAATGGATACAGTATTTAGATAAAATAAAGAAGGAAAGAGGTGAATCTTGAAATCTTGTACTAAGAAGTCAGTTGCAAAAGATTATACATTGTATGTATATCCTCTTAAAAATGCTTGGGGTGGGGGAAGGGCGTGCAGGGCAGTAGTGGCGCACGCCTTTTAATCCCAGCACTCAGGAGCCAGAGGCAGGGGATACCTAAATCCAAGGCCAGCCTGGCCTACAGAAAGTGTTCCAGGACAGTCAGAGCTGTCTGGAAAAACAAAAGATTAATGGAGATGCCAGGTCTACTGGTTCAAAACTTGAGTTTAGGCAAAAGAATTTCCTCAATGTCTAGGAAAGCCTGAGCCAAACACACAACAAAACTCCACCTGCTATAACCACAAGCTGGGGGTTGAAGCTCACATTTGTAACTCCGGGACTTTGGAAGCTGAGACTTGGGACTTCCTATAAATTCATACTAGCCTGGAACGCGGAGGGAGACCCTGCCTCAAAACAACAACAAAGCCCTAAGAAAAAAAAGACTGATGGGAAGAGCTAGCCAGCCCCCTCCTCTCCTTTTATCTGCAGAGGCTGAACACGCCTCCTGTCATTTTTCAGTGTTTGCCTGGAAAGCCTGGAAGTCTGCTTCAGTCTCCTGCAGTGGTTCTGAGTATTGCCTGGTTCTGGGAGAAATGCAGATTCAGTGGGGTGCTGGGGTTCTCAAACCACTGTCAGCGGCCCAGTGCCCTTGGGGATTTGAGAAGGAAGCAGCAGGTGGCTGCTTTCACTCCCTTTCAGCATGGCTGTGACCGCATGGTGGTCCAGTAGAGCTGGTGTCCTGTCCTCCCTGCCAGGGGGCTGTGGCTTTTGCACTTTTCTGAAAGACTGGAATGAATGGGAAGTAACATCCTTCTATCTGGGGTGGGGCCAGGGGTCACACTCCCCCACACCTTCCTCGCTTGAGCTGTGTCTGGATGCTGGGTGGAGTCCACCATGCATGCTAAGTACTCACTGTGTTGTACACGGTACACTGTCCCATTTCTTTAAAAAACAAGAGATTGAAGTAAAAAGTTGAAAGTGAACTAACTACCACATGGTGTTTACATTACTGGGCAACCTAGTTCTGAATCCAAAGAGAACCTTGTATGTGGTGAGCAGTCTGCCTCGCCTCCACCTTGGGAAAGCTCCAGTCTGTGTTGCAGCCCTCTTTATTTTATGTATTTTATGGAAAGAAATGAGTGAGCAGTGTGATTAGCTCCTGTGACCTTAAGTCACACTTAAGTCTTACACAGGCAGCACGTGTCAATCTGCAACGTCCCACTGTGTTGGGTGTTTTCATCTTCTGGCTGCTGTGACTGGTGCTCTTAGGAATGAATGATTATCTATTTGAATCCCAGTTTTCAACTAGTTTGGGTGAAACTGGAGTTTCTGGGTTCTGTGGTGTTACTTGTGTTGTGTGTATGAGTGTGTGTACAATCATGAGAAGCTCCAACGCTGGCTGCCCAGTGAGCCCCATGGATGTCCCTGTCTTCACCTCCCCGTGTGGTGATCACAACCGTGTGTGACCAGGCCCAGCTTCTAATGTGGGGTCTGGAGATTGGACGCCAGCCCTCATGCTTGCACTTTACGGACTGCACTTCCTCCCTATACATGTTCTGTTGTCTTCCTTCCTTTCTTTTTCTTTAGATAAAGTTTTGTCATGCCATGTACTTTAGGTTGATCTGAACTCTTGATATTCCTGCTTCTATGTCCTGTTCTGGGATTACAGATGTACATCACCCTACCTAGACTGATTATGGTAATTCTATACTTAATTTGGGTGGGGGTAGGGTTTCTCTGAGTAGGCATGGGTGTCCTAGAACTCACTCTGAAGACCAGGCTGGCCCTGAATTAACAGAAATATGCCTGCCTCTGCCTCTGCCTCCAGAGTGCTGGGATTAAAAGGCATGTGCCAGTCAGTACAGTCAACTATTTTTTTTTTTTTTTTTTTTTTTAGGTTTTTCGAGACAGGGTTTCTCTGTATAGCCCTGGCTGTCCTGGCACTCACTTTGTAGACCAGGCTGGCCTCGAACTCAGAAATCCGCCTGCCTCTGCCTCCCGAGTGCTGGGATTAAAGGCGTGCGCCACCACGCCCGGCCAGTCAACTATTTTTAAAGACAGCACGTGTTTGCATGAAACTCACAGCTACACTCACTGCTGCCAGTGACCTTGGCCCTGTGCTCCCCCTGCCTCCACCTCCTGCGTGCGAGAGTTACATGCGCATGTTAGCACACCTGGGTGTGTGTATTGAACTTCTGTGTTCATGTGGTGCAGGGATTGAATTTAAGGACCTTGCGTATGCTAGGAAAGTACTCTACCACTGAGCCAGAGCTTTAACACATGTACTTAACTTTCAAGGAGCTTCACTGTGCGCGTCTTAAGGTGATGTCTGCTGACAGCTCTAACCTCTAGGTGCTGAGTCAGGGTTCACTGAAAGGGACTCTGAATAGATGGGTGCCTGGAGATCCAGGCAGGCTTAGGAAAGGCTGACGTGCTGCTTATATACTTACTAGTATATCCTAGGGAGACAGCCAAGTCTCCTACTTTATAGGAGGGGGAGGAGGAGGGGAGACCAAAGGCAGGGTCTTGCCCAGATGAGTAAGCTCTTCATCTTTCCACCCCCACCTCCACAGTATAGGTCAAGACCTCTCTCAGGCCTCACAGCCACTCACTTGGTGTCTCTGGCCTGTCTGGCTTCCGGGTTCTGGTGCTCAGCATTTGAGCCACAGGTGGAGCCTCTGGAGACTGTCCTTCCTCCTCATTCCAGTCGTCCCACAGAGCCTGGCTAAGAACACTCAGTTTGCTGCTCTCTGGAGAGCCAGCCTGTGAGGACTGTTCTTGAGACTCTCTCAGAGCACCACAGCTTCCTCGGATGGGGGTGGTACCAAGTTCCGGGGAGTGGCAGTCATCACTGTGCAGAGCCTCCAGGACCTGACTGCTGGGACTGCTTGTGGTCAGGGGGCCGGTCCGCTCCAGATTCAAGTGGTCAATTGGAATTGGTGAGAGAGGCTCATTCCAACAGTAGTCACCCATGGGACCTGGGGGGTCACCATCTAGCACGGGGTTGCTGTCTCCTTGATGGGAAGCCACCTCCTGCTCATCATCACTGTCCCCAACTTCTACCACGTCATCAGCTGTAGGCAGATTTGGCAGGCATGGTCTAGGTGCGGAAGATTTCTGGGACCACCTGGTAAAATCAGGGCCAGGACATGATGGCTGTGAAGAAGAGAGTCTGTGGTGCCTGGGGCAGGGATGGGAAGGGCTTCTGTAGGCCTGTCTTCCACTGTCAAAGGCTCCTAGAGTAGGCTGGGTGTGTGGCATGATCACAGAGAACTGCTGGGCTGCTTCCAGCATGGTCCTGCCTTCTAAGTTAGGTCTGGGTGTTTGCTGAGCAGTCTCATCTGAAGGAGTCCTGGTCTTAAGGCTTTTGATTTGGGTCTGTGATGAGCAATCACGACTCTTGCTGACCCCTGGAGTGGCAGGCACCAGCCAAGAGGTGTCTGTAGCACTGTCCTCATCCAGGCTGGTTTTCTGGCTGCAGAGCAGCCAGGGGATGTCTCTGCGGCCCAGTGCAGACTGGTTTCCCAGCTGTCCTTCCTCCCCGTGCTGTAGCTCGGCCTCTCTCTTCAGTGGGCTTTGGAAATGTTCGTGATCTTCTTCAACATCAATGACTGAAAACAGTTCAGAGGACCTGGGGCTAACTTCTAGAACTTTCCTTCCCTCTGGGGAATCTTTAGAAACTGACTCTGTCTTGGTGTGCTCCAGCTCCTCATCTGAGTCCAGTAACAGGATGACCTCATCCTCCTTTTTCACGTGATGCAGAGGATCCTGGGCCCTGGGGCTCAGGGGCTCAGGTACTGACTGTGTGAGGTCAATGGGTGGAGACTTTGCTGGGGAAATCAGGATGCCCCTATTTCTGTGTCCTGCTATGGGGCTACTTTGTCGGCCTCTGTGGTGGCCAGCATCTTTCTGTAATGTGACAATGTTACTGCCTCTCCTCTGCTTAGTTGGTGTAGCTGGAGACAGTGATCTTGGGGATGCCACCCTGGAAATGCTACTGTGTGACTGGGACACTGAGGGGGACAAATGACTTGTGTGGTATAGGTGAAGCCATGACTGGCTGGGACTTCCATCCACAGAAGACTGTGACACAAGGCTGCAGGGGTGTGGAGTAGGTGCCTGGGCCATGTCTGCCTGCCTCTCTCTGACATGGTCACTCTGCTCTTCATGATCAACTGTTATTTGTGACAGTTCAGATGACACTCTTGGATTTGATGGAAGGAGCTGTTTGCAGCCATGGGCCTTGTTTGGGTGCAAAGGCGAGCACTCTTCCCCCCTCCTGTGGCGGCTGCAGAAGCTGGGGTGGTCAGTTGCCTCCCTCAGTGCATCCTGGGCCTCTGCTTTCCCTGCCCAGTCTGGGCACTGGTCCTGCAGCAGAGTGGAATGTCCTTTGTGTCCCCAGCTGGCTAGTGCCTCTTCTTTTTCTAACCCAGATGACTCCATGTGCTCTGTATTTTCTAGCTGTTTGTTACTCTGGACACCTGCCAGGGAAGGCTCAGAAACTGCACTGTCCTCCCTGTGCGGGTTAGTGCTCCCATCTGGGTCTGCTGCTCTACCCCCCTGGAGAAGCTTCCTCTGCGTAGCAGCAAACTCGTATATCTCTTCCATTTCTGCTTCATTCACTCTTTCTCTCTCTTCTTCACAGACCTCAGGTTTCAGCAGAGTGTCTACTTCCCCCTCATTGTCTACCCACACCGACCTCAGGAGTTCCTGGAAAGTCTCTGCTCGGCTTTCACAGTCCTCACTGGTCTCTTCTGGCTGTTCTCCCTCTAAGTCCACCACGGCGGGCACTTGTTCACACAGCTGAACAAGG
Source organism: Mus caroli (assembly GCF_978045245.1). Taxonomy (NCBI): domain Eukaryota; kingdom Metazoa; phylum Chordata; class Mammalia; order Rodentia; family Muridae; genus Mus; species Mus caroli. The sequence goes on from NW_028227272.1 coordinate 507,714, forward strand.
TCACTCACACCAAACCTGCGCTGGGAGGGAGACACGGGTCATCACTGCTTACACAGGGAACAGGTGGCCAGAGCAGAGCTCAGGAAGAGAAACAAGGATGTCCCCTGTGGCCTTTCCCCTTGTCCCAGAATGGACTTGGTCATCACTCTGGCCAGCACCCATGGTGCTTTAACTTTGGTGCTAACAGACTGAAGGTGTGTCAGACTCAGCTGGCAATCACAGGAGCTGGTAGGGTTACAAAACCAGGCAGCGCATGCTGCCCTGAGAGTCCCTCAAGACACTGTACCTGAGAAAAACCACAGCAGAAAAAACTGTTGGCGGGCCTGGCTGACCACCTATCAGAAGGCTCTGAAACCCAGTTGGTGTATCACAAACCACCATCACTGAGCTTTTCAAAGAGGCACAAGGATGCGCACATCCTGGGAAGAGTGAGGAAGAGGAAGGGTGCCGTGCTGATGTGGGGTAACTCTGGGGGGGGCAGTCGAGGGGCTGCATGAGGTGTCTGTCTCAGGACACTGGGGCCACGGGCTACCATCCCACCATGCCAAGTGAAATCCCCCACCCAGCTCTCAGCACTCTGCAAGCGTCCACTCTAGCCAACTACCACATACCATTCAGGGCTGCTGGTGTAAATCTGCGACTAAAAGATATAAACAAGTTTTGGCGGGCTTAGCCCTGGCCTTTAGGCGGCACAACCTGCCTTGAGATACCAATCTCCCAGTCCATGTCACCAGCTCTAAAGGCTGTGGAGTAGACGGAAAGTACAATCCCACCTTAGGGCCAGGGAACGCAGATCCGGAACCAGGCTGGGAGGCATGTCAGTGTCTGCCGTGTAGAGGTAGTTCAGAAATGCATGGGCAGCCTCTGAGCTCACATCACTCAGCAGGACACGCTGGGTCAGATCCCCATCCTCTTCAGCAGAAAAGCTTTCAGTAATGACCTGAGAGTGGAGAAACAGAGTCTGGCTTTAGCCTCTCAGACAGCCTGAGATCCTGAGGGGTGGGAAGCAGTCTTGGCCAGATTCTGTGGTCTGGACGTTTGTTTACAAGATCCTATTAGGACGGATGTTTAAGGTCAGCTTCCACCTGACAGAGGCGTCATGGACTCGAAGCATAGCTGACTCGGGTCTATGCGTTGCATGAGTATAGTGAGAATTTTGGTTTCTTTAAAACACAGAAATATAAGGATGTTTTTGTTTTAATCCCAGCTGTGGGGTGTGGGGCTGCTTCAGACTGTCCACAGCAGCTGGCTGTGATTTGCCTTGTGTTCTGCAGTGGCGTTTGGAATGCTGAGGACTTTTTAGAGGATCTATACATGCTAAAGTCACAATACGAGGGGCTGGCCGGCTGGTGGTTGTGGTTTGTCAGAGAGTCGTGTGTGAAGTTATGGAAAGAAGAAATGAGACATGCTGACAGAGAAGATCAAACTTGCCCCAATCAGTAGGAAGTAGTCTAACGATATTGTCACCCTCTTTTCCCTCTATCCTTTTTTCTCTCCTACCCAGTGTTAGGGGGGTGGAAGGGTGAAAGAAAGAACTCACAAAGTAGATAAAAGTCCAGTTACACACAACTCCAAGATAGACATGAATATGGCCCAATACATTTGCAGATGATAATATCACCCTGCAGTACTAAAAGATCGGACACTCTTGTGTCTGTCACACACTCTTGTGTCTGGGACTTCCTGACGCAGACCAAGCCGTGTGCTGGATTCCTGTGTGGTGGCTCAAGCCTATAAAGTGAGACTAAATCAAAAACTTGATGCTCCAATACAAAGAGACGGTAGGTGATCAGGAGGCTCACAGTGATGCAAATACAAATGGAGGAAGGAGAAAAGCAAAGGGAGGGGGAGGGGAGGTGGTGGGCTCCCAGCCCTGCGTACTTACATACTGAATAAGAAGTGGGCATCTCGCATAAAGAACAAACTTGTGTGCATAAAGCACCTCTCCACTGTCAAGCTGGAACTGGACATCACTCAGGTGTGGATTATTGACCATGGCCCCAAAGTCTGTCACCAATAACCCAAGAGAGAGCTGTAAGAGGAGGAGGAAGAGATTTGTGAGCTCCCTCCAACACTTTGCTAACTTCTCATGACTGGGCAGACCAAGAGCCAGGACTAAGCTTTCCTCTCCAGGATGTACACAGAGGCACAAGGTTATACCTCTGGGTTACATTGAAGACATCAATCATCGAGCCAGAATGGCAAATGCTATTTCCTTTCCCAGGTTCTCTCTTACAGTGTATCCCCCGGCCTATGGAGAGGGGCAGTGGTGGATAAAGACACCCTCCCACCTCCTATGCTCTGCATGCCAGGACTCGGAGCCTGAGATGTTCAGGAACCCAGCACTTCCAAGCTACATGCAAGAACATCACCAAATGGCCCTTTGCATAAGAGGGTCCTTATGGAACGACACCAACTTTATGAAATACCCATCTTTCAAGGTCACACTGTACACTGGATTGGTAGCTAGAGCTCACCCCATGATCCACATACAGAAGGGGCACAGTGAGTCCTTAGTGAGTGAAGAAAATCACTAAGAAACAAGTACGCAAACCAGAGTGGTTAAGAGCACTGGCTGCTCTTCCGAAGGTCCTGAGATCAATTCCCAGCAAACACATGGTGGCTCACAACCATCTGTAATGGGATCCGATGCCCTCTTCTGGTGTGTCTGAAGACAGCTAAAATGTACTCATATAAATAAAATAAATAAATCTTTAAAACAAACAAACAAACAAACAAAAAAACAGCCAGGCTGTGGTGGCACACACCTTTAATCCCAGCACTTGGAAGGTGGAGGCAGGTGGATTTCTGAGTTCGAGGCCAGTCTGGTCTACAGAGTGAGTTCCAGGACAGCCAGAGCTACTTAGAAAAACCCTGTCTTGAAAAAAAAACAAAACAAAAAACAAACAAACAAAAAAACAACTCGGGGCTGGTGAGATGGCTCAGTGGGTAAGAGCACCCGACTGTTCTTCCGAAGGTCCGGAGTTCAAATCCCAGCAACCACATGGTGGCTCACAACCATCCGTAACGAGATCTGACTCCCTCTTCTGGAGTGTCTGAAGACAGCTACAGTGTACTTACATATAATAAATAAATAAATCTAAAAGAAAAAAAACCAACCCAAAAAACCAGAAGCCTGGATGAGGCAGTCACTTGGAGAGGCTCTGAGAACTGACTACTGAAGAAACCTAAAGTATCCAAGCACAGCAATGGCAGAAGAAGTTGTGGCAATGACCCAAGAAAAGAGACAGAAGTCCTGGGGCTCTCAGCTCCACCACGTGTGTCAAGGTATACATCTGACAAACACCACTGAGCCAGGGCAGAACCATCAAGTCACTGTGGCCCAGCAGCCTTCGTACTTACTGAGGCACTGTCGTCCTTCTTCAGGGTCTTCTTACATGGCAGGACAAACCCTGTCAGCGGAAGGCTGCTAGGTACCAAGTCCAACCCTAAGAGAAGGATCAAAAGGATATCATCTCCCAAGTAGGCAGTGTCAACTCTAGGTTTGGCTGTACACATGTTATTTAAGGACATCTTTACTTAAAGCAACTCTCCCCCAATTGTTTTTACCCATCTACATCACAGGGAAGTAGGAGGATTATAAGACAGCCAGAATAGCCTAGGAAGCTCTGTCCTGGGCTAACGTTTAGGAATGAGTGTGAAAGACACAAATGTTCTGCATCATCTTCATCCCTGAGGCTAAGTAAGGCAAAGTATAAGAGCGCCTTAAAGCACCCTCTCCACTGAACGGAGAGCAGAGCCTCCCAGCGGACCATGCTCTAGTGTCACCGACCTCAGATTCCACGAGGCAGGCCCAACAACCTGCCCAGTGTCCCACCTGTGAGTACGCCCTGACTCCCCGGCTGTGGGCTAGAGCTCAGCCCTTCCACTGCCAAGTCCACAAGGTCCTGAAGGGCTTGACGCTCCCTCTGGCTGGAGGACAGCAGCCGGATCTTGGGGCTGTGGCTCACAGGAAGGCTGCTCTGGGAAGCAGGTGGCCGTCGTGGACTCGGCTCTCCTTGCTTGGGCAGCTCCAGTGGTAGCTGGGGTTCCTGAAAGAAGTTGAATAGCTAGTGACTGTGTGGTTACTGTCACCGACACATAATCTCCCAAACCACCCTACACACTCACAGCTAGGACAGGGCTACCCTCACAACCAGGGGCAGCCCGGGAAACCTCACTGTGTTGGCAGCTTCCGTTATAGCTCAGGTCTGCCTGATGCCCTTTAGTGTACAGAGGGCCAGTTATCACAAGGGTCCCCTGGAATCAGTCGCCCACTTAAGTGAATATCAACTTACATCTAGCAGTTGTATGTAGTATGTATGCAGGATGTAGGTTCCAAGGCTCTATCTCAGACAGAATTTAGGATCTATGCAGGGTCGGCTAAGCCTGGACTTTGCATTTTAAATGAGGACTGTGTTGAATTGGAAACCAAAGTCATTTTCTTAGAAGTGCTACAGAGTTGCCACAGAGACAATAAGGTACATAATGTGCCTCTGTTGCTTCTCCATATCCCACTCACTAGATTCCTCCTTTTCAGCCCTGGTATCTGGTTGCATTTCTAGATTGCCCAAAGCCCATAAGTACCCACTTATGTACTTGGAGGAGCAGGGTTCACCTTGGTAGGGCATTGGGACACAATTGGAGGAAACAGTCCCACTGTGTAGAAGGACTCCTCAGCCCAGGCTCCTGTGAGAGCGCTGAGTTCCCACAGAAAGTTCCGCTTCCCTTCAGGCAGCTGTGCTCGCCAGCCTGCAGGTTCCAATTCTTCCTTAAAAATCTTGCTGGCAACAAGTGGTGGGGTGCAAGACAGTTCTGCTTCCTCTGACAGAAGCTGGGCAACACGATCCTCAATCTGTCTACCTGTGGTCTCAGAGTCTTGGGTTACCAACTGTGGGGGACACACCAGGAGTCTCTTCTTGCGACTTTTCTTCTCTAGAGATAAACAGAAGTGACTCAGTCAGAAATGGCTCTGACCGCTTATCCCAGGAGTGGCCATGGTAACTCTCAGACAGCACTGGCCACCAAGCCCTCCCCAGGCCCCGGCTTCAGCCACATGTACCTGCTCCTAGCCTTATCTTCTCAGAAAAAGCATTTTCCAGTCTGAGTGGGGGCACAACTGGACAGTGCTCCACCTCAGAGCGAGAAAGAGCCATGGCCACCAACAGATCTTCAGATGGAGCCTCAGGCTTATTGACTTTCCTCCTCCTTGGCTCCCTCTTGGTGGTGGCTCCTTTCCGTTTCAAACCTCCAACATGGTTGCTGAAACTAAAGGGTAGACATAGAGAAAGGTCAGTGAGTGCCTCTGAATTTGGGCCTCTCTTGAACGAAATCTTACAACAAACAAGAGGGACAGAACCATTGTAATGAACCAACTGCCCAACTGCCTGGGCTTCCCCTGTGCTGGTCTGGTTCCTTGTGAGCTCACTCCCTCCAAACCTAGACATTTAGCACAAGGCACACACCGGAGGGCCTAGGTGCTTTCTTGGCCATCGGTGGAACCTGTATACCTACATGTGGCCAAACCTTAGTAGTCTATAGCTCCAAGTAGGCTCTCTGTAGCCAACAAGTTCTGAAACTTCAGAACCACCCCTAACCACTACAAGGCAGTCAGTCCTGGCCACAAAGGATCCTCTCCTTCCTCCAGGAAGACTACAGCAGCACCTCTATATAAGGCTGAAAGACAAGGTCTCCCAGACTCTGTTACCACCAACCAGCCTCCCTAAGCTGGCCTGCCACTGCCTTACAGAGGTGTACGTAAAGGGCTCTCTGGCAAGAAAGAAAGATCTATTTTCTGAGTTAGTCCCAGCAACTGGACAAATAGATGCGTGGTAGGAAGCAATTCTGAGAGCCTGCCCCGCAGCTGTTGTCTTCATTCAGGCTTCTACAAAAGCTCACACTCCCCTGCAAGACAGGGAAAGTTGGAGATATTTTTGTGTCACTTTTGAAGATGTAAACAATCCCTAACTCAGCTAACTGTATGAGGGAGGGGGCGGTGTAGTGGCTATTCCTGGTTGCCAACTTGACTATATTTGAATGAACTACAATCCAGAATTGGGAGGCTCACCAGTGACCCTAATCTGGGGGCTTGGAGATAGAAGTTTCTGATCTGGATCTTGGTATGGAGATCTTGAGGCATTGTGGCTATGGATTCCAGAAGATTAAATCTCCGAGTTCAAGGTCATCTGGGATTAAAGGTGTGGTGGAACACACCTTTAATCTGGGCTACACCTTCTGCTAGAGACCATACAAGGACATTGGAAGAAGGGAGTCTGGCTCTTGCTCCTTCGCCTGCTTGCTGTGTAAGACTGAGTAACTGCTAGATCCTTGGACTTCCATTCACAGCTGCGACTGAACCATTGTTGGGAATTGGGCTACAGACTGTAAATCATCAATAAATTCGATATAGAGACTATCCATAAGTTCTGTGACTCTAGAGAACCCTGACTAATACAGGCGGGGAGCTGTCAGTAGCCAGGAGCCATGTGTGATGAGCCATGGCAGGACTGGGGCAGTGAGGAAGCAAGCAGGTAAGTAAGTAAGGAGAAGGTGGGCAAGGAGGCACTCAAATCAGGTCGGCGTGTGTGCTCTGCCCAGGAAATCCTCAATATCCTGAAGCCCAAATGCCAAGGTGTGGTCTTAGTAGAGGAATCTTTAAAGCCCACTGAGAGAAAATTCAAAGTCCCTTCCTTATGGGACTCTCTCCCCACCATCTTTGGAGGTATTTTTAAGGTATACATGTTTCGCCGGGTGTGGTGGCGCACGCCTTTAATCCCAGCACTCGGGAGGCAGAGGCAGGCGGATTTCTGAGTTCGAGGCCAGCCTGGTCTACAAAGTGAGTTCCAGGACAGCCAGGGCTATACAGAGAAACCCTGTCTCAAAAAGACAAAAAAAAAAAAAAAAAAAACCCAACAACAAAAAAAAGCTATACATGTTTCATCTGTGAGACAAGCAATAGACTAAATGTCTATTTGAAGGCCTTAAGGCTTCCTGCCCTGCCCTACAGTGTTAGTATGGATGTCTTAAGTATACACAGACTCCCTGGCTTGAAGAACCTCCTCTGCCCTCTGTGACCTCAGTTGTGGCTCAGCCCAGTGGCTTAAAACCCATGTACAGGTAGTGGTTAGCACACACATGTGCTGCTGCTGCTGCTGCTAACTTTGTTCCCTGAAAGCTGGAGTCAACTTAGTTGTTCTCAGATCAGGGACAGTGAACAGAGTTGATCCTTTGCTGCTTGCCCGCCTGGCATCTGCATGCTGAGGACCACTTCCCAGCTCTTAGGGGAACCTCCTAGTTTAATATACAGGCACTAATTTGTACAAATTAAAAAATACATTCTTGGATCACAGGGCCCCCAATGGAGGAGCTAGAGAAAGTACCCAAGGAGCTAAAGGGAACTGCAACCCCATAGGTGGATCATTATTATGAACTAACCAGTAACCCAGAGCTCTTGTCTCTAGCTGTATTTGTATCAAAAGATGGCCTAGTAGGCCATCACTGGAAAGAGAGGCCCATTGGACTTGCCAACTTTATATGCCCCAGTATAGGGGAATGCCAGGGCCAAGGGGTGGGGGTGGGTGGGTGGGGGGTTGGGGGGGGGAGTGTATTGGGGACTTTTTGGATAGCATTGGAAATGTAATTGAGGAAATTACCTAATAAAAAAAAAAATACATTCTTAGCCGGGCAGTGGTGGTGCTCGCCTTTAATCTCAGCGCTCGGGAGGCAGAGGCAGGTGGATTTCTGAGTTCGAGGCCAGCCTGGTCTACAGAGTGAGTTCCAGGACAGCCAAAGCTATACAGAGAAACCCTGTCTCAAAAAACAAAAAACAACAACAACAAAAATACATTCTTGGGAGGAAGGGGGATGGATATGAAGGAAAAAAACATTGTATAAGATTCTCAGGGGCTGGTGAGATGGCTCAGTGGGTAAGAGCACCCGACTGCTCTTCCGAAGGTCCAGAGTTCTAATCCCAGCAACCACATGGTGGTTCACAACCATCCGTAATGAGATCTGGCGCCCTCTTCTGGAGTGTCTGAAGACAGCTACAGTGTACTTACATATAATAAATAAATAAATCTTAAAAAAAAAAAAGATTCTCAGAGAATAATATACATTCCTATATAGTTCTGCCTAGTCAATTCTTTCAACTGTGCTCAACAAGCTGACATTACTAGCATGAAAATGAAGCTACCCTAAAGTGGAAACACAATGTACAACTAGGACATAAAGTAAAGCAAATACCAAGTTCTTGGATGTGCTAGAGCGGCCGCTGCAGGATTATGAACTTGCAACATCTCAGGAAGGATTCAAGGAAGCGTAGCAACTCTCTGCATGGATGGCCCCATCTGCATGCAGACTCCTCGTGCTCCTAAATCCTTTCTCGACTGCATCCAATTTCCCCGAATGTCTCATGTCAGAATCCCAGAGAGCTTGTTCTTGCCAACTCCATAAGAACTGTCTAAGGAATGTCTAAGTGGAGTGGAAACACCATTCTGTGGTCTGATTCATTGTCTTACCTGGGTACCTGAGGGCTGCCATCCACCTCTGGCTGAGCTGTCTGTAGCCTCACAGCCTGAAGCAGGAGTTGGGGACCCACTTCCATCCTCACCGCACACTGCTTCAAGTGACTGATTCGGCTCTTGGTGGTGAGGAACGGTTTCCCACATATTGGGCAATCAGGGATCCGAGGTGGAGCAGGTCTCTGTGCCTTCTCTGCCTCATCTAGGCATCTGCAGGAAGTCAGTAAACATAGAACCACACTCTCAGGAAACAAGAACTATAGCAAATACTGGATCTACATCGACATGTAAACATGTTCCCTAAAAGCTGACCCCCTCATACTACCTGAAGTCTCCTAGCAATCAGCCTCAGACACTAAATTTAGGTTTGTGTTGGCAAAAGTGGCTAAAGAAATCCAGGACAGAACAACAGTTACCTTACAATCCAGCAATCCTACTAAGTATAAAACCCCGGAAAAATGAAAGCAAGTGTTCAAACATGAAACACATGTTCACAGCAGCTGTACCACAAAACCCACACAGTTGGAACCTAAGTGTCTGGCTATACAAGTAAGAGTATGCATTCTATCCATTCAATGGGCTCTGATTTTAGCCATTAAAAAGAGTGAGGTAGGGAGATGCCACACTGACACACATATAGATGAGCTCTGGGGACACTGTTCCATGGAGGATGGACACAAAAGGACAAATACCATGTGACTCCACACATGTGAGTGCACATCTCAGACAGACAGTTGGGAAGTCATGGTCTGCAGTGAGTGGTGCAACAGTGGCTTCCAAGGGGTACCCTGTTCCCTTTGGAGGTGTAAAAGGAATCCAAAACTGATGTGGTGACAGGGTCACAGAGGCCTAGCACCCTGTAAGTGGACGGGCTCCACCGTGAGAGCTCCACCTCAGTGGGCTGTTTGGAAAAGCTGGTACATTGATGATGCTAAGATGCTATCACCGTACAAGACAGCAAGACGCCCACAGTGCTGCCCCTACCTGTTCACATGTTGCTCCCTCCGGGTCATATTCATTGCTGAGAGATTTTTCTGACACATTTGACAGAAGAACAACCCCTTCTCCTCCAGGCTGTCATGGTGTGAGGATGCTTCCTCCCTTCTAAACTCCTGCTGTAAGGCCAGGGCCATTGCAGCATCACTGTCTGTGGCATGCAGTTTATACTCTGCGGAGTGGAGAAGCGTCCAAGAGCCATGAGAACAGACAGCCTCCACCATCTTATGCTGCTCTGTCATGTCTATAGCTCTTGCATCATGGTCACTGGGAAGCGCACAGGCAAACTAAAACCAGCAGCCCTCTGCAGCCCGCTCACAGGCGCTGAGTAGGCAGAGTGAGCACTGGGCAGGGAAGACTCTGAGAACAGCTCTTTCCACATGTCAGTGTACACACACAATACCTGGAAAGCTTTATGGAGCCCAGCCTGGGACTCTGCATCTCTAGCTTAGCCTCTTCTAATGCTGACCTCCTACTAAGTCAGGACAAGTGTAAAATGCCTTTGGCAATCAAGAGTCAGCATCAGCCCAAAGGACAGAGTAGTTCTGGCTCTCTGAACAGACTCAGGATACACACAGGATGTGCCTGCCATGGGGACTTTATAACTCCCAAGTTCTCAAATATTACTTCCGTCTATAACCCTTGTCATGAGCTCAAAAAACAGCACAACTTCATTTTGGTGCCTTATTTCTTTTGTGGTATTGGAGCTCAAACCCAGGACATATGTATGTACGTGTGTGTGTGTGTGTGTGTGTGTGTGTGTGTGTGTGTGTAGGCCACAGGTTGATACTGGGTGTAGTGATGGTTTGTATATGCTTGGCACAGTGAGTGCCACTATTAGGAGGTGTAACCTTGTTGGACTAGGCGTGTCCCTGTGGGTGTGGGCTTTAACACCCTTATCCTAGCTGCCTAGAAGCCAATATTCTGCTAGCAGCCTCCAGAGAAGATGTAGAACTCTCAGCTCCTCCTACGCCATGCCTGCCTAGATGCCACTATGCTCCCACCTTGATGATAATGGACTGAACCTCTGAACCTGTAAGCCAGCTCCAATTAAATGTTGTCCTTTAGCGAGCGTGGTGGCACACACCTTTAATCCCAGCACTCGGGAGGCAGAGGCAGGCGGATTTCTGAGTTCAAGGCCAGCCTGATCTACAAAGTGAGTTCCAGGACAGCCAGGGCTATACAGAAACCCTGTCTTGAAAAACCAAAAAAAAAAAAATGTCCTTTACAAGACTTGCCTTGGTCATGGTGTCTGTTCACAAAAGGAAAACCCTAACTAACACAAACACAAGCGTCTTTGTTGATCACTTTCCACTTAACTCACTGGGCAAGGTCTCTTCTGAATCTGGAGCGCATCAATCCTGCTAAATGTCACTAAATGCCAGTTGGCCCTAGAGATCTCCTGTATCTGTCTCCCCTGGGATTACAGGGGGCTCTTCATACCTGCTCAGTCTTATGTGGGTTCTCAGGCTTGTGTGGAAAGCCCTGTACCCAAAACCCCTCTCTTCCTTTTGTACACATTCCGAGAGGAAGATCCTTATTGCTTACAGGGTCATTATACCCTCTAGGCACACACAGACCATTTTAAGAATGGTTGCTGCAAATGGATGTATCTGGAGGATATCATCCTGAGTGAGGTAACCCAATCACAAAAGAAGTCACTTGATATGCACTCACTGATAAGTGGATATTAGCCCAGAAACCTAGAATACCCAAGATACAATTTGCAAAACACAAGAAAATCAAGAAGGAAGACTAATGCGTGGATACTTCATTCCTCCTTAGAATAGGGAACAAAACACTCATGGAAGGAGTTACAGAAACAAAGTTTGGAGCTAAGATGAGAGAAAGCATCCAGAGACTGCCCCATCCGGGGGTACATCCCATAATCAGCCACCAAACACAGACACTATTGCATATGCCAGCAAGATTATGCTGAAAGGACCCTGATATAGCTGTCTCCTGTGAGGCTTTGCCAGTGCCTGGCAAATACAGAAGTGGATGCTCACAGTCACCTATAAGATGGAACACAGGGCCCCCAATGGAGGAGCTAGAGAAAGCACCCAAGGAGCTGAAGAGGTCTGCAACCCTATAGGTTGAACAACAATATGAACTAACCAGTACCCCCAGAGCTCGTGTCTCTAGCTGCATATGTAGCAGAAGGTGGCCTAGTCAGCCATCATTGGGAAGAGAGGCCCCTTGGTCTTGCAAACTTTATATGCCCCAGTACAGGGGAATGCCAGGGCCAAGAAGTGGGAGTGAGTGGGTAGGGGAGCAGGGCGGGGGGGGGGGAGATAGGGGACTTTGGGATAGCATTTGAAATGTAAATAAAGAAAATATCTAATAAAAAAAATTTTAAAAGCCAGGCGTGGTGGCGCACACCTTTAATCCCAGCACTCGGGAGGTAGAGGCAGGCGGATTTCTGAGTTCGAGGCCACCCTGGTCTACAGAGTGAGTTCCAGGACAGCCAGGGCTACACAGAAAAACCCTGTCTCGAAAAACCAAAAAAAAAAAAAAAAAAAAAAAAAGAATGGTTGCCAAGATGTTTAGCCCAGATCAGTTCAGCTTTTAACTTTCCTAATGCTGTGACTCTTTAATACAGTCCCTCATATTGTGGTGACCCCCAACCATAAAATAATTTTGTTGTTATTTCATAACTGTAATTTTCCCACTGTTATGTATCATAATGTAAATATCTGATATGCAGGATATCTGTTCCGTCTGTCTCTCCAGGGTTAGAATCACCGTGTGTACCACCATGCCCAGCTATAGATGCTGGGGATTTAAACTCAAATTCTCATGCTTGCACAGAAAACACTTTGCTCACTAAGCAATTTCCTCAGTCCTTACTGTGGTTTAAAACACACAAACAAACACACAAACACACACACAAACACCAACCCAACTCTCTATAAGAGCTCAGCTTCATGATAAGCAGTGTGGAGGGGAATGAAAAGGGAGAAAGGAAAAGAAGAACAAGGCCGTGTGAGGAAGTCCAGTAAGAAACCAGGAGTAAAGAGGCAGCTCGGTGGTTCTCAGTGTACAGTGCTCTTGCAGGGGACCAGAGTTTGGTTTCCAGGACCCATGTCAAACAGCTCACAATTGCCTGCAACTCCAGCTCAAGGGGATCCAGCACCCTCTCCCAGCCTCCACAGACATCCACGCTCCCATGTACATACCCACACAGATACATAATGTACACAGAATTAAAAATAAAACATAAATAGTTTTTATAGGGACACTCCATTCTTTGGCTAGCTCCAATGAGGTGGGGAGGTAAAGAGCAGACAGAAAAGCTGTATACAGAAATAAATAATAATAAATGAAGGAAGCAGCTTCTTGCACTGCCTCTCCTACACAATGTAACTTATCTTAGAGGGTAGAGCATGCTCACCATACCGTTTTCTCCCACTATCTCCTCGGGAGGGCTCCTTGGGACACTGTCTCCCAGTGCAGTCTTTCGCGGGCATTCTCCTGAGGCGTGTCTCAGGCGCTCAGGGTCTGCTCTCTTGAACTGCTTCATCCGTTGCAGAACCAGCTCTGAGACTCTGGGACTTGGTACACCAGTTGTCGTGAAACAGGAAGGAAGAGGCTGGGAGTCGCCATTGGGAGCACTCTCTGACAAGGAAGAAAATATTCACAAGTTTTGTTGTATAGCTTAGACTCAAATTTCCAAAAGTTCTTTACTAGTCAGCCCAGGTTTGACCTGACTTGTGTGACTAGGACCTGTTCATCCACTCACTGTGGCTATGCAAACACACAATGGCAGAAGGATACTGGATGCAGTGCCTGCTGCTGAGCTTGGGGTTCTGCTGGGGGTGACGAAGATGGTCTCGAGTCATGTAGTGGTGGTGATGGATTCATAATGCTGAATGTACTAAACACACTCAACTGTATACTTTAAAATTATGTAATGAGCAGTATCTCAATAACGTTGTTAATAAAGAAATACTAATGACAAATGTTTATCTCTTCCTAGACCCATGTTTTAACCTGAGATACACCTACAGCCTTTAGTGGAGGTCTAGGAGCCCATGAAGCTACAGGCTAACTGTGCAGGTTTGCATGTGCAAATCACTGAGACCTTTCACCGGCTGCAGAAAGAGAGCTGAATGGCCAGCGTGCCTGGGCAGGGCTGTAGAGTCCGTCAGAGTCTCCAGGAGCTCAGACTTTAAGGCCATTGATGAAAGACCCTGCACCCACACTAGAAATGTTTTTACAGTAAGGAAGAGAAGGTAAGGAAACAGAAACCAGGAGCCTGCAGAGCCCATCTTACATGCAAGTCTGGTTTTCAGTTCTGTGTGAAGGGTTAGATCAAGCATACAGAGAGCTGAGGAAGCTTTCAGCCCATCCTCTGAAAGCTTCCTCAGTCTAACCAAACTGGCTGGACCACTCCAATGTACATACCTTAAAATCAATTCACACATATACTAAAGGTGCCATTGTTTTTATGCTGACGTGACTACTGTCAACTACATAAACAGTTACAAAAAGCTCACGGAGCACAAAGCTCTAAACACACTCATGGGAACACACAAAGGGCTGGGCAAACTGGTTGTAGGGCTAGGCTTATTTCTGTAAATTAAGTTTCATCAGCACACGGCTGCCCCCATTCACCTCCACATCATCCTGGGCTGCTTCCTCACTACATACAGCTGCCATTAGAAACAGTTGACCCTTTGTATCTAGGGGAGATCAGTTCTCGGTGTCCCTGAAAATTACTAACTATCTACATTTAACCTGTGTATATCTAGTGTACTTTAATTCAGCTATATAATAATGTGATATCCAATATAAAGTAAAAGCTATATAAATAGTTGCTACAAGGTGTTATTAGGGAATTAAAACGAGAAAAAAGGTCTGGACATATTAAGCACAGATTCTTTTATCAAGTGTTTACCTTCTGACAGAGCTGGAATCGCATAGATACAGAGAGTCAGTTGTTGTTGCAGCATAAATATGTGAACTGTAACAACAACAAAATATTTGCTGTCTGGCCTTTTTATGCTTTTGAGATAGGATCTCTCTCTACATAGCCATGGCTATCCGACACTCAGTATGCAGACACTAAGCTGGCCTCAAACTCCCAGAGATTCCCCTGCTTCTGCCTCCCAAGTGCTAGGACTAGATGAGTGCACCACCACACCCAGCTATCTGCTTTCATAGTAGATTTTCTGAGCCCTGGTTAACAACAGCATTGATCAGTTTGGTTCCTTTCTGGAACCAAATCTGGCAGTGGGTCCTGCCTGGTTACCTGTCTGAATGCTCTGTGCTCTCTCACACAACACTGGCTGATCTGGGGTAGGAGCAAGAACATCTCCCTTCCCATTCGCAGGGAGAGCTGGGCTCCCTTCTTGAGACTTGGGTGCCCCTTGCTTTGTAGTCCTAGGAGTCTGGCTGCCTAATCGAGGTTTCTTCTCTGAAGGGCCTTGAAGAGCTTTGCTCCTGGCGACAACTTGGCGGCCTTCTTTCCGTTTGCCTCGGTTCTGAGTGTGGCCAGAGGCCTTCTGCCTCGTTCTCTCTCCTGATGCTTCTTTGGTCGCATTTCTTCTCACCCTTTGGAAAAAGCTGGCACAGAGTTCTTTGAAATCGTCATCTGACTCCTCCATCACTTGACCTGTTTTAAGGTTTCGGGTTTGTCTTTAGGGGAGTGAGGACCGATCTGGAAACATGTCCACAGATGAGGAACTCGTGTGTGAGCCCACTCAGGCCTTCCCACACCTCTGGCCTCACTACAGCTCCTCTTCTCTGTGATTTACTTGGAGACTTTGCACAACTGCAAACAAAGTACCGATCTCCTCTCCATATGATTTTTATATCTTCCTTCAATTTGGACCCGTAGCTAAATAAGTTGTTTAAAAACTTCACAAGTGAGAGAGCATTTTGTTGTCCAACAGCTGCCTCTTAGATAGAACACATGTGAACTCTGTGATCAGGTGATTCTCCAAGATCTCCACAGTGATAAAGGGCATAGGTTCATCTAATTTTGTATCTGTGGAAAACCAAAAGCATCTAAGTATAATTAGACAGCTACTGCCATTTTATGTCATTTTTTCCACGGTGTACAAGAGGATGTCAGGTATGAGGAAAGTCTCCAAATACAATCTGGTTACAAGTATACTTGTTCCACAGTATGTCCCAGTGCAAAGCACATGACACACAAGACATATCACACACCACACAAGCATGCACGCACATGGTTTTTACTGAAATTGGAGAAAAACATGAAGACCAACTGCCACACAAATATATGCTCCCCAAACACAGGGAGCTTATCTCCTCGAGTGGCCTCAGGACTCCAGCTGTCACCTGATCAGCTTATGGGACAGTCAGCAAATGCTGCAAAATGATTGAAATAAGGAGATAAAAGATATATATATCCTTGTACATTCAGGAGAGAGAAAGGCCACCTTTTTTTCTATTCTGAGTCCATAAGAGCTCTCTAAGCTGCCTGCAGAGAAAGGCTGGGTCTTACAGGCATGAATGTTTATTAGGGCAAACAGTATATTCTGGTTCAAAATCAAAACTGAATAATCTGGGTCTGGGGAAACAGCTTGGTGAATAAGGGTAAGTGTGCTTACTGAAAAGGACAGGGACCTGAGTTTAGACAGCCAGCACCCATGTTTAAAAAAAAAAAAAAAAAAAGCTAGGTGTGGAGGCACATCCCCAGTGCCGAGGATGGGGAGGGGAGATAGAGACAGGAGGATTGCTGAAACTTGATGGCTCGCCAGACTACTTGAAAATTTGCAAGCTCCTGAGAGACCCTGTCTCAAGAAGGCCAATAGTGATAGAATAGAATACCCAACATTCTCATCTGGCCAACAGATGAGAACACACGCACTCACACACACACACACTCACACACACACACACTCTCACACACACACTCGCACACACACACTCACACACACACTCGCACACACATACACACACTCACACACAGACACAGTCACACACACACACACACACTCACACCTCCCTATAGAACCCAATGACAGAAATCTATTCATTCCAAATACATAGTACAATAATCTTATAGAAGTTTCCCCTACTCCTTCACATGGGCTCTTTCCCCCACCTCACTCCATGTTGTCACACATGGTTGCCACAGTGACACCTGTCACAGCTTATAATCATTTGCAGTGCATAACATTCATTGAAAGCTTATGTGCCCAACGCTATGCTAACTGCTTTTAAATCTTTAGCCCATTTAATCCTTACAGCAATACTATATAATACAATCTACTGTCAGCTTTTCCTTATAGTGAGGAATCAGCCACAAGCAGTGTAAGGAACTGTTCTGAAGTAGCAGGGCAGTGTGGTTCCAGGGTATCAGATCCTATGTTCCTATTCGCTCAATTATCTGTTAGTGAAGTTCAGCATATCAGTTAGATATACATTTATTTACCTTGTATTTTCTTTGGGCTATCTGGTACCCAACTTATAATAAATGCTAGGCAACGATCTGTTGAATTCATGAACTGCAAAGAGTTTGATACAGGGGGAGGAGAGTGAAGAGAAATGGTAGCAAGGAGAGAGAGGTCAGTTCAGTTCTCAGGGGCCTGGAACGTTAGGCAAAAACAAACTGAATTTGATTATGCTAGATGTGTAAATCTCTACGACACATTAGCGTTGAGTCCCCACGTCTCTCCTGACAATCAAGTCATAAGTCTGTCCTCTCTGGGAGGTGCTCCACCAATATCTGCTAAACGACATAACGGATTCCACCAGGCTGCCAGCATCCAGGTAGGGGAATCCTGCCTCCTCAGCACCCTACCTGCCTACCAGCTCCTAGCAGGAGTTAAGGGAATGAATGGATTCGGGCGGGGTGGACCCTCCCGCCTACCCTTACCGGTGACCCACGGAAGAGGACTGGGCCTGCCTTGGGAAACGTTCTGACGGCCCTAACACCAGACAGAAGGTTCTGATCGCTGGGCTGTCCCTACCTCCCTCCGGGCAGGCGCTGCCCCCCCGTCTACCCAGTTGCAGCTCCTGTCACTCCACCGCGGACCGGTCGAGATCGGGGGACGTCTGGGGAAGGCTGACAAGACAGATGGCTTCAGGCCTTGCAGAAGAGGGGACGGGACACCGCGGGAAGTGACAACCCCCACCACTACTCCCCCCGACCGGGCCACTCTAGGCAGATGCCGAGCTCCTCCTACCTCCCGCGCTTCGGCCGCACCTTCTTAGCCGAGAGCCGCGCGGGGCTGCGCTTGCGCCCTGAGGCTTTCGAGCAGAGAATGACGAGTGCGCAGACGCACGGTCTGCGCGTGCGCAAGACTATGTACGTGGTCCGAGTTTGGGAAGCGGGATGAGGGTCGGCTTCCGGTCTCCCAAAGCAACTACGACGTTTCCGGGCGGTGTGCGGTCACACGAGCTAGCAGTGTAGTCTTGCAGGTTGCGCGTTGATAGCGCTCGCTCCTTGAATTCTGTGCTGAGGAGCTTCGGGGTGAGGGTACTGATGGTCGCGTTTAATGAAGTGTGGTAGCGGGGAGTGGTTCAGTGATTAAGAGCAGTGGCTGCTTGTCTAGAGGTCCTGAGTTCAGTTCCCAGCAGCTACATGGTGGCTCACAACCATCTCTAACTGTATCCCGTGGGTATCTGATGCCCCCTTCTGGTGTGTAAATGTAAACATATGCATAAATAAATGAGAAACCGTGTGGTGGCATCCCCTCATGGTATGTGTGTGGAAAAAGCGCCAGGCTCAGGCTTAGTGCCTGGCTAGTGCAGCCCTAAGGGCGGGAGGCTCTCGTGGGCTCATGGGTTTCAGCGTCGCCCGGAGGTCCTAGGTAGTGGCTGACGTTATAATCTCATGTTAAGAGAGCAAGAGGCAACACTCTAATCCAGGAGTCAGGAAGAAAGTGAGTAGTAAAGAGAGTGAGGACCTTGTACGAGACAGAGTTGGGATCTGAGTGTTTGCTGAGTCACAGAACACTGGGAACATTTGAAGGAGTAGATCTAGAAAGAAGACCACACTTTTGTATTCTTAGAGATATAAATTAAGATATTGCTGTGGTTTGGGGTTATAGGATGCAGTATATTGAGGCCGGCCCACTCTGAGGCATCCCTTCCCCCTGAGGTACGGGTATAGTATATAACAGGTATAGTATAGAATAGAGTTTATTTGGGGGCATGGGAAGGGGAATTGAGAAAGGGTGGGTGAGGAGAGGAACAAGGAATCGAGGAGAGAGGCCAGCCAGGAATACATGGAGAAAGAGGGGAGAGGGGGGATAAAGGGATCAGGGAGAGAAGAGAGTCAGTGAGAGAGAGAAGAGGCAGAGAGATCAAGGAGGGGTTTGGTTTGGTTTGGTTTGGTTTTTGGAAACAGGGTTTCTCTGTGTAGCCCTGGCTGTCCTGGAACTCATTCTGTAGACCAGGCTGGCCTTGAACTCAGAAATCCACCTGCCTCTGCCTCCCGAGTGCTGGGATTAAAGGAGTGTGCCACCACTGCCCGGCCAAACAGTCCCTTTTATAGCAAGCTAGTCCTACCTGGTATTGCCAGGTAACTGTTGGGCAGAGCCTAGAAGGAATGCCAACAATTGTGAAATCCTTTTAAAATGTGTTTCGAGGCTGGTGAGATGGCTCAGTGAGTAAGAGCACCCGACTGCTCTTCCTAAGGTCCAGAGTTCAAATCCCAGCAACCACATGGTGGCTCACAACCATCCGTAACGAGATCTGACTCCCTCTTCTGGAGTGTCTGAAGACAGCTACAGTGTACTTACATATAATAATAAATATGTATTTAAAAAATATATGTTTCAATAGATCCTTATCCCCAAGACTGTACAACTATCATCAATATCAAATTCTAGAAAACTTTATAGTCTCAAATAGAAACTTCTTGTTCTCATTAGCAGTCAGTCCTAGTCCCTCCCCACACCCCAGCCCCTTGGTAATCTTCTACGTTTGTGTGTTTATAGAAACAGGATCATAAAATTGTTTGGCTTGCATAAGTGAATATTTCATTTGTCCTATGGCTGAGTAATCTGTTGTAACATACACTACATGTAAGAATGGTATCTGCTCGGGGGTGGGAGGGATGAAGGCTCCTTGCACCCAGAACTCCACAGGGTCCAAAAGGTCTTCTGGCAGATGTATCAGGAACAAATGGGGCTGTGATGGAGAGAGTGCTTACATCAGAGCATCCTTGTTCAGATATAAGGAAAGTAGGTGTGGTAAGTAAAACATTTAAAAGGCAAAGTGAAAACGTAAGGATGAAGATAAGAGGCAAGAAAGGAAAGACCAAGGGAAGGAGCCAGAGGGTGAGGATAAGGGCCATGGCCTTGTTACTGAAATTTTGTCTGGTTCTTAGGTCTTTAGGCACCATCTGGAACAGTTGTAGCTGTTTTCGAGCCCCAAGAGACCAACCTAATGTAATCACATTAGGATCTCTTTATTATAATAAACTCAAGTTTAGGCCTACTCACCACCATCCCTGCTGCTGATGCAGCAGGACAATGGTTTAGTGATGCCACAAACCTTTGTACTGCCAAGAAACATTTGTGAGCCTCAATTGACCAAGGAGCCGATTTCGATGCTACTGCATTGGGGTCTCTTTATTCAAGCTCAAGCTTGGGCTCCTGCCAACCCTGACACAGCAGAAGGGGGATCCCTGAGCCTAGTTTTAGGCAAGCATTTATAGAGGCTAGCAGTATCTAGCCTTGTACACATCTGATGGGGGTGGGGGTGCATTTTGGCCTTTAACATAATTGGTTGTGCTGGGAGCCAGACCATAAACTTCTGTCTTCCTCCTAATTGGTTGTGGTTAGGAAGTGAAGTACCAGGGGCAGGCTTGTAACCTGGGGGTATAAATTTATTGAGGAATAACCTTGGAAACTGGATGCAGGTTTTGTTAGGAGGTAGCCTGGAAACTGGTGCTAGGTACCGACCCACCTGTTGGTTCACTTGAGTTCAACCTTAAGTCAGGTTCTCTGAGATGGAGTCTGAACCCAAAAGATTTGGTCTCTCACCTTCATTGGGACAGGAAGTGAGAGTAAGTGGGGTGGGGGGTGTCTAGTCTGGCAAGCATCTAATAAAATAACTATTGTAAGCAGACAGGTGGGTGTTCTGAAACAAGACTATGAACAATCATAAATGGCCTGAAAGTAAACATCTGAAACAATCAGACTGACCTTTGATTGACTGTTATTAGGAAGTAGTTAAGGAGTAACTCTGGGGTATGGGTCAAGGACAAGTCATGGGGTCCTTTCTGATACTTGGGTGTAACTTGGGTTTAGCTGTAGACCAACTTTTTAGGCTTTTTTTTTTTTTTTTTTTTGATGGCATCTGATCTCAAGATAGAGTAGGTTTGGTCTCTCAGAACCATCTGGATCTATTGGTATGGAAGCAACACTGTTCTTAGAGGAGGGCACAAATCTCATCTTTAGCAGGGGTCAGAGATAATCCTTTCAAGTATGGAATACTACAGCAGCCAAGAAATCAAGTTGGTCCCAAAAGATAACTGTGCTGATCTGAATTTCCAAGAGCTGGTGAAACAGAGGTTATTTGATAAAATGTTTTGTAAAAGTAACTTTTGTTCTCCTGATGTAAATGTCCTCTTGCAGGCTTCCTGTCTCAGTCTGCTGACCTAGACCTGGTCCTGGAAACTTCAACCTCTGTACAATCTTATCTAGGCCTAGAATGTTTTCAGTTTCTCACATTTACTGCTGAATAAGCTCACCCGTTTTATTCTTTCTGAGCTCTGGCTGGCTGGTACAACTCAGCTATTCTGGCTCAAACTCCTCTCCACACTGCCTGATTCAATCCAGCTTCTCTCTGCTTGGTCTCAAACTACTGTGGCAATCTGGCTCCTTCTCATTGTCTGTCATTGTGTTATTTTCTCTCTCTCTCTCTCTCTCTCTCTCTCTCTCTCTCTCTCTCTCTCTCTCTCTCTCTCTCTCTCTGCCTGCCACCTGTCTCTACACAACTATCCCAATAAAACTGCCTCCTATCTCTGCACTGCCCCTCAAGTAGCTTTGCTTTCCCCTCCTCTTGAGAGTTGGCCACATCCTATTTTGTCAAATCTTTCTGTGATTCATCACTTTGTCTGCCACTCAATTAGACATCTCTTTGGGGGGGGGGGTTCGAGACAGGGTTTCTCTGTCCTGGAACTCACTCTGTAGACCAGGCTGGCCTTGAACTCAGAAATCTGCTTGCTTTTGCCTCCCAAGTGCTGGGATAAAAGGCATGCACCACTGCAAGGCAGTGCATGTTGGGGAAAGAGGGAGTGGACATGTGGGGGAAAATGGGAGAGACCCCGCATCCTGCCAGAGTTCCGGTGCTCTGGGCAGGCAGACAGGAGAGGACTGCTGAGTACACTTTCCACGTGCCCCGGGTGGGTGCCTGGCTGTGTTAAGCCACTGGCCCTCGCTCGACGAGTGGTGGACAAGGGGTAGTCTTAGGCACCAGGTTCCCAGCCTCTGGCATCCCACGCTGGATACTGCAGCAGAGCTGAGAACAGAATGGGGGTCCCTTGGGGTGGCACTGAGCCCCTGGGCCAAAGGGAGAAGAGGGCGCAGGATGGCTCCCATGCGGGTGAGAGTCCTTGGTGAGGTCCGTGGCTGGAGCACAGGATGGCCTTCTGGCAGGAGGTTAGACACGGCTCATTAGGAGAAAGCCTATCCCATCGTTCAAGCACGGCAAGCCTTGATCAGAGACAGTCTATGGTTTTTGAGCTTTATTGTAGAAAGGCAGGAAGAAAGGAGAGAAGGTAGAAAGAGAGGCTAGCCATGGCCATGTGGAGAGAGGAGGGAAAGGAGAGAGAAGGAGGGCTAGAAGAAAGGTGAGATCTTAAAGAGAGTGAGGAAGGGCCAAACAGCCCCTCTTATAGTGGGCTGGGCTATCTTGCTGTTGCCAGGTAACTGTGGGGAGGAGCACACCTGGCTATAGTCAGGTAACTGTGGGGGTGGAGTCTAGCCAGAATGCCAGAAGCTTGGGGACATTGTATGACTGATAGTCACAGAATTATGGAGTCAGAGGCTCTGTGGTTTCAGGCATCTGATTGTGGGAACGTGGCTCGCTTTTCTGTCCCTTGTAGAGTTCTCTACTGGGTCACCAGAACAAGCCCCATTCAACCAAAATAGGCTGCCTATCACAGTTCCACAAGCCACCACTGCCTGGCTTAGACACGACTTTCAGACATGGGTGCTTCCTTCTACAAACTAACTTTACCTTCATTGTTTGGAATGAAAGAGCTGAGCCACAACACAACTAGAAACAGGGTTTTTTGTTTGTTTGGTTGGTTTGTTTTGTTTTGTTTTCCAGTAAATAACATAATCTCAGGATTCACTCAAGTGGAAGGCTCTGGCTGTGTCATGTGATGCAGACTCATGTGATGTCTTGCTGAGGCGAGACCCGTGAGAGGACATGTGATGTTTGGAGGGAGTATAAATAGGACTCAACAGACAGTGATGGGGGTGCTTGCATAGCTAGCCTTTCAATGCTTGGTTGGTCCCAAATCTTCAATGATCTTCACTTCATTGAGAAAGGCACAGCAGAGAACTCAAGGCATTCCGGCTGGACCTGGTGGCTCCCACCAACTCCTGCCAATTCAGCAGAGGTCTGGTGGTTTCTGCTGGATTGTGCCACAGCTGCTGGTTTCTATTTGGTATCCTGAACTACTGAACTGGACTGCTGGTGTCCTGACAATGGAGATTGGAGTCACACCAAAGAACTACTTCTAATCAGGTCCACATTGTTGGAATTCAGGAATCACCTCACAAACCACATGGAGACAGATCTCAGTCAGACAGGGATAAGCTGTTGAGCCCACACTCCAGGACTGGTCCACCAGGGACATCGTCCAGACTCGGGATCTGAACCATGACCCTGAGTTAAGATCCTATGGGGTTTTCAAGCCCAAAACATCTGTGAATTCCATGAACATCTGTGCCAGTTTACGTCACAATCAGGATTTAGGGATGGGGATTTCCTTAGGAACGTGTCTTTGTTGTACACTTATCCTGCTCCATTGGTTGGGGTAGTCAGCTGTACCAGGCAGGGGACTTGCCTTGTCTAATAATATTCATGTCCTAACTTGTCAACCAGGATGGGCCTTGTCTAACATTCATGTCTTTACTTGCCAACCAGGATGTCTTTTTCTGCCAAGTAGAAGGAGGTCTTGGGAACTTAAACTCTACTAGACCACTACTCTAAATGGAAGTCTTATTCCAAATAGTTTTTTATATTGGTGCAGGTGCTCTCTTATGTTGGGGTCCATCCCAGGGGCAGCTTATATCATAAAAGCTCAAACGCAGGTGCAGGAAGTGCTGCTGGGTGGTTGGTTCGGGTCCAAGCTTATTGTGGGTAACTATACAAAGCCGGTCTACTGACTTCTATCATTTTTGGTTTACAGGGGCACAGAACATGCCAGAATATGAAATCAGTCTTGGCATTAGAAAGTTTCCCAGTATTGCCCGCGCTTTACTTCCCCCGGTAAGAACACGCTCAGGGCAACCGGAATCTTCTGCAGCACAAACTTTATTGCTTACCCCATCAGGAGCCAGTGGAGAAGAGAGCCAGAGAGAGAGCCAGAGAGAGAGAGAGATGGCGGAGCCCCCTCCCTTTTATAGAGGACTGTCCTCCGCCTCGGACGTGTCACTCCCTGATTGGCTGCAGCCCATCAGCCGGAGTTGTCGTCACGGGAAAGGCAGAGCACATGGCGTGGAAAGCTACCCCGGCACATGCGCAGCTTGCTTGTTTACTACTTAGAACACGGGTGTCAGTGCCATCAGCGCCATCTTGTAATGGCGAATGTGAAGGCGGCTCCTTACATCTCCCCCTTTTCTTTTATATAAGAGCAATAGGCCACCCATAATAATGAGAGTGGAGATAGAGGTCAAATCCCCAGTGTGTAAAATAGGGGCTTTACACAAAACCTCCTCCCAGGCTCATCACCCAAAGGGGTCTTGGTCCGCTCCCGTGTCGTTTTTCCTGGGGGAAGGACACTTGGACACTCAACCTTCTTGAAAGATGACATGTCTCCCTAGAATAGGCTCATATATGCCACAGAGCCCTTCTACTGCAGTGCTTAGCCATGCAACTCTCTCGGGCTGCTGAAGCACACTCACTCTATCCCGTGCAATGAGACTAGCCTCGTGGGGTGCAAGAGCTGAGTGGCCAGCGACCTATTGCTTAAACATAGATAACCATATATCAGGGGAAGCACCATGTTCTAGTGCTGCAAGCGCCTGGGAAGTAATCACCATGTCTCTCCTAGTTTGGGCCTTAAGCTTACAGACCAATCAAAGAAGCAACACTAATCCACAGCAAAGAACAGCTCCAAATAATTCCACCCCCACCCATTCTTTAAAGAAGGAAAATGTTGGAAAGATAGTCCTTAGGTCAGGGACAGGTCCAAGTGCGTGGGGCAAGTCTCAATTTTCAAAGGGTCTGTTCAAATTTAGCCGTCCAATTCTGTATCTCCCAACACTGCTTTCCCTTTGTTGTTGTCGCACTGGACATCACCAAAACGAGGGACATCAGTATTCCCTTGGTCAGTCTGGATTTTTCGGGTGAGTCTTTCTGGTATCCAAAATGGGTTGTCTTCATTCTGTGGAAAAACACAAACAGCTCCCCTGGATCTTATCAAAATAGGATCCGGGCCTTTCCATTTGTTATTTAAAACATCTTTCCATTTAACCATCTCTTTGGGCCTATCTGGCTCTGAACAATGTCGTTCAGCCGCGGTATGGCCATGAGAATCAAGATTTAAAAAATTGAGTGTAAAGAGTGCCATAGACACAGACACTCTTGGTACTCGGGGTAGAGCCTCCTTGACTCCCCCTTTCTGTTTTATTAGATGGAAGTCCAGTCAGGTGGGTCACATCCATCTGACGGCAGAACTGTTGGAATTTTTGAGATGTATAAGCTGGTCCATTATCAGTCTTAAGTAGTTTGGGTTTCCCCCAAGCACTCCATGCCTCAAGGCAATGTTGAATCACATGTGAGGCCTTTTCTCCAGTTAAAGGAGAGGCAAACATGATGCCAGAGTATGTGTCAATGGACACATGGAGATATTGAAGTTTTCCAAAGGAAGAAACATGTGTAACATCCATTTGCCAGACCTGTAGAGGTCGAATACCGCGTGGGTTAATTCCCACATGAGGAACTGGCAAGAACTCACAGCAGCTTTGACATTGAGTAACAATGTCACGGGCTTCTTTTCTCGTCAAGGAGAAACGGCGGCGTAATGTTTCAGCCGTCACATGAAAATTGTTATGAAAATTTCTTGCAGCCTCTATCAGGGATGTTAGGGCAGCAGCCACCACTTTAGTGGCTTTATCTGCCAGATCATTCCCCAGAGCCATGGGGCCAAGTAGGCCTGAATGGGCTCTAACATGAGTAATATAAACAGGAAATCTTCTAGATAACAAAACTAATTGTATCTGCTGAAAAATATTGGCAACTTTACTGGAAGGCTTAATCACTCCAGCCACTTCTAAAAGATTTACAGCATTAACCATATAACAGGAATCTGACACAATATTAAGGGGTTCTAAAAAGGTTTTTAAAACTTCTAAAACCACTAAACACTCTACCACTTGAGGTGAATTTTCATTATATTGTTTGGATACTACTTTACCATTAGCCACATAGGCACCTATGCCAGTTTTTGATCCATCAGTATATACCACAACCCCATTTTTAAGTGGGTTTCTTACTGTTATTTGTGGAAACACAACAGATTGATTTTGGGCGAACTGTAAAATTGGATGTTTTGGATAATGGTTATCTATTTGTACTGAAAAGGAGGTAACTAAAACTGCCCAATCATTAGATGTGGCTGCCAAGGTTTGAACCTGTCAAAAGTCTAATCTCTCTGCTCTGGAGTCAAAGCAGCAGCGTTTGCTCGGGCCTGCGTTTGTGCAGCCTCTTGCCATAGAGCTCTCCATTCCATATATTTGCCCATACTGGGGAGAGTGGCTTTTGCAATCCTTTGCCAGTCGGCAGGAGTTAGTGCCATGCCGGCAAGTCTGTCTAACTGCACCAAAGTAAAATTAGCATTGGCTCCATATTTACGGACCAATTCAGCAAGCTCTTTCATCTGTATATACTCTACTGGAGCGTGGACACACCCACCCTCAGCTCCTTCAAAGACCGGAAATGCCTGTTGCATCTTCCTTTGTTTCTCTCTTGGAATGAACGAGTCTGCGCACTGTCTCTCTGCGCAGGGCTGATGTACTACGCAGGGCGGGGGCTCCGCATAGGGCGGAGGTGCACTATGACCTTGAAGCCAACTGCCCTGAGGCCAAGCAGCAAGCTGGCCTTTGCCAGCCGCTTTTGGCTTTTTTCTTGACTTAAAAGCTCGAATTTCTCTCTCATAACGAGCTGCTCCCTCCTCCAAGTCTGTTTCCTCAGAAGGGCTAATTTCTTTATCTGATTTACAGCTACTAAGAACTGGCTCTTTAAACTCGTCTCTTTTCTCCTCTTTCCTTCTAATCTCTCCCCAGGTATTCTTCCCTGACATTAACTTTTCTTTTTTCCTTTGTTTTTTCTCCTCTTTCCTTCTAATCTCTCCCCAGGTATTCTTCCCTGACATTAACTTTTCCTCGGGTTCAAGACCCGTGGAAAGGCCTGTATACTTATTTCGCGCGCCATGCTTTCTCTTTTTTCCTGCTCTCTCTCCCCGCTTTACTTCTGATAGACTGTCTTGAATTTTGTCCAGAATTCTCCACCCTGTCTTAACTGCTTGTTGACATATGAAAAGAAATAAAAGGGCTTTTAACACTAGAGAAAGTTCAAGACCAGACATACCTTGTAAAGCTGTAACGAACGCGCATCCATTCCCCAGCTGAAGAGTTCTGAATCTATGTCGGATCCTTCTCAACAGTCTGTTTCCGGGAACACTTCATTACCACAGTTCCCCAGCTGAAGAGTTCTGAACCTACACCGGGTCCTTCTCAACAGTCTGTTTCCGGGAACACTTCATTAACCGCTCCTTCTCCGTGATGCAGTAGCTCCCGGGTTTCAGCACCATTTATTGCCCGCGTTTTACTTCCCCCGGTAAGAACACGCTCAGGGCAACCGGAATCTTCTGCAGCACAAACTTTATTGCTTACCCCATCAGGAGCCAGTGGAGAAGAGAGCCAGAGAGAGAGAGAGATGGCGGAGCCCCCTCCCTTTTATAGAGGACTGTCCTCCGCCTCGGATGTGTCACTCCCTGATTGGCTGCAGCCCATCAGCCAGAGTTGTCGTCACGGGAAAGGCAGAGCACATGGCGTGGAAAGCTACCCCGGCACATGCGCAGCTTGCTTGTTTACTACTTAGAACACGGGTGTCAGTGCCATCAGCGCCATCTTGTAATGGCGAATGTGAAGGCGGCTCCTTACATCCCAGTTTCCAATTAAGAAAGAAAAAGAAAAAGAAAGGAAAGAAAAAAGAAGAAGTTTCTTAGTAACAGCAGACAGTAGGAGAAAGTTTGTTACAATGGCAGGCTCTCCAGGGAACAGTTACTTAGGCCTTAACAGTTGATTTAGGCATTATTTTACCTAGGTCCCAACACACATCCACTTGTCCAGTTTACCAGTTTTTCTCACCTACCTTTGGACAGTGGGCTAGAATGGAGGTCAAAGTGTTTAAGAACCCTTATTAAAGTAGGTTTGGAAAAATCTAAGTCCACAATTCACAATGTGGTCAAATACTCTGCAATCAAACCCTCAGTCTAAGCAATTTCACCTGTGAGTCCTGAGAAATGGTCCAGTGGCAAGATGAGGGATACTTGGGTGACTCATTAGTCCTCTTTTCAGAGGTTACCAAGCTGCTTTAGAGGTTTGGGGGCTCAGCTCTATCTTAACTTTTTTTTTTTTTTTTTCGAGACAGGGTTTCTCTGTGTAGCCCTGGCTCTCCTGGAACTCACTTTGCAGATCAGGATGGCCTCAAACTCAGAAATCCGCCTGCCTCTGCCTCCCACCACCATGCCCAGCTCTTATCTTAACTTTTAATCAGCTCTGATTAAAAGTGGTGGTGTAAGTCTAGCAGTGGTGGCACACACCTTTAGCTTAGCAGGTGGATCTCTGAGTTCAAGGCCAGCCTGGTCTACAGAGTGAGTTCCAGGACAGCCAGGGCTACACAGAGAAACCCTGTCTTGAAAAACCAAAAGGGTGTGTAGAAGAAATCTTTACTATGTAGTGACTTTCTTTGTACACTGGATGCTGGTTAGAGTTCACTGAGGTGACTTCACAGTTGTACAGATGGCCCACAGTTCTCTGAGACCTCATTGACCTTGGAGAGCAAGAGGAAATCTTCTCCCCTTTGTCTTTCTGACAGTGATATTTCTGACAGTGATAACAGCCTCCAAGCATGGCTAAGTAAGCAGAAGACCAGCTGCACTCATCTGGACTTTTAACTATGCTTTGATATTTAATAGCCAAATATTTCTAAATAAATTTTCATTTGACATACATTTTTGCCAGTTTTTTTAATTGTTGATCTTAAACCATATGTATTAACTTTAAGTTTCATCTTCTGTGTTCTTTAAATAACTTACTCAGCCGGGCAGTGGTGACTCACGCCTTTAATCCCAGCAAAAAAACCAAAAAATAAAAAAATTTAAAAATTAAAAAATTAAAAAATAAAAAACTTACTCAGCTCTTTATAATTTGCAATGCTTTCTAGGTGGTTTTTTTTTTTTTTTCCTTCTATTCTGGAAACGCCATCCATCTTAAGCTTCATATACAAGTCCTTTTGTTTTTTTCCGAGACAGGGTTTCTCTGTGTAGCCCTGGCTGTCCTGGAACTTACTCTGTAGACCAGGCTGGCCTCGAACTCAGAAATTCGCCTGCCTCTGCCTCCCGAGTGCTGGGATTAAAGGCGTGCGCTACTACTCCCGGCTCAAAGATTTATTTATTTATTTATTTATTAAATGTAAGTATGGGCTGGAGAGATGGCTCAGAGGGTAAATAGCACTGACTGCTCTTCTGAAGGTCCTGAGTTCAATTCCCAGCAACCACATGGTGTCTCACAACCACCTGTGATGAGATCTGACGCCCTCTTCTGGTGCATCTGGAGACAAATTAAATTTAAAAAAAAATGTAAGTACACTGTAGCTGTCTTCAGACACTCCAGAAGAGGGAGTCAGATCTCCTTATGGATGGTTGTGAGCCAGCATGTGGTTGCTGGGATTTGAACTCAGGACTTTCGGAAGAGCAGTTGGGTGCTCTTACCCACCGAGCCATTTCACCAGCCCTGAATCCTCCTTTACTAAAACAATTTTTACATGCCCTCCTCAAGCACATACATGTATTTGCACACATGTGCACACACCTACAGAAACATGTTCACACCCACCCCCTAAAAGAATCTATGTAACTCAACAAAAGGCAATCCAACTAGAAAACAGTCCTAAGATTTAAATGAATTTGTCAAAGAAATACAAAATACAGATGGCTAAAGTGTACATGATCAACTTTATTAATCATTAGGAAAGTTGAAATCAAACCCATAAATGCCACTTGATATTCATCAGGAGAACCTGTAAAGGAAAGAATTAAAACTGGAAGTACTCTTCGTCATTGCACTAAGGCGATGGGAAAGTGGGTCAGAGTGTTTGGCACAAGCATGAGAACTTGAATTTGAATCCTCAGCACACATGTAAAAAGCCAGGTGTAACTATGTGTGCTTATAACCCCAGCACATCCGAGAAAGACAGGAGGATTGCTGGGGCTGTGTGGCCTTCAGCCTAGCTCCAGATTCAATGAGAGACCCTATGTCAAAGTAATTAAGTCACCCACTGTTCTCTGGCCTCCAAATATGCAGGAATATGCATTTAGACCCATCCCCCATTTACACATATACCACACACACACTAGAAAAGAGCAAAGGTAAAAAGAAAAACTTTACCCTTTGACCCAGAAAGTTATCTTGGAATATTTTACAGATATATGTACATTAAGATATATATAGAAACTGATAGCATGAGTGCTCTATGGTGTGGTTAGGGTGGAGTTTTTAATGTAGATATGAGGTAGAGGACAGGCAGAGGCATCTGGGAGGATCCAGGGAGAGAGAGAAAGCAGCAGACTGAACATGGCCAGTAGTAGACCGGATCTGGCCAAGAGACAAGGAGGAACAGAGTAGGAGAAGGGGGGTGAGAGATGAAGAAAAAGAGAGAGCATAGCCAAAATAGCAGGGCTATCCTGAGAATGAGTAGCTGTGGGGAGGGAAGCCTGTGACCTAGGGGACTTTAGGGTCAGGGAACAAGGTGGGAAGATCCAGAAGGCTGGACTCTGAACCGTGCCACAAGCAGTTGTTGCGCTGAGGGAGCCTGAGGGCGATGCTAAGAGGTACCACAGCCAGCCACTTGCCCCTTCTACCAGTGATAAGGGAAATGGCTCCTTTTGGCTTCACAAGTTCCTGAAGAATGCTGGCTTTTGCCAAATTATCAGAATTTGGGGAAATGGAGTTTTCTTTGGACTTGACAGTATATACCAAGGATATTGATTGTGGCCTTATTCTTTGTTCAGAAACAAAATCTGAAAACTGAAAACAATATTAATGCCACGAGTAAGGGTACAAAAAAGTCATAGTATATAATATTATGGTTAGGTAATTATTGGGTTGTTTTAAGTTATTTGAAAGAGAAAGTGTGTATGGAATGGCCAAGAGGTTGTCTTGGTGTGCTTTCCGTTGCTGTGTAATGTCGTTTCTAAGCTCTGGGTGGACCATGCTACCAGCCATCAGCCTGGATGAAAGACACACACACACACACACACACACACACACACACACACACACACACACACACACTGATTTTTAATAATGGTTCTTTAGCTCAATGGCCAGACACTTCTAAGTCTCCTGCAGCTAATGTGCCCTCACCTTCACTCCCAGCTGAGCACCTCTAAATCTGCCCTCAGCTTAGTTGCATTTCTAATCTTTGATTGCAACCCCAGGCTCTTTCGGGGAAGCGGCCAATGGCCACTCTACCAGAGATCTCACGTGCTCTCTCTGCCTCCGAAGCATGAGGAATTCTCTTTCCTTCTCCTGTGTCCCCCAGCTTGCCTGAGGGAACCTGGAAGTCTTGCCTCTTCCTCCCAGCCACTAACATCTTTATTGACCGATCAAGAATCATTTCAGGAACGTGACATTCAGTGTTCACATGCAGATTCCCGATCAAAGGCTCAGAACTACCCGCTACATTGTTGTGATAAACACCATGGCTAAAAACAGCTTACAGTTCAACAGGAAGGAAAGTCAAGGCAGGAACCTGGAGGCAGGAACTGAAGCAGGGGCTCCAAGGGGTGCTGCTTACAGCCTTTTTCCCCATGACTTATTCATTTTGCTTTCTTTTACAACCCAGAACTTAGGCTTGCCGCCTACACATCAATGATTCATTAATCAAGAGAGTGACCCACAGACTTTCCTACAGGACAACCTGATAGAAGCATTTTCTCAATTGAGCTTATCTCTTTCCAAATGACTTGTGTCAAGTTGACAAAAACCAGCTGTCTTAGTGTTTCATTGCTGTGAAAAGACACCATGACCATGACAAGTCTTATACAGGATATTTAACTGGGGCTTGCGTACATTTTGGGAGGTTCAGTCCATTATCATTCTTGAGGAAAGAATGGCAACATCCAGGCAGGCATGGCTCTGGAGAAGCTGAGAATTGTACTTCTTTGTTGTTGTTGTTGTTTTTGTTGTTTTTTTATTTGGTTTTTTGAGACAGGGCTTCTCTGTATAGCCCTGGTTGTCCTGGAACTCACTTTGTAGACCAGGCTGGCCTCGAACTCAGAAATCCACCTGCCTCTGCCTCCCAAGTGCTGGGATTAAAGGCGTCTGTCACCATGCCCAGCCAATTCTACTTCTTGTTTGAAAGGCAGCTAGGAGAAGACTGACTTCCAGGAAGCTAGGAGAAAGGCCTCAAAGCCTACCCCCACAGTGACACACTTCCTCCAACAAGGCCACACCTCCTAATAGTGCCACTCCCTGGGCCAAGCACATTCAAACCACCACACCAGCATAGCATCAGATCCTTTGGAGCTGGAGCCACAGGCTTTTGTGATCTGCTCAACATGAGTGATGGGAATACTGGTCCTCATGAGAGAGCAGTAGGCATTCTTAATCACTAAACTATCTCTCCAGCCCCAACAGCATTTTCTTTTTATTTATTTATTTATTTATTCATTTATTTATTATATGTAAGTACACTGTAGCTGTCTTCAGACACTCCAGAAGAGGGCGCCAGATC
Source organism: Mus caroli (assembly GCF_978045245.1). Lineage (NCBI taxonomy): Eukaryota > Metazoa > Chordata > Mammalia > Rodentia > Muridae > Mus > Mus caroli. Next base: position 540,416 of record NW_028227272.1, read on the forward strand.
TCGTTACAGATGGTTGTGAGCCACCATGTGGTTGCTGGGATTTGAACTCTTGACCTTCGGAAGAGCAGTCGGGTGCTCTTACCCACTGAGCCATCTTACCAGCCCCCCAACAGCATTTTCATTGTTACTAAATTTTGCCCTCTCAAGAGGCTGAATCAATTTCTATTCTCTTGACAATAATTGGTATGTCATGTTGCTCATATTTTGCTTTGACACAGAATATAATGTGAAACACATTTTACTTTTGGAACTAATAGTACAAATTGTTTTGTTTTGTTTTTAGTTTTGTTTTACTTTTCTTTTTTTTTTTCCTTTTTTTTTTTTTTTTTTTTTTTTTTGGTTTTTCGAGACAGGGTTTCTCTGGTTTTTTGAGACAGGGTTTCTCTGTGTAGCCCCGGCTGTCCTGGAACTCACTCTGTAGACCAGGCTGGCCTCAAACTCAGAAATCTGCCAGCCTCTGCCTCCCAAGTGCTGGGATTAAAGGTGTGCGCCACCACACCCAGCTTTGTTTTACCTTTCCTTCCTTCTTTCTTTCTTTCTTTCTTTTTTAAAAATATTTTATGCCGGGCGTGGTGGCGCACGCCTTTAATCCCAGCACTCGGGAGGCAGAGGCAGGCGGATTTCTGAGTTCGAGGCCAGCCTGGTCTACAAAGTGAGCTCCAGGACAGCCAGGACTACACAGAGAAACCCTGTCTCGAAAAAAAAAAAATATTTTATTTATTGTTATATATAAGTATACTGTAGTTGTCTTCAGACACACCAGAAGAGGGTGCTAGATCTCATTATGTATGGTTGTGAGCCACCATGTGGTTGCTGGGATTTGAACTCAGGACCTTTGGAAGAGCAGTCAGTGCTCTTACTTGATGAGCCATCTCACCAGCCCTTTACCTTTTTTGAATGAAGAAATGTCCCATCTATTACCTTGTAATATTCTTCTTTTTTTTTTTTGGTTTTTTCGAGACAGGGTTTCTCTGTGTAGCCCTGGCTGTCCTGGAACTCACTTTGTAGACCAGGCTGGCCTCGAACTCAGAAATCCGCCTGCCTCTGCCTCCCGAGTGCTGGGATTAAAGGCGTGCGCCACCACGCCCGGCTTTGTAATATTCTTCTATTACTGGTAATTTTCTTTGTTAATGTAGTCTGCTTTGCTTGTTTGCTTGTTAATAATGCCACCTCAGGCATACATTACTACACACTCTGAACTGTATTGATGGTTGTAAACAGCAGGGCTCTCTGAAGTCTTTCCCCTTCTTCTACAGGTCTGGGATGGAAACTACTCAGTGTGTTCTTGCTGGGATGGGCGTTTCAGGGATTCTCACTCCTTGGAGCCCATGTGGATCATGAGGTTCTACTATACTACTACTCTAGCAGAATTTTTTGTCATGCCAGGAAATTAGTTTGACAAAGTGGCTACTGAGCGCACTGCCAGCCCCAGCATCAAAGGTTACCAGTGGATGTCACAGGAGACAACCTCACCCTCTGATGCCTGCAGCACTACTTCCTTGATGTCATTGTGGTGGTTTGAATGAAAATGGTTCACATAGTCTCCTAAGGAGTGGCACTATTAGGGGATGTGGCCTTGTTGGAGGAAGTGTGTCACTGTCGGGCCTCGGATTCTCAAGCCAGGCCCAGTATGTCTCTCTCTTCCTGCTGCCTGCCTATCCAAATGGAGAACTCTCAACTCCTTCTCCAGCACCATGCCTGCCTGTACACTGACATGTTTCCTGACTTGACAATAGTGGACTAAACCTCTGAACAGTAAGCCAGTCCCAGTTAAAAGTTTTCCTGTATAAGAGTTGCTGTGGCCATGGTGTCTCTTCATAGCAATAGAAATCCTAACTAAGAGATTCATCACATTTGACAGCTTTTCCCAGGTGGCAGGTCAGATCCACGATGAACACATTTCAGGTAGATACTAGCTTTGCCAGTGAGCTTCCTCTTCATCTCGGGTTTGACTTTCCCTTTAGCCTTGGCAGTACCAGTGGATACAGGAATTATGGTCTGGACAGCTTGACCATTCTACATTCTAAGTGTCTCCTAGAAGTGGAATCATTTAGTATTTCTCTGTGACTGTCTTATTTTATTGAGCATAATAACCTCAAGCTTCATCCATGTGAGGGCCAGCAGGATGGCTCAGTGGGTGAAGGTGCTTGATGCCAAGCCTGAGTCTGAGCCCCTGCAACCCAGGGTGGAAGGAGAAAACTGTCTCCTGAAAGTTGTTCCCTGACCTCCACCTGCTAGACAAGCACACAAATGCCCTCCTGTGCTCCCATGCACACAGCATGTGCATACATATTATAGCATGTATCAAAAGACTTTTTGTAATTCTAATTTAATTTCACGATGTACCTATATATCAAACTTGTATTTTAGTAATCCATATATCTATGGATTGACTTTGCATGACTTTGTGTCTTAGCTATTGTGAATAATGTTTCTATGAACATGAAATACCTCTCTGAAACCTCAAAGCAGCATTGCTGGGTCACACCTTTAAAGATTTGTTGGTCTTGTTAATGGGTTTTTTTTTTGTTTGTTTTTTGTTTTTTGTTTTTTTCCAGACAGGGTTTCTCTGTGTAGCCCTGGCTGTCCTGGAACTCACTTTGTAGACCAGGCTGGCCTCAAACTCAGAAATCTGCCTGCCTTTGCCTCCAGAGTGCTGGGATCAAAGGTGTGTGCCACCACGCCTGGCCTTGTTAATTTTTTTTAAAGAACCAACTCCCTGCATTCTTTGTTTCTATCTAAATTTCTACTTTATTAATTTTAGCCCTGACTTATATTTTCTTTTCTTGTCTACTTTTTGGGGGTATTGTTTGTTTTTCCAAGGTCTCTGGGTGCATCATTAAGTAATACCAAGCATCTATGGGACATGAAGGCAGTCCCAAGAGGTCACTAAGTGACCACATCTAAAAACTGGAGGGATCTCGTATTAGTAACTTAGGATGCACCTTAAGACCTAACCAAAATCAGGGCTGTGCTGGCTTGGTTTGTGTGTCAACTTGACACAGCTGGAGTTATCGCAGAGAAAGGAGCCTACTGTGAGGAAATGCCTCCATGAGATCCAGCTGCAAGGCATTTTCTCAATTAGTGATCAAGGGGGGAGGGCCAAGAGAGCCCAGCCCATTGTGGGTGGGATCAACCCTGGGCTGGTGGTCCTGCGTTCTATAAGAAAGCAAACTGAACAAGCCAGGGGAAGCAAACCAGTAAGGAACATCCCTCCATGGCCTCTGCATCAGCTCCTGCTTCCTGACCTGCTTGAGTGCCAGTCCTGACTTCCTTCGGTGATGAACAGCAGTATGGAAGTGTAAGATGAATAAACCCTTTCCTCCCCAACTTGCTTCTTGGTCATGATGTTTTGTGCAGGAATAGAAACTCTGACTACGACAAGGGCTGAGAAAGAGAAGGGACTTTAAAAACCTATATTCCACTAAACTAGAAAATCTAAAAGAAATGGATTAATTGCTTTCCTCGGGCAACGTTGTGGTGTAGGAGGTGCTAATTTCTGGAGAAGAGATACTGTTTTGGTGGTTCATGTTGTGTTTTGTGATAGGATTTGGCCATCAGTTGTTTTCTTGGTATGAGACTTGATCTAGCCTTTGTTGAGTGGGTGTTTAGATCCTTATTTGCTTTACCCCAGCTTGTTGGGGATGTGGACCAGTTGGATGTTGCTTGGGGTTCAGTATTGGCACCACTCTGTTGATGTCCTAGTGTGTTTTCATAGGTGATCTCAGCTCAGCTCAGCTAGGGACAGGTGCAGCTCAGGAGCAAGCCTGTTGTGGGCACAGATGATGCTTGCTCCTGAGCTTCACAAGTCCATGCAGGGGTCGCTGTTTCTGCAGGTGATCCTTAGGTGGCAGAGGCTGGGATCACATTAGGAATGGTGCTGCTCTGTGGAGGTGAGGAACAAGACCCAGTACTGTGCTCAGATGGAGGTAGAAGCCAGAATGGGGGACCCTACTGAGGCTGTGGTCATAGGTCTCTACATGGCTCTGAAGTGGTACAGTGGGTAGGGTCCTTCATCCACTGAGCCTTCTCCCAGTTCCCTTCTCGAGCAGAAGTTTTTAATTTCATGTATCCCATTTCTTTTCTTTTCTTTTTTTTTTTTTTTTTTTTTGGTTTTTTGAGACAAGGACTTTCTGAAAAGGACTCCGACATCACAGGATATAAGGACTGCACCAACAGTTCAGGACCTTTTGTATGAAACTGAGATTGTTTTTCCTATTTCTGTGAAGAATATCATTAGAATTTCCAAGAGGACTACAATGACTCTATAGATCACTTTCAGGAATACAGCCATTTTCACAACATTGGTTTTGTGATCCATCAGAATGGCGGGTCTTAGATTTCTTGAGTGTTTGAAAGTTCTCACTGTAGAGGTTTCCCCTGGGTGGCTTATTGAGTCTCAGTTTGTTCCTGGGCATTTTATGTTTGAGGCTCTGGTTAATGGAATTGTTTTCCTGGCTTCTTTTCTTTTCTTTCTTTCTTTCTTTTTTTTTTTTTTTGGTGGTGGTGGTGGTGGGGTGTTGAGACAGGGTTTCTCTGTGTAGCCCTGGCTGTCCTGGAACTCACTCTGTAGACCAGGCTGGCCTCAAACTCAGAAATCCGCCTGCCTCTGCCTCCCAAGTGCTGAGATTAAAGGCGTGCGCCACCACGCCCGGCTCAGGCTGGTCTTAAACACAAGACTTTTGTCTCTGAGTGCTGGGATTAAAGGAATGCACCACCACCACCACCCCATTGTTTTCCTGATTTCTTTCTCAGCATATTTGTTATTGGCATATGTAGTATAAGCGATTTAAGCTTATCCCTGACTAGCTTACAAATAAATGAGACTCAGACTATGTTTATTTTATTTGGCTTTGATAATGACTGGGGGTAACCCCTAATCCCTATCAGGGTATCTACCCTGTCTTTGACCATTTAGTTCCCAGATAAAAGACACACAACTTTTATTATTTACAATTATCAGCACAAGAGCTGGGTAGATATCTACTCTCTATGCTATTAGAACCAACTTTCCTATCAATAACCCTGAGTAATTACTATGTTTCATCTGGGCTGCTCTTAACTCCAACTCATGACTCACCTAACCCATGACCGCTTCTTCTCCACTCCTTCTCTCTCCCTTGTGGTTTCCTCCAACCCCCCAAGCCTGGGAACCCTAAAACCCACCTATGTGTCTTCTGCCCAGCTATTGGCTGTCGGCATCTTTATTTACCAATCAGAAGTAACTTGGGGCCAGGGTCACATAGTTGCAGTCTCTGGGGTAACCAGGTCTTGGGGCCCACACTTAGCATTATAATATACAGCAAAAGACCAAATCTCAACAGGCATAAAACAAGAGCCAGGTAGTGGTGATGCACACCTTTAATTCCAGCATTTGGAAGGCAGAGGCAGGTGAATTTCTGAATTCGAGGCCAACCTGGTCTACAGAGTGAGTTCCTGGACAGCCAGGGCTACACAGAGAAACCCTGTCTCGAAAAACAAAACAAAACAAAACAAAACAAATAAAGCAAGGTTACTGGCTGTTCTACACTGTGGTTGTATCCCACTACTTGACTGAAAAGATTTTCCGGATTAAGTGCTTTCTTCTGCAGTGCTTAGGGTCCTCTTGTGCAAGTTGAGGTCATGGGTTTGTTTTGTTTTGTTTTCCTATTTGTATTCCTCTTATCTTGTTGTTCTGCCTACTAATTCTGAACCAACCACCTCCTGTAACCAGGCAAGGATTCTAGTGGGGGGATTGGGACAAGAACACAGCCACAAACCTTCAACCTACAATTTGTCCTGCCTGCACAGTGTGCAGGTGGTGCATGCAGAACTTATGGGAATAGCCAACCGATGACAGCTGGAACTTGAGACCCCTGCCACAAGAGGGAGTGAGCCCACCCCTGGCACTGCCTGGATGGCAGGAAGCAGAGGCAGGAGAGCCCAGAGACCTAGGATACAGCCAAACACAAGCAAGCAAGCAAGAAAAATAGACTGGAGTCTAGAATAATCCTCACGAGAGAGGCAGCATCCAACAACTGCTAAGAGCAGATGCAGAGACCCACAGCCAAACATTAAGTGGAGCTTGGGGAATCACAAGGAAGAGGGAGAGGAAGGATTGTAGAGGTCAGAGAGATCAAGGGCACCACAAGAACACAGCCCACAGAATCATCTGAGCAGGACTCACAGGGACTCACAGAGACTGAAGTGACAATCACAGACCCTGCATGATCTATGCTAGTTCCTCTACATATACTCTATGGTTGTGTAGCTTGCTGTTCTTGTGGGACTCCTAACAATGGGAGTGGGGTTGTCTTTGACTCTTGCCTGCTCTTGGGACCCTTTTCCTCCTACTGGATTACCTCATCCAGTCTTGATATGAGGGTTTGTGCCCAGTTGTATAATAACTTGTTATGCCATGTTTGGTTGATATCCCTGGGAGGCCTGCTCTTTTCTGAAGGGAAATGGAGAAAGAGTGGATGGGGGGGGGGAAGAGCTGGGAAGAGAAGAGAGAGGGGAAACAGTGGTCAGAATGTAAAATATAAGAGAAGAATAAATTAGTTAAAGAAAGAAAAGAAAAGGAAAGAAAAGAAAAAAGAAAAGAAAAGGAAACACTTAGCCATTATATTGAAAAACAGCAGATAGAGTAAATAGCCTGTTTTGTTATTGTAGGCAGCTGATGCCTAAAAGATGGCGCTGGTTTCCGGTACACCATGGCCATAAACAACATCACTGAGCAGGTGCTAGCCCGAATCTGGCGCCAACCCCTCCCGAGCAGGTGCATGCTAATGAAGTGTCCACAGGCTGACCAATCCCAGGAGGACACATAGCTCTCCCCAGTGCTGGGGTGTATATAAGCAGTCCTCCCTGGGTTCCCAGGGTTCCTGTAGCATCGAGGCATTTCTGCAATAAAGCTGTTGAGAAGAATCTGACTGTGTTGCCTTTTCCTTGCCGGACAAGGTGGACACAACAAATTGGTGGCCCGCACAAGGACCCGAGGATCTCGTGGATTCAGAACTCTTCAGCTGAGGAACGGGGTAAGTCTCCCAAATTGATCCCCAATTAAAAGGGGGGATATGTTTTTCTCGCCTGTGGACCCAGTGTGGGTAGCTCTTATCCTTGTTGTTTCGTTTTTTGTAATTTCTGGCCTCTGCTTTTGTTTGATAGAAGCAGATAAGGCAGGTCAGAAAATTCTCACGGGACAACAAGAAAGTATGTCAGAGGAAGATAGGAAATGCATAAGCAAAAGAAAGAAAAGGGGCGAAAAAGAGAAAAGGAGAAGGGAGAAAAGGCAAATTCAAAAGGAAAACGAAATAATGAGAAAAAAAGGAATTAGCAAAAATATATCCCTCATTAAAAGACTTAACAATAAGTTCAGCAAGTTCTGACTCCAGTGACTCAGAGCTTGATAAAGATGAGGAAGTTGACCTAGAAGAAGAGACAGCTCCGTATGAGAGGGATAGGTATGATCCAGATTGGTCATACAAAACCAATCCTTTAAAAAAGGGGGGGGGGGTCGGCTGGCAAAAGAGTAAAATCAAAAGTGCTGACCACTCCACCTTTTAACCCTGAGTTTACAGGAAAAAAGGAATCTACAAAAGCTGGTAAACAAGGTACCTCATTTTGCCCAGAGGTTTGGAAGGAAGTTGGACTGACTTTCCCTGTCTTCTTAGATGGCCAGGGACGATGGTATCATGAGCCAATAGATTTTAAAACTATTAAGCAATTGGCTGAGTCAGTCCATACCTATGGGGCGAGTGCAGCTTTTGTAGTTGCACAGGTCGAGGCACTTGCTAGATATTGCCTCACCCCGGGGGACTGGAACAATATTACTCAGGCTTGTTTGTCATCTGGACAGTATTTAGACTGGAAGTCCTTGTCCTATGAATATGCAAACAGTCAGGCAGCAGCAAATTTAGCCACAGGACAAGATCCTCAGAGACATTGGGATGCAGACATGCTTCTGGGTTTAGGACGTTTTGCTTTAGATCAAACAAATTATCCTGAAGCAGTCTATGCCCAAATAAATGAGGTAGCTACCAAAGCCTGGAAGGCATTGCTGAACAAAGGCACAGTCTCAGGCAATCTTACGAAAATCTTGCAGAGTCCCACAGAACCATTTTCAGATTTTGTAGCACGCCTCGTTGAAGCAGCCGCTAGAATTTTTGGAGACCCAGATACAGCTATCTATGCCTTTGGTGAAGCAGCTAGTATATGAGCAATGTACTAAAGAATGCAGAGCAGCCATTACACCCTATAAACATAAAGGTTTAGAAGTATGGATGAAGGTTTGCAGAGAACTAGGGGACCCATTAACCAATGCAGGCCTAGCAGCAGCGGTAGTACAGTTGGGCAAGTTTAGCAATGATGCTTGTTATAAGTGTGGCCAAAGAGGACATTTTAGAAGAAACTGCCCTGAAAATGAAAAACGGGCTGCATTGGATAAACCTAGACAGCCAGGCTTATGCCATAAATGTAGGAAGGGAAAACATTGGGCTAATGAATGCAGATCTACAAAGGATATAGAAGGCCGACCATTACAAGCAGGATATGGTGGCACCAGGCCAAAAAATGGACAACGGGGCCCACATCCCCAGGGCCCTCAAATATATGGGGCTCTTCAGAAAGACCAGAAGAAACCTTGGCCGTCTCTCCGTCATCCAAGAGACCGCAGAGAGCCACTACTGGCTCCCCAGGATTGGACCTCCACTCCACCACCAGACTCGTATTAACCCCACAGATGGGGGTACGGCCCTTAGATACAGATTTAAAGGCCCCCTTCCCAAAGATACTGTAGGACTATTGCTTGGCCGCTCATCTTCTGCTTTAAAAGGATTACAAATTACCCCTGGAGTGATTGATCCAGATTATACGGGGGTTGTGAAAATCTTAGTGGCCTCCCCCAGTGGTATTTCAGCTATCTCCCCAGGAGATAGAATTGCTCAATTATTACTGTTGCCAAGTTTGCATAAATATTTTCCAGCAAAGAATAAAATAAGAGGAGAGAGTGGACTAGGTTCTACAGGTTCTCGGTTCACTTTCTTATCAATGGAATTAGAAGATCACCCCATGTTAACTTTTGAGGTTGAAAGACGATCCTTTCTGGGGTTGTTAGACACAGGTGCAGATCACAGCATCATCTTCACTCACGATTGGCCGCCAAAATGGCCTTCGCAAACCTCATCTCAAAGCCTCCGTGGTCTAGGTTATGAGACTGCTCCCCTTATAAGTGCTAAGAATTGACTTGGAAAAATGAGGAAGGTAAGTCAGGGAAATTTTTTCCTTATATTGTGGATATTCCTGTGACCCTATGGGGTAGGGATGTCTTAACCAAAATGGATCTTAGACTAACTAATGAGTATTCCCCACAAGCCCGAGAAATTATGTCTAGTATGGGCTACATTCCAGGAAAAGGTTAGGAAAGTCATTACAAGGCATGACTATGCAAGTGCCTGCAAAGTTCAAACAAGATAAAAAGGGATTGGGTTTTTCCTAGGGGCCGTTGAGGGTGGTATACCCATTACTTGGAAAACAGAGGAGCCTGTATGGGTTCCTCAATGGCCTCTTTCCTCTGAAAAATTAGTAGCTGCCAGAGAATTAGTAGAGGAACAATTGAAATTAAGACATATTAAACCTTCCCAGTCACCTTGGAATACACCCATATTTGTGATTAAGAAAAAAATCAGGCAAATGGAGGCTCCTGCATGATCTTTGAGCCATTAATAATCAAATGCAGATTATGGGCCCCATACAGAGGGGTCTGCCCCTACTTTCTAGTTTGCCCAAAGAGTGGCCTATTATAATCATTGATATTAAGGATTTTTTTTTCTCAATTCCCCTTGCATTGTGTGATAGCGAGCGCTTTGCCTTTACTCTTCCTTCTGTGAATAATGAAGAGCCCGATAAACGGTATCAGTGGATAGTTTTACCTCAAGGGATGGCAAACAGTCTTACTGTGTCAACTTTTTGTAGGAGAAGCCCTACAACCTGTCTGTGATGCATTCCCAAAATTAAGGATAGTACATTATATAGATGATATCCTTCTTGCCTCAAAGAATAAAGAAAGTTTAGATGAAGCCTATATTAAGCTAGTAAAAGAATCAGAAATAAAACAATTATTTATAGCTCCTGATAAAGTTCAAATGGGAAATTTAGGAGAGTTCTTGGGTGCTCGAATTACTCCACATTTTATTGCACCTCAAAAGATAGAATTACGTAAAGATCATTTGAAAACATTGAATGATTTCCAGAAGTTGTTGGGAGATATAAATTGGATTCGTCCATATATGAGGCTATCAAATTTTGAATTAATCCCTCTTTTTGATATATTGAAGGGCGATCCACAGCTTTTGTTACCTCGTGCTCTCACTCCTGAGGCCCGAGTAGCATTAGAAAAGGTAGAAAGGTGTTTAGAAAAGGCCAAGCTGTATAGATGGAAAGAAGGAGAGGACATCCTCCTATGCGTTTTGAAGACATTCTGTCAACCAACAGGAGTGTTGTGGCAGTCAGGTCCTCTATTGTGGATTTACCCTCATGTGTCTCCCAATAAAACACTTGAATATTATTCCATTGCTGTAGCTCAATTAGAGATTTTGGGCATTAAATCGTGTATTCAACATTTTGGAGCACCCCCTCAGAAAATCATTACACCTTATAATGCTAATCAAATACAGATCCTAAGTTCTTTGATAGATGATTGGGCCCTATTGTGCTGTAGTTTTGATGGGGAATTAGATAATCATTATCCCAAAGATCTTTTGCTACAATTTTTTAGTGAACATCCAGTGATTTTCCCCAAAGTCACAGCATCTAAACCCATATCGGGTGCATTGGATATTTATACAGATGTTTCTAAAACAGGTGTTGGTGCCTATGTAGTTAATTCTCAAAAACCTGTTCTTTTTCAATACAATCCTGGCACCCTGCAACTTACTGAATGTAAAATTGTGTTGGAAGTATTCAAAGCTTTTAAGGAATCTTTTAATCTAGTCTCTGATTTGGCTTATGTAGTAAATTCAGTGTGTGCATTAGAAATTGCAGGACCCATTAGACCCACCAGCCCTGTGTGCACCATCTTATTAGAGTTACAAAAATTGATTTGGAAAAGAACACATAAATTCTTTATTCAACATATTCGAGCTCACTCTACCTTGCCGGGCCCTATGGCTGAAAGAAATGCCTTAGTGGACGCTAGCACTCGCATGGATTTTTCATGCCACCCCACTGGAGCTTGCAAAAGATTTTCATCAATTGTATCATGTTCCTGCTGCCACACTTCAGCAGAAATTTGATATCTCTTGAGCCTCAGCACAAGATGTGGTGTTACGATGCCCACAGTGTGTACAATTTCACCACCCTCCTCATATTGGTATTAACGCTTGAGGATTGATCCCTTTAAAACTGTGGCAAATGGATGTTACTCATGTCTCAGCATTTGGAAGATTAAAATATGTTCATGTTTCAATTGACACCTGTTCAGGTGTCATTTTTGCCTCCCCCATGTCCGGTGAGAAATCCCACAACGTGGTTGGTCATTGCCTAGAAGCCTGGGCAGCTTGGGGAAGGCCAGATAGTTTTAAAACTGATAATGGCCCCGCATATACATCAAAATCATTCCAAACCTTTTGCAAAATAATGCAGGTTAGTCACTCTACTGGCCTTCCCTACAATCCACAGGGCCAAGGCATTGTGGAAAGAGCACATCAAACCTTAAAAGAACTCTAAAAAAACAAAAAGGGGGAATCGCTGATGGCTGGCCACCCAAAGAACAATTATCTTTAGCCCTCTTTACTTTAAAATTTTAAATTCTGGACGAACATGGTCGTTCCGCTGCAGATAGGCATGCCATGACCTCGCCTATCCTTAAACAGGATGTCAAATGGAAAGATGTCTTAACTGGAAAATGGTATGGCCCAGATTCCGTTATTTTGAGATCCAGGGGAGCTGTTTGTGTTTTTCCACAGGGTCAAGAACACCCGATTTGGGTACCAGAGAGGCTGACACGAAAATTGCTCCCCCCAAAACAGAGATATAGATTGTAATAGTTCTGGAAGGACATGTTTTTTTTAGCAGAATGTTGGCAGGGTATACTGCTGTGGTTATGAAACTTCCCACCTTTGTGCCTATAGTAGATTTTGAAATATTTGCCACCTATGCCCATTGGTGCTACTCACTGAGTGGTCCAATTTGAACCTCTTTTCCTCAAATCTTTGCTTCTGTTTGAGAATGAGTTCATTCATCAAGAAATTAGGATAGAGATGGTCAATATTGTCCACAACACAATTACACTTGTGACATCTATTATTGTCCTCCAAACTCTGATGAATACACTTGTAGCAAAAGCTGAGGCCACATTTTGTCATGTATGCCTTCTCAGTCATATCAAAGCAGATGGAACTCTCTCTTATTTAATAGACTTAGTTCAAGAACAGGTTGAAGAATTGTATAAAGTTGTACAAGCTAATTTCTCTCAGTCTCTTGAACAGAGTCGCCTCTTATCTGAGTACCTTAAAGGAAATTGGTTGGCTAAAGCGGAGCAGTTGTCCAGAAAGCTGCTCCCCATCGCTTCTCAGCCTTTTGGCTAAGATCAAGTGCAGAAAGCTGCTCCTCCAGATTGCCAAACTCAACAGCACTGGACTGGACCCCATCACCTTGGGGGACTTCACCTCCTGGATCACCAATGCCTTCTCATTCTTTAAGGAATGGGCAGAAATGTTGGCCTGGGGGGCAAGGGTCCTCCTGGGTTGTGTCTTTCGTATCTGGCTATTGTGTCGACTCAAACGAGAGCACACTCAGCATAAGGCAGTGGTGTACCAAGCATTGATGGCGATTAAAGATGGTGCATCTCCCAATGTTTAGCTGGCCTCTTTAAAAGATTAAGAATTTGCCCTAGGTCGTCTGGCAGTTGTAGTCACACAGATCCACGGTATCCAGTGATGGGCAACTTTCCTTATGCACAGACCAACTTAAGACACAGGGCCTGGGGGTGATAGGGTAACCCTATGATGGGTAAGGCTGTGACATGAAAGGATCGACAGGAGTTGTGGCCAATGGACAGACTTGCCCAGACCTAGTCCAGCATCATATTATTAAACAAAAAAGGGGGAGATGTAGGCAGCTGATGCCTAAAAGATGGCACTGGTTTCTGGTACACCATGGCCGTAAACACCACCAGGGAGGCGCCAACCCCTCCCAAGCGGGTGCATGCTAATGAAGTGTCGACAGGCCGACCAATCCCAGGAGGACACATAGCCCTCCCCAGTGCTGGGGTGTATATAAGTAGTCCTCCCTGGGTTCCTGGGATTCCCGTAGCATCGAGGCGTTCCTGCAATAAAGCTGTTGAGAAGAATCCGACCGTGTTGCGTTTTCCTTGCCGGACGAGGTGGGCACAACAGTTAATAATTTTAGAAGACACACTTGCAATTTTTTCCCATTTAGTATGATGTTGGCTGAAGGTTTGATTCTGACAGTAGAAAGATGATTTATTACATGTACACATAACTGGTCCTGGTATGGGAGTGATGGGCCTCTGAAGGGAGTCTCAGCAAAAGTGTGGTGATGGGAGATGGAGCTCCCCTGAGAGAGCAGCTCTGTCCACACCCCTGCCTCCGTGGCCTTTATTTCTGCCCTGCACGGCCTGTTCTGGTACATGGACTTCTTAGCTTATCTTGCCTCTGTCTCATTGTGTTCCTGGGTCTGGTGTGCACAACTTGATTTTCCCATTTGGCTCTTCGCAGACATTTCTAAGTGTAAGGACTAGAATAGAACAGGTTTCTGTAGCTGCCCGCAGCTACACGAACCAGGTTCCTGAAAGCGAGGCTGGGGCTGCATGAGAGAAAATGGGGAGAGAAATAATGAGACCAAGACAAAGATACTGATCAAGGCCCAAAGTTTACTTGAGAGTCTGAGCTTATAAAGGGGGGGAATCCCATCCCCTACCACTCCAGGATCTCATATCGTCAGGATAGTGTCAGGAGAACAGGTTCAGCCTTTCAGCAGGTAGCAGAGTCCCGGAGAAAATGGCAGAGGCCCGGAGAAAATGGCAGAGGTGGCAGACCTATCTAAGTTGGAAGACTCCACCCTAAGTGGTCTCTTCACAATGGTGGAACAGGTCTGAGCCAGCCTGCTCAAGATTGGGGGAGGCTACAGGTTTCTTAGAGTTTATCTGGTACAGTTGACCTCAGGTCTGTAAGTTTATAGTTTAAAGTTTTCTGTTGCTTCTTTAGATGTATTTAGCTTCCTTTGTGTGGGGTTGTCAGTCATACACACATTATGCTACTTGGTGGGACTGACATGTTCCTTCTGTGCCTATTTGAATGGTTTACATTGCTGGGTCTTCAAATCACCGATCTCTTGTTTTTCCATGTTTATCTGCTGTTAACCCATCTAGCATACTGATTAAAAATGTTTATATCTATATTTTTATTGTACAAATGTTTTGCCCACATGCATTTTTGTTTACCACATGTGTACCTGGTCCCTGTGGAGATCAGATGAGGGCATCAAATCTCCTGGAACATGCCTGTGAGCACCGATATGGGTGCTGGGAATTGAATCTTGGTCCTCTGCAAGAGCAACCAGTGCTCTTAACCTCCTACCCATCTTTCCAGCCCCTGTACCCCTGTACCTTTTTTTTTCTTCATTTCAGATATTTTTCCTCTGAAGGACTCAGTCTTTTTATTCTCCCTGTTCCTTCCTTGTACTCGCATAACTTCTTGACTGTATGAAGTGTAGTTAAAAGTCCCTGGCTACGCCTTTATTGGCCACTTCCTTTAATACTTGTTTCTGGGTCAGCTTTCTGTGAGGTTTTTGTTTGTTTGTTTAATTTTTACTTGTTATTTTTAAAAAATATTTACTTATTTATTATTTATATGAGTACACTGTCACTCTCTTCAGACACTCCAGAAGACTGAATCGGATCCCATTACAGACGGTTGTGAGCCACCATGTGGTTGCTGGGAATTTAACTCAGGACCTCTGGGAGAGCAGCCAGTGCTCTTAACCACTGAGCCATCTCTCCAGCTCGAGGTTTTTTAAAAAATATTTTATGATTCTTGGTTGTGTCTTCTGAAAATTTATAATAGCGACTCCTAGTTTGTCACCTTTCAGCTTTGAATGCTCCCTGCCCTGGGAAAGGCTGGGCACACAAGCCTTTCTCCCTTTCTGATTCTAATCTTTATCAAGGATGGTCCTGTGTGCTTTGCTGGTACTGTCCTCTGATTCAGCCTGGCACAAGGGATTAAGGGTTACCTTAGGCATGTCCCATATGGCTCAGCTGGCTTCTGGCAATGTCTTGGTAAGTTCAGTGTTTTGGGAAATCAGATCTTAGTCTGTAAGAACTAGCCTGCTAAAGGTGGAAGAGGCTGGAAAGCCAAACAGAGGCAGATGGATTCAGGATTGTACAAAGTCTTATTTACTATTTAATTTAATTGTTTTGAGATAGGGTCTGGATTTGGAGCTATGGCTGGCCTGATACTCACTATGCAGCCCAGGCTGGCCTCAAACTTGAGGCAATCCTTCTATGTCACTCCCTTAGGTGCTGGGATTATAGGTTTGTACCACCATATCCAACTTACAAAGTCCAGTTTATCAGGGACTTTAAGTAGAAGTATATCCTGGATATTGGAAAAAACAGTGTCTCCACATCCTAAAGCAGGGAGAGGAGCGTATATACCAAGCTAGACAAAGGAGCTGCAGTCAACTAAAATGCCTTCGTTTTTTTCCATTCTTGTTCGAGTCAAAGCCCAGTTAAATGGTTAGGGCCAGCTGACAGGTTTTTTTGTTTGTTTGTTTGTTTGTTTTGTTTGTTTGTCTGTTTTTTCGAGGCAGGGTTTCTCTGTTTAGCCCTGGCTGTCCTGGAACTCACTTTGTAGACCAGGCTGGCCTCAAACTCAGAAATCCACCTGCTTTTGCCTCCCGAGTGCTGGGTGGGATAAAAGGTGTGTGCCACCAGCTGACAGTTGAGTGGGTAAAGGTCCTTGCTACAAGTCTAATCTTGATTCAGCACTTAGGATCCACCTGATGAGAGGGGAGAACCAGCTCCTATGAGTTGTGCCTGACACCACATGTCCACTGAGACACACCCATGCCTGTATCCATACATACATCATACACCAATAATAATAAGTATTTTTTAAAAATTTAAAAGGTTTTAGGGAAATGGTTCAGCAGTTAAGAGAGAGCACTGCTTCCGGAGGGTCCAAATTTGTTTACCAGCATGACGTTAGGTGCTTACATCTGCCTGTAAATTCCAACTGCAGGGGATTTGATGCCTTCTTTTGGCCTCTGAAGGCATTTGCATGCACTGGTGTACATGGCCACATACAAATACATGTATGCACAAAATGTATAAATAAACAAATAAATGTTTAAAAAAAGAGAAGAAACAGCTTAGGTATCTTAGCTGTGTTCATCCTTTAGGGGGTAGACTGAAGGGCAGCATCATGGTAGGCATAATGACAGAGCCAAGATGGCTATGGTCATCTCAAGTTAGATCCCTATAAGTGACCTCCATCTCATACCAGGGTGCCTTTGTCTTCCCACAACTCCTACTGACAGCATTCTAGCTTACTTTGTTGCCATCTTTGCAGGTAGTACTTGGCCACCAGCCATAGCCTGGGACAGCAGAGGATCTTTACCATCCAGTGGGGAGTGAGACCATCCATTTTGTCAGATCTGAATCCTCCCCTTGGCACCTGTTTCCAGCCTGAGGTGGTATATGGCATTTTCTTTTGCTTCCTCCTAGTTGATTCCCTGTTGATATTTAATAGTTCTCTATAGGAAAGCTCTGTTCCTTCAAACCCTACCCAACTTCCATCTTCCTGAGAGAACACTCACGGGTGCTTTGTTCCTTTCATTGGATGTCAGGAGTTTTAACTGTTGATGAAGTTTGTTGTATTCCTTTAAATCATGTTAGATTTTGCCTTGGCAGGCAGAGTTCCTTCAGAAGCTCTGTGTGTGTGTGTGTTGTTCAGAAGCTAGCTTCTAGGCTCGGATCAAGTAGTCCAGAGCTGCCTTGGCTCTACAGTTAACTTAGCCTATTTCTAAAGTGATTCCCTGCCAGACAGTGGTGGTGCACGCCTTTAATCCCAGCACTTGGGAGGCAGAGGCAGGCAGATTTCTGAGTTTGAGGCCAGCCTGGTCTACAAAGTGAGTTTCAGGACAGCCAGGGCTATACTGAGAAACCCTGTCTCAAAAAACCAAAAATAAATAAAAAAAATAAAAATAAAGTGATACCCCTCTGGGTATTCTACCCAATACTTATGAGTTGGTAAGCGTGGATATCCAAAGTGTTCTTATCCTGCTTTGAACTCCGAAGACTGTTCATTTGTTGATACACACACACACACACACACAGATAGATAGATAGATAGATAGATAGATAGATAGATAGATAGAGATATCCTTGTTTTGATGTTTTCCTACTTCCACATCCCAAGCATGGGTAAATCCGAGCTGTAGGCACCAAGGCAGTTCTCTGCAGATCCTGACCCTAGAGGCTATACTTCCTGTCCAACTTTACCCTGTTAATTGTAGCTACTTCAGATGCTCTGAATCCTGTCTTCTGAACTCAGGGGTTCCCTGCTTCCCACACTGCAGTCTGGGCTCTCCTTCCAGCTGGAGCTGGTATAGTCACAAGTCACTTAGCTCATTTTCCCGGCCCTGAGCTCTGTCCTGCTCTGTTGAAACTGCTGCATCATGTGTGCCTCTGTTGTCTAGCCATTTCAGGCTCTCTCTTGATACAAACAGAACAAGCGAGCCAGTGTGTCAGGACTGTGATAAAACTAAAAAACAGGAAATTAAGATTCTGACTCCGCTAATATTCCGTTTTCTTCTTCTATAACCAGCTACCATGTCAATGTGACTATCAAGAAGTCTAGAGGGCTGATGGCCAGCCTGTCTTCCCATCTTGCTGCGCCTCCTCCCAGGATCCCAAGAGAGGAAAGGAGCTCTTGAAGACAGGACTTGCTTTACCCCAGTGACCCACAGGCCCCACAAATCTACACATCTGGCCAACCCTGGCTTTGAGTTGATCAGAAGACAAAAAGCTAAACCTACCCTAGCTCCTAGGAACTCTTCCTATTCCTGCTCAAGCTGGGGAGAAGTGCTAATCTTGCTCAGATGGGCACTTGTGCTTCTCTACAAGCCGCAAAGTTCAGAGTCCAGAAGCTGCCCTCAAGTGAGTGGGCATGGGTGTACAATAAGACAACGGAAGAATTGGTGCTGTGCCCCACAGTTGTAGGACTTCATCTAAGAGTTAACATTGGGTAGCCTTTCCCATTTCCCCCTTGGGGTGTCTTCCCATTCCACAGCCAGTACCCTGTGCTTCAACTCCACTTGCCTCTAAGAGTTCTTCCCAGACCTGTGGCTGGAGCATGGCATTGGGGCTATGTCTGTGTCTATTCAGGTCACCTCAGCGACGGTAGGGAGGTGGGCTACTTTCTGATGCCAGCCTTAGGTGATGAATGTCTAGGAGGTCATCACTATTGTTTTTCTTGTGAGTGCTGCATGTCTTCACCCCAGAGAAAGGGTTGGTTAAGAGAACATGGGGTGTGGGAGAAGCTCTCCAAGGAACCGGGAAACCATGTTTTCCTCACACCTGAGGCAGGACTGCCTGGATTGGGCCTACTGTTGCTGCAAAGAGCAGAGAGCACCTGGTGTGGTACATGCTTTTAATATTAGTATTTGGGAGGCAGAACAGGTGAATCTTTGTGAGTTCAAAACCAGCCTCATCTACATAGCAAATTCCAGGCCATTCAGGACTACACAGAGAAATGTCTTATTTTTGAAACAGAACAAAAGTAGAAACTGGCACAGCCACGAGGCCAGGACCAGGATAGGGGAGTCTGAGACCAGCTGCCTCCCCCAGGGAAGACTGAGCAGAGCTGGACCAACAGTGG
Source organism: Mus caroli (assembly GCF_978045245.1). NCBI lineage: Eukaryota > Metazoa > Chordata > Mammalia > Rodentia > Muridae > Mus > Mus caroli. Next base: position 559,294 of record NW_028227272.1, read on the forward strand.
TTATTATACAGAGGGGGCACTGTCTGTAGTACCATTGGCCTCAGGGTGCTGGTACAAGACTCAAGGTTGGGTGTAGGAGGCCTCCTCTCCATGGAGATGGCACATGACTCCTGAGAGTGGCTGCCCTACAGCTCTCTGGCTTCTGCCCACTGCACTGTGTCAGGTTTCTCAGAGCATCTTCATCTGCCAGTGCCCAGGGCCTCCTTCATCCTCTCTTGTGTTACAGCCATGCTTTGCAGTCTCATGCTCACCCACCTGGACTGGGAACAGAGGACTGCACTGGAATGCCTCATGTCAGGTGCTGTGGTCTGCACCAGAGCCTAGGAAAGGTCTGCTGCCCTTCCCTTCACACAGTGGGGTATGCTGCGGTAATCTGGGTGCACTGCCTGTGTCCTAGCTCTTGTGGAGCTTAGATTATCCTCTGTCCTGCTGCTGTAAAGAGATGCCATGGCCAAGGCAGTTATGATAAAAGAAAGCATTTAACTGGGGCTGGCTTATGGTTTCAGAGGTTGACTCCATTCTCAGCATGATGGGGAGCGTGGTAGCATGCAGGCAGGCTCTGGAGCAGCAGCTGAGAGCTACATCCTGATCAGGCTAAGAGGGAGCCTGGGTCTGGCATGAGCTTTGGCAACTTCAAAGCCTATCCCCAGTGAAACACTTTCTCCAACAAAGTCACTCATACTCCAGCAAGACCACCATTCCTAATCCTTCCAATTCTTTTAACTCCCTTATGACACAAACATATGAGTCTATGGGGCCATTTTTTTTTTCTGGTGTTTTTGAGACAGGGTTTCTCTGTAGCCCTGGCTGGCTTTGAACTCAGAGATCCTCCTACCTCTGCTTCCCAAGTGCTGGAATTAAAGGCGTGTGCCACCACTGCCCGGCCAGTATGGGGCCATTCTTATTGAAACCACCACACCGGTTGAGTATGAGACTGCTCACAAGTGTGTGTGTGTCAAAGGCCATTAGTGGAGAGAAATCAAAGAGGAACAAGGTGTGCAATATGAATTGGATGGTACAAATGTAACATTACACTCAACAGCTTTGCGTCATGTGCCCATTGGGAACACAAGCTCTCTTCTTGCCCACGGGCTTAGCCTACAAGAGCACTGACTTCTGCAGCATTTTTTCTATAACCTCCCTTCCACTTACATGTCCCCTAAAAAGCAAAGCAGTGCAGAATGATGTCAGTAGCAGCAAGGGTAGGGGTGTGTGTGGGAGGGGCCTCAGCAGAGCCTGCCTGGGGGCAGCACTGATCTCAAATGCCATACAGTTGAACATCAACTGTTCACTGGTGTGCTGGGCTCGGCATGACTGGCCAAGCGTGACTGTGCAGCAGCTGTGGGGCTGAGCAACCCAGGTGCTGTTGTTCTGAGGAATTTTCCACTCAGGTTAATGGCATCTTTCCAGTGAATAGGGCCAGTGAGCAGGGCCAGTGAGCCTAGGTTGGATTCTGGACCAAGGGCAGCTTACTGAACTGAGGACTATCTGGGGCCTGCTCTGGAAACAAAGCAATGTGATAGCAAAGATATGGCCACTGCTTTGTCCCTGGATGCTGTGTTTAAGGGATCAGTGGACATTGACCCCGAGGAGTATACCCTGTGGCTGAGAGAAAACAGTCCTGTGGCTACAGCAGCTACCACACCCCTGGGAGCTTCCTGGCCAGTGCCATGGATGTTGTGAGTGCTATTTGGGTGTCCCTACTGCTTTCTCCTCTGTGTCTCTGCAGGGTCCCCAGACAAAGGATGCATATCATGAGGCAGTATCTCTGGAAGGAGCAGAGTAGGGAAGCTTGCAGCTCAGTCATCCCACAGCTTTCTGTGATGGGCTGAAGGCATCAGAGACTTCCACAAACAGGAGAGACATGGCCTCTGCCTCAGGAAGCTGGTCTTGACAAGGAGCTGGCTGGAAACAAAAATAAACAAGTGTTCAGCACCTTAAAATAAACAGGTGACATGGGCCATGAGGAAATGGAAGCTGAGCTGTTGCTGGGGCTAGGGACTACAGGGAAAGATGGTTTTGCTAGAAGAGGTCACATTTAAACCAAACATGGAGTGACAAGAACAGACTCAATGCTCAAGGGGAAGTGAAAGGCTTTGAGCTCTGGCGCCCTCAGCCCATAGGTCACCGTACGCATTGATTTCATGGGGAGGGCAATGAGAACCTGACAACAGATGTTAAGTAGGAGAAGAATGTGATCAAAGATCTGATTACAAATGTAGGAGGTGTTCTGGGAGGCCTGTGGAATATGGTTAGTCCTGATGAGCAAGGACGCCTTAGGGCCATTGCTAATGGAGTTAGTGTAGAGATGCACTACAAGGAGAGGTAGGAGTCAGGGTGCATCTGGAGAACAAGCTCTGAGTATGGCCTCAGGGATAAGAACCTGGAGATGTGTGGGGCCACCATGACTGACTGATGGGCAGGGAAGGCAGGAGTGCCTGCTACCTATGGTCTATTATGACTGGAAGGTAAGGATGCCCATCTGATGCTAGGGGTGGCATTCCTAGCCCAGCAAGGCCAGAGAGCTCTCCACATCAGTTGCCATTAGTCCCCATCTCAGATTCCCCCCCCCCCCCCCCGACCCAGACCCCAGCTGCTCACTGTTTGTATGGACAAAACTCTACCTCCCTGACTCTGAGATGCAAATCTTAGAGATAAATAACTGAGTTTTCATTCTTAAGTCTATTCTTGGATGCTACACTGTATCAGCCTGTATGACTCAGGGCTTTCTGTTTTAAGGAAATTTAAAAAAGGGGTTTTAATTTTTTTATGAAATATGAATGACCATGTCCCAGAAACACGTTTTTTTTTTTTAATTTATAAGATTTAAAAATTAACCATGGGAAATTTCAATACATCCAGCCCATAAAAGTCAATTATCTTCCATGCATCTGCCTCCTGCCAAACTCATCCCGACACACAGTCGCTCATGGCTGGTGCTGCAGCCCCATCACCGCTAACCAAACCTGCAATCCATACACTGTTCACTCATCAGGCCCTATTCTTTTAAAATTAATTTTGAATACTAGGGGGACTTAAATTTGAGACTACTTGATTGCCTCTTTTGTGTGGTGTTGGGGGCACCTACAACCTTGAACACACTGGGCAAGTAGTCTACCATTGAGCCAAGTTATTTTTTAACTTTTTATTTTGAGACAAGGTCTCAGTAAGTTGCTCAAGCTTGTACTGAACTTGTACAGCCCAAGTCAGGCTGGAATGTGGCCCTCCTGCTCCCCCCAGCCCCCCAGTAGCTAGGAATATATTCCTGTACCTACAGGTTTGCTACTTGTCTTAAATGGTTGGTTTGTTAAATGTTTATAAGATGAAAAGATTACTATTTTAGCCCGGCATGGTGGCATATGCCTTTAATCCTAGCACTCAGGAGGCAGAGGCAGGTGGATCTCTATGAGTTCAAGGCCAATCTGATCTACAAAGTGAGTTCTAGGACAGCCAGGGCTGTTACACAGAGAAACCCTGTCTCAAACAAAGAGACAAACAAACAGAAAGAAAAGATTAATGATTTCAGGATCTAAATAAACATCAACATTGCAGTTGTCAAGGCTAATTTGTTGGTGATATTATGTCCCCATTTGGTTCAGCTGTGTCTTCACAGTAATGCTAATGTCTCCTCTAGTTGCTGGAGGCTGGCACTAGATACAGACACAGGTGTGTCCAACACATATCCCAGGATAGCTATGAATGCAGCCACAACACAGTTATAGACCAAGTTGTGTCACTGTGTTACAAGGTTAGATGCTCATGATAGAGGTCTGACCAGACTCAAGATTGTCTGGCCATGAGTCATCCCTCCATGCCACCGAATTCTCTAATGCAGAAGCACAGGACACTGGCTGTCTTCTGTGGTATCAGTGGCCCTGAACTTAGAGCCTCCGTCACCGGGGATTGGGTTCACAGTCTTACCTGTGGGAAGCCTTTCCCTCTAGATAATGGTGCTCAGCGGGGCCAGGTTTCATGTGGATGGCTGGGTCTCAACTTTGTTGTTTTGGAGGAAAGTTTGTTCCCTATCATTCCAGAGATTGCGAATATTCCCTCCCCTTATCACAGTGCGAGAGTGTGTGTGTGTGTGTGTGTGTAAGTGTGCACAATTTTGACAATCAGTTCTTTTCCAAACCTTTGTGTGGATTGCAGGAATTGAACTTTGTCAGGTTGGTGTGACAAGTCTATCCTGTCTCCTGCTGCTAATTTCATATCTTGTGTATTTAATACAGGTAAAATGCTTAACGCATGGCAAGGGTTCTTAGAATGGTTTATGGAACGGAGTGTCTCCATGAGATGTGCAAGCTTTTGAAAATACATACAGACACAGCCCAAATGAAGGAGTGCTAAGGCTAGCAGACTGCATGACCACTCTCCAAGCCACACCTTGCTCGCCAGCTCACAGCTTCCCAGGCTTTCTCAGTGACACAACTTAGCGAAGGTTGGTAGTAAGTCACAGGAAATCACCACAGATGGATGTCTATTAGCTGGGCGAACCCAATCAGGATTTATGGCCTTACAATTTATAGAAGACATTTGAAAAAGTTAGCACGCATACATTATTATTACTGCTTCATTTTGTTTGCTTTTTTTGAGACAGGGTTTCCCTGTGTAGCCCCGGACATCCTGAAACTCACTCTGTAGATCAGTCTGGTCTTAAACTTATAGAGATCCACTTTCCTTTGCCTTCTAAGCGCTGGGATTAAAGGAGTGCACCACTACTGCCTGTCTGGGTTTTTGTTGTTTTTTACTTTTTTGTGTGTCAAGACAGGGTCTTACTATGTAGCTCTGTATGTCATGAAACTATATAGCCTAAGCTGGTTTGAGACTCAGAGGAATTCCTACCTCTGTCTTCTGAATGTTGAGATTAAAAGTGTGCACCACCATGCATATTTTAAATTTTGTATGCATTTACTATGTGCATGGGTGTGCCAAAGCATGCGTGTCAAAGGACAACTTACAGGCGTGGCTCTCTCCACCACTTGAAGCCTAAGGACTAAGTTCAGGTCGTCAGGGCAACAGCAAGTACCCTTAACCACTGACCCATCTCACTGACCCACACGTAAAATCTAAAGAAAAACTTCATTTTTTAACCATAATTATTCCTGGGATATGTTCACTTGCAAGAGACTTTGAAACTGCCATCCTTGCCTTGGTCTACATCAAATTTCACAGTAATGTTTTCTCAGAAGCTGCCACAGCAGAGGCCACACAGATAGATACAGAATACTATAGAAAGAGATGATGCAGTCATGTTGTGTCTGACATGCAGACATGCTCACTTCACCACTCGCTGAGTTACTTTGTGCTCCTTCTCTGTGTGAGAGCAGTGAAGCACCAGCTGTGGCCTGCCCCACCGTGGCCTGCCCTACCATGACCTGCCCCACTGGGATCACTTGTTTTGGTCACAGTGCTTAAGAGGATTTTCTTCCATATCCTTTGACTTGGCTCACACTTTAATAATCTATTGCTATTCGTTACTTCCCCATTCGGTATCTGTGACAAGAGTAATTTAAAGAGAACATTGTAAATCATCAGAGCTGACCTTTAAAAAGCTCACCTGATCCGTAAAAGTGGCCAGTGTTCCTTATGGTCACTGGCTGTCAGCACATACTTCCTTGTTGATCTGACTGAAAACTCCAGAAGCACTCAGCTGCTTCTACCTTCCTGGTGTCTGTTCTTGTAATTCCTGAGTGTGCTCCTGGTCCTACTGTTGATGTCCGGCATGGCGGAGACAGCATTTAGATGTAAGAGCATCACATCCCTGTTTCTCTAGTGGGGTTTCCACTTCCCCCCTTTTGTCCTAGTGCAGTTCAGGGCTAAAGACATCCCTCCTGGCCTATAGGCCTATACATAGGTAAGAATGACTTGCTCTGCACACTGAGCTTGGAGGCCACTGACTGCACAGCAGAAGCTGACACAGAAGGAAAGGAAAACAGGAAAGAAAGGGGAGGCTGTGTAACATCCAGAGGCTTTCCTTCTAAGAGGAGTAAACTCTATTTAGACTTGCCTGTGTCCTGTGTCCACTGACCTTCCAACCACAGAGCATGACAAGAATCCAAATGAATGTAACCTAGCTGGTGTCTCCCAGGGAGCCCAGGTGAGGGGCCACTATGTGCAATTGGGGCTCAGGACCCAGCTGCTGCTGAAGGAAGCCCTAAGCCCTAACCTTTCTGTTGGCTGGAAGGAAGTAGGAGTACCTAGGAGCTCCCAGGAGCAGGGAGTTAATGGCAGGCTTGCCAGTACCTGTAGCTACCAGATGCTGAGAAACAGAGGAGTGGGGCCCTCTGCCAAAGTCATTCGTGTCAGATCTTACTGATGCTTCTGTGTCTAGCTGCTTGGTGTCAACCACCTTTCTCTGCACATTGGTCTGCTCCCATTCCTACCACAATCTCTCAAATGTGTGACCAAGGTAGAAAAATATGAGTTGTGCTCAGCCACCAGGTGCCCCAGCTACCTTGCTGGGTGGGTGAGAACTGGGCGGGCACTGACACACTCCCGTCTATCATAGCCTCAGCCGAAGCATGGGCACGCAGAGCTCTGAAAAGACTTGCACCTAACAACTAGCCTGTAAACTCAGCACAGAATTCCAGAACGTGCAATGTGGAGGCAGGAGGATCAGAATATGAAGATGGGGTTTCTGGCAGCTGGAGAGGCAGGTGGGTGATTGGATCTCTGACTTGTGCATGTGAGAGACACAGGAGATGTGCTCCAGTGCCACTGTGACACTGGCTTCCCCAAGGTGTCTTTACCTTTCGTATGCTATGTTAATTCTTTCTAGTCCTGCACAACAGGTGCCTTGGCCAGCGGGCAGGTACTTTGCTGACCTTGGCCTCTTTCCGACTCCTGACCCTAGGCCGTCCTGCTTCTGGATATATCCAACTTCTTGTAGCTGCCTGTTCTAACGTGCTACTTCCAATTCTCTCTGGGCATACAATCTCTTCCTTCATCAGGAAGGTTCAGTCTCTATAACATGTTTGTGTTGTCCTTGGAGAGCCAAAATCCCGTCAGCATAGAGCTTCTGATGGAGGGATAAATGGTAGGGATAAAGATGTCCACACCCTAATACTTGGCAAAGGAGAACTTTGTGGGAACTGGAAAGATGGCTCAGTTAGTAAAGTGGTCACTAGAAGTGTAAGGGCCGGAGTCAGACCTGCAGCTCTCGTGTAAGACTAGTATGACAGCATGAGCTTGTAAACCCAGCACTAGAAGGCAGACACAGGGAGATTCGGGGTCTTGCTGGCCAGTCCATCTGGCCAATTTGCTGAGCTCTAGATTTAGTGAGAAACCCTGTCTCAAAAACTAAGGTAGAGAGTGATAGAGGAAGATACCTGTATCAACCTCTGGCCTCCATGTGCAGTTTAAGGGAGAGGACCAAGGATAGGACTAGGGTGAGATGGGACATTATCCTGTCCACATCCAAGAGGAATATCATGCAGTTCCATCATCAGAGAAAAGGGAGAGCTGACCCAAGAGTCTTCCCCTAGAGTGGGGTGCATATGGCCCTTGCACATACCTGGGTTTTGAACCTCGGACTACAGAGCTTTCATGGAATTGTGGTAGCTTGTTAAAGAGCCGTAGGGGATAAACACAAATGAACTATCAAGGATTGAAAAAAATGGCAAGACCCACCCCTGAGTTACTCTGTCTTGTGACATAGATACTTGGGGAATCCCTTGAGCTCCTTGTTTCCTCAGGAAGAATTTCTATCACCCAGCATTTCCCACCTGGAACCTCTAGCATCTCACTGACTTTGGAGGTGAGGGGTTCCTTAGTCACAGAGCAGAGCAGCTGCCTTGAGAATCCATGGTGAACATGTCAGTGTCTGGAATTTGCTTTTGGCTACAAGGTGACATTAACCCCCTAGACCAGACTTAAGTAGATGAGCCAATGCAGCCAGCCCTGCCTCCAATTCCTACGACCCACCCCTGGTAGTGAGGGCAGGATGGGCAAAGGACACAAGGTTTTATAACCATGCACAAACACGTTATCAGACTGTTTTTACAGTAAGAGGCACCTTGTCTGTTGATGTCAGCACGTGCTATCAGCCTGCCCAGGGCCCAATGGGATGGCCACACAGGCAGCTCTATTGTTCTGTGCTCTTGGGTGAAGGGTACACATGTGCCCTGGGGAGGTCAATACTGCCTGAACCTTTAAAACTGGCAGAGCAAGGCAGGTTGGCATTGCCTGGACAGAGACCCTGAGAGCTAGCAGGTCTGTAATTCTACACTGCTTTTTGGTTTTTTCCTTTATACATTTTATAAAAAGAATCTTCCTTTAAAAGCAAAAGGAGAAATATCAGAATTCTCATCATCTCTGTAGACATCTCTGTGAGTGTCAGGTGTTGAGTGAACTCACCTTGTTCATCCAGTTCCAGAGCAGACTCGGGGGCTCATCATACCAACAGAGCAGGTCTGTTCTGACTGCTGCAGCCATCTCAGATTGGCTTTCAGGTGAGTACAGGGGAAGGACTGAGGGCCTCCCACGGGTTCAGCACAAGCTAGGCTTTAGTCTTTGATGGGGATGGGAGCTTCACTGCTTCTTTGTCCTGACCATCCAATCTCACAGGATGCGGTACACAGGGTTAATGGGAACACTGCTCACCCTGGCCAACCTGCTGCAGCTGGCTGGGACTCTGAGAATTGCAGCCTTCAACATCCGGACTTTTGGGGAGACTAAGATGTCCAATGCTACCCTCTCTGTATACTTTGTGAAAGTAAGTCCACTGTGGCCGGAGCCTGAGAGCAGGTGTGCTATCAGGGAATCTAGAGACCACAGTGAACCTGAGGCCTTACCATAGCTGGGTGGATGTCAGGGTTGTCAGCCCAGATCACGGTCCACACCGTCCATGGCAGGCAGGAGAGCTATGTGGAAGGAAGAGCAGCAGCTGCAGCTCTGGCTGAGGTTCCTGGGAGGGACAAAGTCCGAGGTCTTGAGCTGCTGATCCAGCCCTGCCTACCCAGCCTGTTACCCCCAGATCCTGAGTCGCTATGACATCGCTGTTATCCAAGAGGTCAGAGACACCCACCTGGTTGCTGTTGGAAAGCTACTGGATGAACTCAATCGGTGGGTGACAGTGCTGGAGTCCTAGAGTGTAATGACAACCATTTATAGTCTCACACCCTCTGTGCTCTATTGTTGGAGCCTTGCTATCAGATGCCAGGAGGCTCCCTCTATGGTGAAAAAGTACCTTTGGTTTCCTTTATCCAGGGACAAACCTGACACCTACCGCTATGTAGTCAGTGAGCCGCTGGGCCGCAAAAGCTACAAGGAACAGTACCTTTTTGTGTACAGGTAAAGCCCTATGCTGCCAAAGCCCGAGAATAAACTCAGGGATGTGCAGGCCTCAAAGCTATGCCAAAGAGGATTAGAGTGGCTTGGAGGGCCAGGTGACCCTCTTTTACTTGGGAGGTCCTTACAGAGTAGGGGTAGCAATGTATATTACAGGACTCCAGGATAAGGTTCTGGCTGGGTGGGTATCTATCTACTCAGGTAGCTCTCACAGCCCCAGAGTCACCTCTTGCCTTGTCTTTCTCTAGGCCTGACCAGGTGTCTGTTCTGGACAGCTATCAATATGATGATGGCTGTGAACCCTGTGGAAACGACACCTTCAACAGAGAGCCAGCCATTGTCAAGTTCTTTTCCCCATACACTGGTGAGTGCTGCTGGGCTTCACTGTCAGCCCTGCCTAGGCCAAGATGGAGTCACAGCTTACAACTCCCATGCAGACCTCTAGAAGCCTGTGGCAGGCAGGGCTGCCCCACACTCCCTCAGGGAACTCCCAGTGCTCTGAATTTACATTCAATTACAAGGATGATATCTAGCCTGTGGGAGACTGTCCCATATCTTCACCTCTGCTCGAAGCTAAAGCCACCCTGCATGAGGGCCCCAGTCTAACCTCAGACCAGACCCAATCCAGGCTGGTCTCTGGACACCATGTCCATAGCATGTCTGCTTTTCCTCAGAGGTCCAAGTATTTGCGATCGTGCCCTTGCATGCAGCCCCAACAGAAGCTGTGAGTGAGATCAACGCCCTCTACGATGTTTACCTAGATGTCTTGCAAAAGTGGGGCCTGGAGGTGAGACCATCCTAGGGACAATGGGTTCTATTGGCCCTGTTTGTCCCTGGACCAACAGGCATGTCTGCTGGTAGGACATCATGTTCATGGGAGACTTCAATGCTGGCTGCAGCTACGTCACTTCCTCCCAGTGGTCCTCCATTCGCCTTCGGACAAGCCCCATCTTCCAGTGGCTGATCCCTGACAGTGCGGACACCACAGTCACATCAACACACTGTGCTTATGACAGGTAAGCAGCCCCAAAGCCAAACCAAGCCTTCACTCGCCTTCTCCTACTCAAGAGGCAGGAGCTCTCCTTCTTACAGACTCCTAGTTTTCTTGTCAGAGTGGCTACCAGCAGGTGGGGTTCCATCTGGGCAGCCTACATGTTAGTTCCTGCTAGTGCAGGGCCTTCTCTTGGTACTCCTGGGTGTAGCACATTTGGAGCCTGGGGCCAGCAAACCTTGACCAAGGACTCTATGTGGGAAAGAGGATGAGGGACCTTCTCCTTTGATATCCTACAGGATTGTGGTTGCTGGAGCTCTGCTCCAGGCTGCTGTTGTTCCCAACTCGGCTGTTCCTTTTGATTTCCAAGCAGAATATGGACTTTCCCAGCAGCTGGTATGTGTCCTCTCCCTTGTGTGGTTTAGGTTAGCCCGGAGCCAAGCAGGAGCTACTGTTTCCATACTAGATGTGGGTGGAGGCAGTTCAGGCCAGGAGCAGGCTTTCTACCTACTCACCCTCTGTGGTACAGAGGACCTCACTCTGACCCCACGTCCGTCCTCTGCACCTCCCTGCCTCTGTAGGCTGAAGCCATCAGTGACCATTACCCAGTGGAGGTGACACTCAGAAAAATCTGATGTCATTGAGCAGTTCAGCCACACCGCTTCTAGTTAGGAAGAACCCATTTCAACTCTATATGGTACTACAGCATCCACCATCTCAGAACAGAGAAAATGTCTGCCACGGGGACTAAGAAATACTGTTTAATTGAAGTAAATAAAGCTGAGCTCAAGCAGTTGGTGGCACTGTTTGTGTATTAAGTCCTGCCTCCCCAGGCACGTCCATTATCAGCTGAGAAGACCTGGGTTGACACTAAGTCTTGGCTGTCAGTGTTTCTCCAGGACCTTGACCAAAAGGTCGTTCAGGCGGCCGACCATGGCCCGGGGGTCATCAACGAGTCCTGCTGCTATCATGGCATTCTCATAGATCTGAAACACAGGGATGGCATAGTAAAATCAGGATCGGGGGCTCGTGTCCAGTCTGACCTACACCTGACCCTCAGGAAGAGAGCAGCTTTATACCCCAAGGCAGAAAAGGATGCCAAACCCAGTCAGTCCTCACCTGATCCACGAGCAGCTGGGCCAGCTCCGGCTCGCTCTCCCTCAGCTGGCAGAGCTTCTTTATCAGTGTGTGCCTGCACCAGGGAGCCAACAGGGAGATCAGCTCAGGCTGCGTGTTACCAACCTGGGCTTCTGCTGTTACATGAGGATCATTAGAACATAAAAAAAAAAAAACAACCCTGCAATGTAGCTGTTGAGCATGAAAAATACCCTGATTCTGTAAGTCACCCAGAAACTCAACAATCACTGTAAGAGTCAATATCACAAAGTACAGATGGGGTGCTGAGTAGCAAAATCAATGTACACTAATAGAGGTGAACTGTTCATAAATTAAGTCCTATGTTTTTATGAAATCTAAATGTATAGAAAAATAAGCACAAAAAACCATTGAGAGGGCACTCTCAGGGGAGGCAGAGATGCTGGCACCCAGGAACGTTCCTATAGATCTAAGTACTCAACTTAAATGTCTACGAATGGCAGCATCTCATGAGCAAGAAGATGGGTTAGCATACATAATAAGGATATGTACCAGCTGGGCGTGGTGGCTCACGCCTTTGATCCCAGCACTCGGGAGGCAGAGGCAGGCGGATTTCTGAGTTCGAGGCCAGCCTGGTCTACAAAGTGAGTTCCAGGACAGCCTATGCTATATAGAGAAACCCTGTCTCGAAAAACAAAACAAAAAAAACAAAAACAAAAAAGGATGTGTACCAACTGGCAAGCCAAAAATCAATTCATTTTTGTCTAAGAAATTAATTCCAACCCAATTCTAGAACTGATGATTATAAGTTATGAAACAGATGTTTGCCTTTACACACAGTATACGGACCTAAAAGATGGAAAGGACAAACCTGAGTTTACAAAAGTTTCCTTTCATAGGGAAACCCTCCAGTGTAACCCTACAGGAAACATACAAATCTATAGAGTAAATTTCCATTTAGGAGCTGGAGACATGGCTTAGCGGTTAAGAGCACTGACTGCTCTTCCAGAGATCTTGAGTTCAATTCCCAGCAACCACATGTGGCTCACAGCCATCTAAAATGGGATCCAATGCCCTCTTCTGGTGTGACTGAAGACAGTGACAGTGTACTCACATATACAAAAAATAAATCTTAAAAAAATTTTTTTTCACTTATGAGAATAGCAGAAAGTAAGATATTTGACAAGTGAGGACAGGGATACGGAATTTAGAAACCTTTACACAGAACACAGGAAGGACTGAGACCACAAGCAAGCTCCATTCTGCACAACAAGAGCACCCTAAGATGCACCCTCACAGTAGAGCCTACGAAGCTGGAGAAAGGATATTCTTAAACGCTCTACCAACTGCTGTGTACGCTGGGCCACAGTACGGTAAACTTGAGAGCCTGCCTGGCACACTGGCCTGTGCAAGGAGGAACCGCATGCTGCTTAGTACACATTACCTGAAAACTTTCCCCAGCCATTGCCTTTTTGAATTCTGAACCATGTGAACATACTACCAAATCTAAAAACAAGATTGAAACCAGAGTCCTTTGGCACTTTGGTTACTCATAAAATCAGTTTTGTGCCAGAACTAGTGAGCTGACATATTAAGTCACCTACTCTGGAGTCACAGCATCATGCTGGCCAGTACAGCAGTGGGAGCCCAGCTCACTGCTGCTAGGCACAAGCTGCTTGAGACTTCTCAACCCAGATCATAATGTCTATGATCTGGTTCAGAAAACAGGAAAAGTACCTTTATACACAGTTTCTAATAAAAACTTATGCTTATAGTAAAGTGAAAAAAATGATGTGCTATACCAAAATCTCAAATACACATAATTCAAAGAGGAACTCAGGCTGGAAAGACTTTAGTAGCTAACAGCACATATAAAACTTAGAGAAGATGCAGGCTCAGCTCCCAAGTCCAGTAACAGGCAGCTTGTAACAACATAACTCCAGCAGTATCCAACAGTCTGGCATCTGTGAACACCTGCATCCATGTGCACATACACATATATTAAAATAATACAATATATCTTCAGAAATGAAAATAAATCAAGCGAAGTACTATGGCGGTGAGTGATGAAGCTATAGATATTAGTTTCTAACATTTTTAGCAAATTCTATAACTTCATTAAAAACAACTATTGCTAAGGTGGTGGAGCACGTCTTTAATTCCAGCACTCAGGATTGTACTCACTCTTTGAGTTCGAGGATAGCCTGGTCTACAAAGAGAGTTCCAGAGGACAGCCAGGGTTACACATAGAAACCCTGTCTCAAAAAAACTGAAACCAAAAAAACTGAAACCAAAAAAACCCCCCAAAACTATTGCTATATCCAAAACCAATTTAGTCCTTACCCTCATTATACATTTCAACAGTTAAAGAAACAAAATTTAAAACATCCAATAAAGATATCAAATAACTAAAAATGGTGACTCAGGCCTGTAATGGCCGCACTCGGCATGGGAAGCAGAACTTTGAGTTTCAGGATCAGTCCAGGCTACAACTAGAAACACTGTTTCAGAGCAACAAAGCCAAAAAGCTCCAAACCCCACAAGTATGTCAGCAGCTACAGGTTTTGTCAGGCTTAACTTAAATATTTATATAGAAGTAAAGTCCCAGGAGTAGTCAGGACTCACAGAGGAAAAGTATATGTGCCTCAGTCTCACCCGTGGCCAAGGAGACTCAAGGAAGACGAGGTCATTCCAGCAGACAGAATGGACAAAACATGGAAGAAACAGGATTAGAGAGGCCAAGCTCCCTGGGCATTCTTACAGAATGAGATGAAATCAGACCAGACTAAAACAAAATTAACTCAAATCCTAAAAGATCCTTTTAGAAAGAAAAGATTCCACAGAAACTGTAAAGCAGCTAAGATTTCTAAATTTGATTATAATAAAATTAAGATCTTCCTTTCATCAAAAGATACCTTAAAACAACAGACATTTGAAGCTGACTATATATATTTACAAATGGCTAAGCATGGTGGTACACACCTTTAATTCCAGCACTTGAGAGGCAGAGGCAAGTAGATCTCTGTGAACTAGAGGCCAGCCTACAGAGCAAGCTCCAGGCCAGTCAAGACTACAGTCTCAAATAAACAAATTACAAATGAACACGAAAAGCAAGGTGCTCACCACATCATGGCCTGGACTTCTGTGGGGACAGGCCGAGGCAGCTCACACTGCCTGGACACTGAGGACTGCACATTCTAGAGAAGCCTTCATGTGTTCACAGCAACCCTGTTTCTAAAAGCTCCAAGTTGCAAGCCATGCAAATCTATCAAACAAGTAACCTGTCCTAAGGCGATCCACTCTGTGAACGCTGGCTGAAAACTGTACTCCACTACTTGTACCAGGATCCACTCCTGAAGTTAAACATGGCTTTCAGGACAGAGATGGCAAAACCACTAGCAGGCCAAGTGCAAGAACGTCAGGTCTGTGCTTGAACTCAACAAATAGAAATGGAAAACAAACCAAGTTCTATTTAAACTTCCGATGAGTACCTTTTAACTTCTGTTAATTCCAAGGGCCTTGTAGAACATCCTGACACGGACGGCATAGAAACTTTACAAACACGCTTAGATGTTCTCCAGACAGAAGATCCTATGCTCACAACTGCAGGAGCCCCTGACAGGTCTGTGCTGGAGCCCAGGCCTACCTGGGGTTGATCTCCAGTGTGGGCTGTAGCAGCTGAGCACGTTCCTCCTGGGTCTTGGCCAGCTGCTGCATGCGCAAGAAATGCCGAGCAGCCCCCATCTCCAGCACGGTCACCATGGCAGGGTGGGTGTCTAGGCGGAAAGTCACCTGCAAGCAAGGGCCAGGATGAGGAAGAACCCAGTAGCAAGGGGCCGGGGGGGGGGGGGGGTTAAGAGGGTCTGAAGCATGGTGAAGTTAACTAGGCCACCAGGTAGAAGGCAGATTGGCTCTGTATCTACTGCTCCAGTTAATCTGTCTCCAGTCAATGAGGACAAAGATCACAGCAAGATGTCCAAGGGTACACACTTAGATGGCTCAGATCCTTCTCCTCAGAGCTGAAGAGACCATCCGGTATGGAAAGGAGGGGCCTGAGCTGCTCCTGTGAGAGGTTTTGCAGAGAAGCACCTGCCCTGAGGCAGGGCCTAGAGCAGCACTGAGATGAACACAGACTGTGGGCTTGGGACAAAGCTTTGATGGTGACTTGCTAGTGCCCGTGGCCTTGGGAATGTGGCCAGAGTTCTCACCCTGACTTCAGGGCCTTCCGAAGGGGCCACACTAGGCCAGCAACTCACAGCTACAGCCAGGCTCTGGAAGGACATCACATCGCATGGTAACTGGAGGGAGGCCTTACCTTCACATTGGTGACACGGGACCCCAGTGCATTTCTCATCCATGCCATTAGATCTTCTGTTTCCTTCTCCGAGAGGCGCTCATCAGCTGTCCAAGAGGAGTGAATGAACCCAGGGCCACTAACACTGCTCCTAACACTGCTCCTCCCACTTAGCTTATCCCCAGGCTATCTCTGTCATACTACCTCACCAGGAGCTAGGGACAGAGGCTCTCAGAAATACTTTTCATCTTCATAGAAAACACTGAAAACACCTGTGGTTGCCCCTGGCCTCGATACATTTTTTAGGACTTTAAAAATAATAGGGCTGGTGAGATGGCTCAGTGGGTAAGAGCACCCGACTGCTCTTCCGAAGGTCCAGAGTTCAAATCCCAGCAACCACATGGTGGCTGACAACCATCCGTAACGAGATCTGGCGCCCTCTTCTGGAGTGTCTGAAGACAGCTACAGTGTGCTTATGTATAATAAATAAATAAATCTTAAAAAAAAAAAAATAATAATCTGCGCTGGGCGTGGTGGCACACGCCTTTAATCCCAGCACTTGGGAGGCAGAGGCAGGTGCATTTCTGAGTTTGAGGCCAGCCTGGTCTTCAGAGTGAGTTCCAGGAGAGCCAGGCTACACAGAGAAACCCTGTCTCGAAAAACCAGCCAAAAAACAAACAAAAAAATCTGAGCCCAACCAAGGTTGCACACCTCAGGATGTAAGTTAGGAGATCAAGGCTAGCCTAGGCTACAAAATGAAAGACTATCTTAAAAAAAAAAAAAAAAGGCAGGGGGTGCAAGGTGGATGGAGAATGGTGGGAGCAATTCCTTCCAGCTCTCTGTCAGTCTGGTCACCTGCAAGAGCCTGCACAGGAGGAGCAGGAGCAACTCCTGGGCCCTGGACATTTCCCTTTTCCAAGCAGCTTCTTGCAAAGGCTGGTGACCCAGAGCCCAAGTGAGGAATGCAATGCAGTCACGAGCAGGTCAAGAGAGCCCTATGGGACATGTGACAGTCTCCTGCCCAACAGCCATATGGGACACCCCCCCCCCCCCCCAGAGAGAGATGGGAGTCAACCTGGAGATGTGTCCTCAAACTTTTCCTCCTTGTAGTGATCAACGACAATGTCTGTTTCCACAGAGATCAGCTTCTTCTTGTCAAACTCCCTCAGGTGCAGCAGAGTAAGCTCATCGAACTGCTCATAGCAGAAGAGCACCTGCAGGCATTCAAGCCTGTCAGCTGTAGCAGCAGAGGGCACTGCTATGGACACTGGGGACTGGGGCCTAAGCAACAGCTCACAGAGCCATCTAAGACTGGCTCTGGCTGTCCTGCCACATGCATACATTAGTCATGAATAATCCATCTACCACCTAGTGGGAATGACAACCACATCACAGACGGGCACTGCCTCACACCACATAGCTTCCAGGGCCTCAAACACAGTCATTTTCTCTCATGCACTTAGACCCTGTAAAATACATTCTTGGCCCAGCAGCAAGTCAGAGCCCACCTACCTCAGTATGTTTCTGCTTCATGGCTTCGTAATAGGGTGAGTGTTCAGCCAGGTGACGGTTAGGGGCACACAGGTAATAGATGTTGCGGGTGCCAGCCTGCATTCGACTGGCATAGTCTGGTAAGCTGGTCAGCTGCCCAGCAGGCAGGGCTGAGGACTCATACCGTAGCAGCTTTGCAATATCCTCCTGCAGATGTGGGCAAGTCACTGTTTACTCTAGAGCTAAAACCTGAGCGTGATTCCTAACTCAGACTCTTGGTGAAGCCTGCAGCTTTCTGGCTCCCCAGCCTGGTCCCCAAAGGTTATGGAAGACTCAAGAGCTTCAGATGTGCCTATGAAGCCCACTGTATATAAGACAATGAGAAAACATTTGAACCTTCAGGTGGTCAAGGGCCTCCTGAAGAGCTGGGTAAACTAACTCAGGATATTCAGTCCCCCCAAACTCCCCTCCATAGCAGACCTATGTAGAGGCTCAGTACCTTCTCTCTGTCCTCAGTGACAACTAGACACAGTTCCCAGCCTCCTCAGCCAGTAGTGTTCATTACCAGTTCTGGCTACTGGAGTATGTGGCAAAGAGAGAGGCCTTACGGGAACAGGACATAAATCCATGCAATGCAGCCCCCACGGGCTGTGTAGAACAAAGAGCAGAGGTAGGACCCTGCAGTGTTAGCTTGGCAGCTACAGTATCTAAGTATCTACACTGTCAGCACTGACCACCCCAACACAAGGCCTCGAGGAAAGGGTTTAAGAATGGACAGAGTTAGACCCAAATGCACATGCTACTATGCCTTGGATTCCTAGTAGACAGAGAAAGAGTTTCAGAACTTACCAAGAACAGGTATGGCCAAGCCGGGCGTGGTGGCACACGCCTTTAATCCCAGCACTCGGGAGGCAGGGGCAGGCGGATTTCTGAGCTCGAGGCCAGCCTGAGTTCCAGGACAGCCAGGGCTATAAAGAGAAACCCTGTCTCGAAAAACAAAAACAAAAACAAACAAACAAACAAAAAGAACAGGTATGGCCACATCCACATCGTAGGTACATCTGGCTCCCACCTTACACAAATACACCTAGTCAAAAAATGTATTCCAAACATTTGGAAAAGGCCCTGTCTGGCTCAGCAAATGCTATTAGGTGCTGTTAACTAAAAGTGAGATAAGGGGCTAGAGAAAAGGCTCAGTGTTATAGGAGCTTGCTGTATAATCTTCTCGAGGGCTGGAATTTAGATCCCAGCACTCACATAGCAATTGGTGTCTCACACACCTCTAACTGTAGATCCAAGTAGGGGCATTCTGGCTTCCAACCAAGCTGAGAAAATGTAAGTTCCAAGTTTAGGGAGTTATGTTGCTTTAAAGGGCTGATAGAGAGTGCTTGAAGGACACCAGGCATGCTCCTGACCTTCACAGGCACACACACAGATACAGACACAGATGACTAAATCTTAAAAAGTGAGGTCAAAGAGAGTGAATGTGTCACATACTGATCATAAACGCTCCTAAGAGCTCATGAGCTGGGTGCCCAAAGCAGCAGTCTTCACAGATGAAGCCTTGAGAGATGATCAGATCACATGACTGACAAACTCATGAGCTCACGGCTAAATCGGCTAACAGGAAGTGACATACATTAGGACTGGGGTCTAGGTGGTAGAATCATTGGTGTTGGTATTGTCTGGACTCTACCCCCAGTTACCTGGCAATGGCTAGGTAGGCCTGGCCCTATAAAAGGGGCTGCTTGCCTAGTCTTCTCTCTCTTACTCTTGCTTCTCTCCCTTGCCTCTTGCCCCCCTGCTCCTTCTCCCCTTCTCTCTCCACGTGGGCATGGTCAGCCTCTACTCTCTCCCTCTCTGCCTTTCTCGGTCTCTGCTACTCTCTCAACTCCCCTCCCCATGCCCTGAATAAACTCTATTCTATACTATAATGGTGTATGCCTGGTCCCTCAGGGGGAAGGGATGCCTTGGCATGGGCCCGCTGAGGCACCCCCTTCCCCCACACCTTACCACATATTCCTATACTTATTTTTTTTTAAGATTTATTTTTTATGTATATGAGTACATATACATACTGTAGCTGTCTTCACACACACCAGAAGTGGGCATTGGATCCCATTGCAGATGGTTGTGTGCCATCATGTGGTTGCTGGGATTTGAACTCAGGACCTTTGGGAGAGCAGTCAGTGCTTTAAACCACTGAGCCATCTCTCCAGCCCCCTTCTTTATCTTTTTATAAACACATCAATTAGGGTGTGTACTTTAAAGGTGTGTTTTAGTGTTTCCTGTCACCACATGCTCCCAGTGCAATATCCATGCCAAAGGGTCACTTCCCTCCTTGAAAGTCCTCTCCTCAGCTACTCTGTCACAATGATGGACAAATAAAACAAATGCAGACCTTAAGTAGACATTACAGTTGGAATCTGCTGACAGGCTGGTGGGGAGAAGGCCCAGACAAGAGCCATGTGCCAGACTTGGCATCTGTATACCTAGGAGCCATGTATAGCCTCAGGACAGTGACATCGATAGATTTTACAGAGTGCAAGCGATACTATAAACTATTTGTGAACAAATGTATTCTTCTTCAGCAATTACACTGGCCAATGGTATTATTAAGAACTCCACCCTTTTTTGTTTTTTTTTGTTTTTGTTTTTTCGAGACAGGGTTTCTCTGTGTAGCCCTGGCTGTCCTGGAACTCACTCTGTACACCAGGCTGGCCTCAAACTCAGAAATCCGCCTGCTTCTGCCTCCCAAGTGCTGGGATTAAAGGTGTACGCCATCATTCCCCGGCTGAGCTCCACCCTTTTATAAGCCAAATAAATCTTTTTATCCCCAAGAGACTTTTGGGTGTGGTGCTACATCACAGCAAAAGAAAACTTAACTAAGGTAACTAAGGTAACTGTACCCTAATCTCACCCTGCTTTTCTGTTCTTTCCTTAAACCCACATCTCTCTTCCTGCCATCTGCTGGGGCCAGGGTGTCAAGGGTCAAGAGACTTGGCCTTTCAGCTGAGCATAAGGCCTTCGAGACAAGGGTATGTGATAGCTGATCCTGACCACCACCCTGACTGGATGGAGAAGTGCCTAGGAGACACAAAGCACACCTCTGCGTGGGCCTGCAAGGATGCTCCAAGCCCCTCCCCTGTATCAATGGATTCCAGCAGTTTTTACAGATCTAAGCACTCTGTTCTGTTCGTTTCCCCAGTGACAAAGTATCTGAGAAAGTCAACTTGAAGGAGCCACAGCTGACTGAGGAGGCGCTCTCAGTTAATTTCTGAGTCTGAGTGGCACCACTGCACAGACTGGGGGCCCAGGTA
Organism: Mus caroli; assembly: GCF_978045245.1. Classification (NCBI taxonomy): domain Eukaryota; kingdom Metazoa; phylum Chordata; class Mammalia; order Rodentia; family Muridae; genus Mus; species Mus caroli. Next base: position 579,773 of record NW_028227272.1, read on the forward strand.
AAATAGAGAGAAAAGAACGCACAGGAACTCTGTTCAGGCTCCAGTTAACTGAAGCAGATAACTATGGCTTTGAGTAGCTTTTGTCAGATGTTCTGTCAGTGCCTAGAGCCTGGCTAACACAAGTAAGAACACATGCAGACCTGCTGTGTCTATGAGGACAGACTCAGGAGCCCACTGTTCCAACTGCTGCCCAGGTGACTTGTCACCACATCCAGGACAGCCTCTACCAGTTTCCTCTGTAGCAACAGGGCTGAGGCTGACAGGGAGGACCAAGATCATCCTACCTTGATGTCTTGCTCTGCGGTGGTCACAATGCCCTCCCTCACGAACAAGCCATAATCTTCAAAAAACTTTGCGTATTTTTCAGCATCTTTTTTACTCTGGTCAATGAAGAACTTGATCAATCTCTGTTGTAGAACATCCCGGAGTTTCCTACAGAACACAAGTTACTCACTCACTGTGAACAAAGCTTTCTGTCAAGTAAGGGGGTGGGGGTACACACCTGGAGCCAAAGGGAAACTATAGAACAAAGGAGGCACTGTGCTGCCCCCTAATGAGAAGCTCACTAGGGTGCCCTGCAGGTGGGTGGTGGTACAAACTGAATTCCACAGGACAATCAGTAGTGGGCATCTCCTGAGCACCAGCAGGGATCACATATGAGAAACAAGGAGAGAGGCCTGCATTGAAGCATGTGACAAAATCACTATGAACAGGCTCAGGGTTAAAGTGGATCACCAGAAACGTCATCTAACAGTTCTAGAGCTAGGAGCAAAGGTCTGCCGGAAAAAACTAAACCAAAGCAAACACAACCAAACCCAGGCAAACCTCAGTGGGGTAAGTTACAGCACAGTATGTATTCATGGGAAGACTGAATGTACGCTGCAGAGCTGCTTGTCCTTAGGTAGGTGTATGAGTCCCTGCATAGCCTGGGACATACTAAGCATATTACATATACACTGTATAACTTGGCAAAGTGTCACTCTGTAATCAGGACATTTTTTACTGCATTATCCATAAAGGCAATCAGGATCAAGCGCACAGAAGTGGGCTTTAGTAAAAGACAGTCACTGGGGGACTGGAGAGATGGCTCAGCGGTTAAGAACACTGACTGCTCTTTCAGAGGTCCTGGGTTCAATTCCTGGCACCACATGGTGGCTCACAACCATCTGTAGTAGGATCCGATGTCCTCTTCTGATGAGTCTGAGAGTCTGAAGACACTGACAGTGTACTCATGTATGTAAAATAAATAAATCTCAAAAAAAAAGAAAGAGGGTCTTTGTTAGGTTTTCTATTGCTCTGATAAAACAGAGCCATGGATCCCAGTGCCTGGTGTGCCTGGGCTAGCACAAGGGGCCCAGTGAGGCTTGCTGAAGGCACAGGCGTGTGTGCAAAGGCAATTCCAAACCAGAATAACAGGAGAATATGATACAGATCAAAAGGAATGGATTATTCCCTCACTAAAATGGGTCATCAGTACGCACTGCATTAAATATTTTTAAAACACTACTAAGTACCATAGAAAGGGGTTGTCCAGCATGTATGTATCTCTGAGTTCAATCTAACACCACTTAAAAAGTCATGAATAGCCGGGCGTGGTGGCGCACGCCTTTAATCCCAGCACTCGGGAGGCAGAGGCAGGCGGATTTCTGAGTTCGAGGCCAGCCTGGTCTACAAAGTGAGCTCCAGGACAGCCAGGGCTATACAGAGAAACCCTGTCTCAAAAAAAAAAAGTCATGAATAAGATACTGACAATCTGCTGAGGATCACATCTACAGTCTTCTAAGTAAAGCAGCACTGGAGGTGGGAAGGCAGCTCAGGGTAGCATGCCTGCTTGGTAATAACCAGTAAAAGCAAACAAACAAAAACAGCAGAAAAAACCCAAGACACCAACAATGTGTGTGTACCAGCTCACAGACCTGCACATGGTCCGCACCAAGAATGGAGAGAAGCCTCAAAGACTTCCCCTAAGTGAATGTCACCCACCAAGGACAAGCCAAACCCGCTCCACCCTCAGGACAGGCTCTTGTGCTCTTTCCTGGGAGCATCGACCATTTCCAAGGGCAGGCCCACTCCACAGGGTGACTGTCCTGATTGCCAAGGGAATTCCTCTGGGAAAGGCCAGTGAACTGAGGTTACCTCCTCTGGCCTCCACAGTACACTGCCACCAGAAGCAAAGGACAGAACAGTTGGCAACCACGCAGGGAATGAAGAGAATCAGACAACAGATAGCTCCCACTATGGTGACTACACTTCCTTCTCCAGGAGGAGAGAGGGTCACAAGACTTTCTCAAGATAGAAACCAACTCTCCCTTGAGATTTCAACAACTCTCCAGTCACAGCTACACAATCTCGGAAATGCTGAAGTGTATGGCATAAGATGTTAGCTGGAGTGGACCTGGTGCAGCTGCCTGAGCCGCCATGCTCTTATAAGGGGTACCCGATTTCCTCAACAGTCTTTCTTTTCCCTGTTAGGTCCCTCTCTACTCCACTATGCCATTATTTCTCCCAGGAGACACAAAACATCACAGAAACCTGAATGCTCACAACTGAGGGATAAAAGCTGCAGACACAGGGGGCTGGAGGATAGACAGACAGCGACAATGATACAGCAAGGCCAACTGCTGCTGCTTCTGAGGTTCCACTGGGTAGAAAGAACTCTTTGTAGGTTGGTGACACACCGACACACAGAGACAAGAACGGCACTAGGAAGACAGCAATGCCTCGGAAGGCCCGGAGTGGACGTCTCCCATTTGGGAAGCTCCCGATTCTCTCAACATTGTGAACAAAGCAGCTCTTTCTTCAAAAGACTGGCCACAGGCAGGAAGGAGCTGCTGGTTCTACACCTCTCTCTGCCACTTAGGCACCCAGGAACAGAGTGCCTCAGGGTCTAAGGCAGCTCCGGGCAGACATGAACATGACTGCTCAGTCAGACTGGGCACTGAAGCACAGCTAACTCGGCTCTAGGAATCTAAGAGCTGTGTCTCCACAGGCCTGACCTAGTTTCAGAAGAGCGTTCCAGGGCTGGATAGATGGCTCAGTGGTTAAGAGCACTGGCCACTCTTCCAGAGGTCCTGAGTTCAACTCTGTGTAACCATAAGGTGGCTCACAACCATCTGTAATGGGATCTAATGCCTTCTTCTGGTGTGTCTGAAGACAGCTACAGTGTACTCATATACATAAAATAAATAAATAATTCTTTAAAAAAAATAAATAAAAAAGAAGAGCATCCCAGACCCAAGTCAGCTATATTCTTGGTTCTAGGGTGACCCCTGCCTCATTCAACTCTGAGACATGGTGCCTAGAATCTCTCCAACTGTGGCCATACCCAGGCTGGGTGGCAGGGATGAGCCATCTCTCAACACCATAATTCTTCAAAGTTAGCCCACATTAGTGAGGAGCAATGCAGCTGTGTTCTCCCCAGACATTTGGAGCCCACACCCGCACATGTACCACCCACCTTCACCACAGCAAGGAAAAGCACCATGGAGCCTGGAGCCACCCTGCACCTGCTGGCACCCATTCTCCATGTGGGTTAGCAACATCAAAGTGGGCTGAGGAAAAGGACCAAGTTCTTTCCTCATTCATTGTAATTTGTATTTAATGGGAAAAGTAACCGAACCTGGATAAATAAACAACTATGCAATTGCTACAAGTGCTTCCTAAGGCATTGCAGCTGAGGCTTCCTCAGCCTGGTCCTAGCATAGCACCACTATTTCTAGATTCAACCTCAGCAGTTGCTCAGCCAAACAAAAATTCTTTCTGACTACAGAATGAGTTGCTCACTAGGTCAGAACACCTAGAAGGTCAGGGAGGGATCCTGCCCTCAGTTCTCCCTTCACCCTTTGCTCTTGGCTTCTGCAAAGCACGCCTGGGGCAGAATCAAGTCAAGGCTAGCCATCACAGGAGTGCCCTGCTATTTGCTGTCTGGGCTTACCGGATGAGCGCACTCTCCTGCAGGAGCTCTCTGCTGAGGTTCAGGGGAATGTCCTCACTGTCCACCACACCTGAGAAGACAGAAACATTAGAACCCCTGCACCAACGGAACCTCAATAGGTGGTAAAGGAGGAGCAGGAAGGGCAGGGGGCACTGCTCCTCAGTCCTGTTCAGGGGCAGTGGGCAGTACAGCAGTCCCAGGGTAAAATCCTCTCAGGGCAGGACTGGCACACACCAAACACATCCCAGCATTCAACTCCAAAGTACTAACTAAGCTAATAGTAATCTCAGATCTCAGAGACTGCGGCCTGGGCTATGTATAAGCTACTATGTAATCTCAGATCTCAGAGACTGCGGCCTGGGCTATGTATAAGCTACTATGTAATCTCAGATCTCAGAGACTGCGGCCTGGGCTATGTATAAGCTACTATGTAATCTCAGATCTCAGAGACTGCGGCCTGGGCTATGTATAAGCTACTATGTAATCTCAGATCTCAGAGACTGCGGCCTGGGCTATGTATAAGCTACTATGTAATCTCAGATCTCAGAGACGGTGGCCTGGGCTATGTATAAGACCCTGTCTCAAAAGAGAAAGGAGAGTCATAAACTGCATCTTGGAGACTGCTGGTCTTTGTGCTATGAAAGTAAATGCTGCACTCTTTACTGAACTATAACCTCAGGTCCAGCACAATTCAGGTCACACTTCTAACCCTGAAAGAACTCCTTGCCTGTCCTGCTGGGTGAGGAGGGTCTGGGACACAGCGGAAGCAAATGCAGTGGGCAGCATGAGGACACATGGCCATGCCACTTGGAGCCCTGGGTCACCGTCCACAGTGCAGAGCCAGGGTGTCAGCAGTAGTACCTCGAATGAAGCGCAGCCACTTGGGCAGGATGTCTGCAGCCTTGGTCTGGATGAGGACCTTGCGGCTATACAGTGCCACACTGGAGCCCAGCTCCCTGCTCACATCAAACATGGATGGTTTCTGGGAGAAAGGAAAGCATATGACCAGGTGGCACCAGCTGAGCCCACCAGATAAGGGAAGGAAGGAAGGACGGACAGACAGAGGGCAGCACCTCCCTGGCCGCATGGATGATGAGCCCCAGGGGTGAGAAGAATGGACACAACTCCTCCCGTGTTGGCTCTGCTGGAATCCATAAGTGCTCTGAAGAGGATGGGGCAGCCTCCCCAAGCCATACCCAACAGGGGACCTCAAACAAGTCTTATATGCCCCCAAAACAGAATTACAATTTATTAGAAGTCAGAACCAGCAAACCATGGCCTCCAGGCCAAAGTCAGCATGGGTTTCCCTACCACCATTGCAAGATGAGGCCTCTATTCATTTATTTAATGTACAAGAGTGCTCATGTACACCTACATGCCAGAAAATGGCATCAGATCACACTATAGGTGGTTATGAGTCACTATGTGGTTGCTAGAAAGTAAACTCAGGACCTCTGGAAGAACAGACAGTCCTCTTAACCACTGAGCCATCTCTCCAGGCCCGGTTCTTAAATTTTTTTTTTAGATGGTTTTGGGAAAAATCAAACAGGACTATGTCAGGAAGACATGAAAGTCGGGCTGTAACATTAAAGGTTCCACGGACCAGTGAGGCCCTCTCACCACTGCAGCAGAGCTGGCAGCCCTCACACTGGGTTTGCAAAGCCCAAATCCTGCACTTTGAGAAAACACCCACTCTGCCTAAGTAAGGTAGCTGCAGCTGCAGTGTAGGCTGATCTAGGAAGTCCCAGTGAGCTAAGACCCAGCACCTCTGCTGATCCACGAGTATCCAAAATCTTATGGTTAGGGAGGGCCAAGGCCAACCCAGCCCTTTTGGAGAGCAATATAAACTGGATGCTACCAGGGTCCGCTGAAGTGAGGCAGGGGAGTAGACCTTGACTACTAGGCTTCTGTAGTATGGACTTGGCAGAATTTTTGTACTGCTGCAAGAGAGGAAAGCAGAGGGGAAGAAAGCGAGAGCCTGCAGAAGCTGCAGCCCTGCATCACAATGGCAAATATACACTGGCAAGTCTATGCAGCTCTTCTGAGGGAACCCCTGGGTGTGGACACTGAGAGTTACCCATAACCTTTGGCTTGCCCAGAGCTATGCAATGACCAGCCCAGCACTTCACCATTTCTGGCACATAGAAGATGCTGCGGATGTTGAGTGGTGCGTCCGTCTTGTAGTGCAAAGTGAAACGGGCCTTATCATAAGCCTGCGCGATATAACGGTAGAATTCCTCATGCTGAAGCTCACTGATGTCCTTTGGGTCCATCATCCAGATGGCCTGGGAATTTATATCAAAGGGGGTATCATGTTAAAAACATGTTCTCAATGACTGCACAGGACCCAGACACATGGACAGACCAGCAGGGACTAGGAAGACCCCACATTGATAGCTTCAGCATTGGTGTAGGTTGAAGGTGACACGGAGAGATGCAAAGGCTCTGAAGCAAGAGCCTCTCTGTGTGACAGCAGAAGGGAAGGACTAACCAGGGGACCACACAAGAGTGTACTTAGCAGAGATAAGGACACTATCCAATAGGCAAGCCTGTAATCTATCCATGAAATGGATAGTCATAAAAAGGAACAAGGCTATGCCTGATACAATGTAACTCCCAAATTAGGCAAATCTACAGACAGAGAAAGTTGATTGTAGTTGTAAGGTCTGGAAATGAAAACTGTTAGTGGGGACATGCTTTTCAGGATGCTGAAAGTGTTCTAAAACCAGCTGTGGAGATAACACCTGCCTATACAACAATTGTCACTCACTAAGTTGGGTGGAGGGGAGCACTTTATGATATGTAATTTATACTTCAAGGAAAACAGCCTGCACCCGGTAACTCTGATCTCTCTTGTGCTTCTAAGCAATGACCCTCCCCCATCTTTGCCTCCACATCCTTGAGAAGGTTTCTACAGCTGTCTGAGTCTCCCAGGTAGCCCAGGGCCTCACCTGCAAAGTGTTAATCCGCCTTCCATTAAGGTACAAGGGGAAGCTGACAAAGTTACTGTACTTTGTTACCACATCTGCAGGAGAAAGAAACACACTGAAGACTGACAGCCTGCCATCCAGGGAGGGCTTGCCTGTTTGGTGCAAGGGAGGTGGCTCAGGTCACCACCCGCCATGGAAACATGACACCACCTAGTGGCAGAGGAGCTGTGCTCTCGGAAGCTTTCGGAGTGACAGCCAGAGAGAGCAAAACAATGGCTGGAAGCACCTTTTCCCAGCTCCCAGAAAACCTAGGTTTCAAAGGTCTGCCCAGCAAGTGTTACTGAGTCCCAAGCCCTCATGGCATGACAGACTTCCAACCCCAGCAGGCTCAAACCCACAAGGGCTACAAAGTCCAGCCAATCAGGACTCCTGAAGGTGGGAACTGGTTTTCTACAGATATGGCAGTTGAGTGGGGGCTGAGTTCTCTCCTGGCCCTTATGTGCTGTGCCATGCCTCTCACCCAGGCCTTCCTGCTTTGCAGGCCTGGCTGTCCTCACCTTGCACCCGGGACTCGCTGGCAAAATCTTTACAGTCTGACTTGAGGTGGATGATTATTTTGGTCCCAGGTCTAACTCCTGAAGCTTCCGCAATTTCAAACACTCCAGAACTAAAACATGAAAGAGAGTAAAGCCAGTTGCATAGCTTGCTGCAGCCAAAGCCCTGCGCAGCCGATTCAACAACCACTTCCGTGAGGTTTTCACAAAAGAAGCCCACACTTGACTGTGGAAACAAAACAAAGACCGTCCCATTATTCTCTGGTTTCCTTTTTAAAATAAAATCTTGCTAAGTTGTACACTGGATTCAAACTCCTCCTGCCTCAGCACCCTGCATGCTGGGATCAGAGGCCTGTGCCACCCTATCCAGCTCTGTAGCTCCTGACTCTGGCAGAATCCCTTATGCACTCGATAGACATCAGGGTCAAAGACACCCACAAAGTGCTGTCCTCAGTCACCCCATCACCCTCTATGAGAACTTCCTGAGCATGTCATTGGAAAGTAGGCTCAACCCATCTCCATATCAGTGCAGGATGCTGGGGATGGGGGCTGATTCTATGTGTTCACAACTGGTAATGGCAAGGGAACCCCCAAGGTGAGCAGAAACGATGTCAGAGCTGACATCAACCCTGCCCTGCTGGCACTGTGCAGTGCCCGTTATGAACAGCTCTTTGGGGAATTTGCTGAAATAGAGACTGAAGAAGGGTGCATGCAGCTAGCTTCCTGGCCTGGGAGTGCAGACCTCTGCAGGGGGCTCCTACTCTACTTGTCATCAGACTTTGCTAATTGTCCCTTAAACACACAAACACCCATACAACCCAGAAAGACTAATGTTTTCTCTCATTTGTGGATATTAGCTTTGAGTCTTCAGATGTGTGTTCATTCTGGAATACCAAAGGTCAGGAAACTAGTAAGGAGCCATGGGCAGGGTGGACTTCCAAGGAGGGGAGAGACCAGAGTGGCATAAAAAGGTAAATGGCAATAGGGCAGGGGAAGGGATACAGGGAGGAGTAGCTAACACTAAGGACATTTCCAAAAAGTCATGGAAATCTACTGCAGACACTTCCTAAAACATGCACACACACACATAGAGTTTAAATGCAGTTAGCCTATGACAGGCAACCTGCTTGATTCACAGGATAACAAAAAGCCCAGTGCCAGGAATAGGTTACTTCTAAAGTTGTTAGCTAGTGAGGTCCCATAGACACCCCCCCGCCCCCCGCAAAAAAAAAAAACATTAGAGATTACTGTCAATGTTCTTCCTATCCTTCAAAAATTTATGGTAAGGGCTGGAGAGATGGCTCAGCAGTTAAAAGCACTGGCTGCTCTTCCAGAGGTCATGGTTTCAATTCCCAGCAACCACACGGTGGCTCACAACCATCTGTAATGGGATCTGATGCCCTCTTCTGGTGTGTCTGAAGAAAGTGACAGTGTACTCATATATATAAAATAAATAAAATCTTAAACAACAACAACAACAACATAAGTTTATGGTAAGATCTTATTACTGAAGACACAATATATTGAGTCAAAGAGCACAGAGAAATGAAGATGGCACTCCATTGGAAGCTTCATGACTTGCTAGCTTTCATCGTGACGGAGGGTGCTGTGCACACTCCCAAAGGAGAAAGAACTGCCATGTCACCAGCTGTGAAACCTGCACACTGCAATGACCACCTTAGCAAAACATGCCTGCTGGCACAAAGGTGTCACGAATGTCCTGGGAGTAACCAACTACTTTCCGATTAGACTTAAGACCTGTTCCACAAGCTGAAACCCTTACCTGGCACAATTACCTGCGCTAAGAGCCTGTGGGCAGACAGATCATAGAAGCTAGTACGAATACTTTGCTAAATGGACACAGTATTAGACTGACTTCTAATAACTCAGCGACACCACAGGTGAGTCCATCTCCCACTCCTCATCAAGAAGCTTTTGTTTCCAATGTGTGTCGTTCAGATGAGATCAGCCCAGAGGCTCACATTTGAACACTTGGTTCCCAGTTGGTGGGAATGTTTGGGCAAGATTAAGAAGTCTGGTGTTGTTGGAGGGGTGTCACTGAGGGCAGGCTTGGAGCTTTCAACAGACATGCACTGTTCCCAGCATGCCCTCTGCTTCCCTTCCTGCTTTTTAGAATGAGATGTGAGCTCTCAGCTATTCCTGCCACCTTGCCTTTGCTCCACTATCAGTGACTCTAACCCTTTAAAACCATCAGCCCAATTAAATGCTTTCTTTTATACCTTGTCTTGGTTGTGTTGTTTGTCATAGCAATAAAAAGGTACTTAGCCACAGTGGATGGCAATTAACACAGAGACCTATGAAGTGCAAAGAACAGGAGACCATGGAGTGCTTGGCCACAAACGGGAGGTCTATACCACAGCCCTCCTCCCAAGGATCATTACCAAAAGGGGACAGAGAGGTTGGAAGAGCCAGAGGCAGAGGATTACTGCATGGACAGAGTTTTCTATACATAGCAGGTCAGTTACACAGGTGGATTTACAGTAGAGACACAGCATGCACGAGCCCCATCATTCAAGCCAGACAAAATCCCAGCATGGAGCCGAGAGGTGGGCAGAGTAACTAAGGAGATACTTGCAGATCGAGAGCTGTTTAGAAAGAGAAAATCCCTTTTCAGGTCTCCTGGACATTTGATCATTCTCCCATGAGCGGCATATAGCCAAGAGCATATAAGCAGCACAGGTTGAACTAGATGTGTTTTTAAAAATGAGGACACAAAGTTGAAAGGGTTGGGAAAGGGAAATGGTTCTGGGAGGTGTGAGGGATGTGATCAGAATGCATTGTATGGAAATCTCAAATAATTAATAAAAATCGTGAGTATCAGAAATCAAGTTTGGAAAAAAAGAAAACCCAAATTTGTCTGAGGCCCCATTCTCTTCAAATGCAGCCTGAATTTAATTCACCTTATTACTCTGTCAGATACCACCCCAAAGTGTGGAGAAGAACACTATGAGAGCATGCAGCCCTAGCTGGACCAAAGAGGATGACAAGGTCAGCCCTGTCTTGGGAAAGGCCCCACAGACTTGCCTGTAGTGAGAATTTTCATCTCTTTAAAAACCCAGTCATGTTATTCGAGTGTTTTTGTTTTAATCCCAGGTGTGGGATATGGGGCTGCTTCAGTTTATCTACAGCCATTGACTATGATTGGCTTGTGTTCTTGGAAGGGGCGTGGCTTTTGCCAGCTGCAAGCAGTTTAATTTCGGGGACTCTGGAGAGAATAAATGCTAGAGCCCTGAGATGGTTAGGAGGTGTGCGAAGAAGAAAGAAGAAGGCAGCTGTTACTGGCCCTACTGCTGTGCTCACTATTGCTGGACTGCTGGGTATTCTAACAATGAAGACTAGACTTGCCCCTAGGAACTCAAGGCCTCTCCCTAATCAACAGGAATTGGCCTAAAGAGGTCTCTGTCCCTGCTTCCCCTCTAACCTTCTTTCTCTCCTACCTGGTATTAGGGGTTGGAAGGGTGGTACAGGTATGAGAACCCAATAAAATAGTTAACAAACACACCAACACTGGCCTCCACTGAGCTGGGTATGTCACTGCTGTGTCAAGGTTAGAAAGTTTTAAAGTCAGGAGGAACAGGGATTTCCACAGCACCAATGCCAGCGATGCCAGCTTCAGGCAAGGGCCCCAGAGGAAGCCCCGTTCTTTCACTGCATTACCAAGAGCCCGACCCAAATAGTACAGCACCACAGAGCACAATAGCCCATGCCCAAGGCCATCAGGGTTCCCAAAGCCAAAGAGTCAGGCTTCACCTAAACAGCCCACAAGATGTACAACTGCATCTTAAGGAACTCCTAACTCTTGGATGCAATGGTACACATCTGAGATCCCAACACTCAGGTGCCAAGGCAGGAGGATTGTTGTGGGTTCGAGGCTAATCTTAGCTATATAGAGTATTTTAGAATAACCTGTGTTAAATATAAAGGCCCTGTTTTCAACACCTCTAAGTCAATTCTTATTAAACATTGTCAAACGCATGATAATGTCTAGTTTGCATGCCAGATGATACTAGGCCCTGAGTGCCATGAGGGAAAGGGACATTGGCAATGTGAGTAGGCCTCTTCTTACTTACCCATCTGAAAGCCACTGGTAACCTGGGCTCTCTGGAGCTGCTGAGCGAGAATAGACTTCAACTTTGTCAGCTACCATGAAGGCTGAATAGAAACCCACTCCAAACTGGCCAATGATCTTGCTGCTGGTCTCTGCCTGGTTCTGCAGTGCTTCTAGGAAGGCCTGTGGTGGCAAAGACTGTTCAGAGGGTGGCCCACCCCACCTGTGTTGTGCTGGGCAGGGTCCTCTAGCATATGCCAAGAGTGTAGTTAGCAAGTAATGAATCCTTCTCTATCACCCTACATTCTCATAAAGGACTAAATCAACAAAATCTGGAACAAGATGCTCAAAGCCATACAGCCAGGCCCAGGCAGGGATAGGGCCGTATCCTATTTACACTGCTCATTGCCAACTTCAGGTCATACAGGATAGGGAAAGAGACAACTTGACCTTGTGGGTCAGCAGGCCCAGTGGGGCTATTATAATTGTCCTGTGTGTCATGTGTCCTAGGCTCAAAACCTTGTGGGAAACAGTTCAAACCTGGCACCACTGTCCCTTGGTGCCCAGGGGTATAGGACCAGGGTACCAGGTCCATGGATGCTAAGCACCTTGTCTACGAGCAGTTTTCTATATAGTCTACACTCCTATTCCCATACTGAAAACCATTTCTACTTATGGTACCCAGTGTATAAACAGTCAGAGTGTACTATTTAAAGAATAAGTGTGTCCAGGACAGACACTTTTAAAAAACACTTTCACTTTGGGGTCCTACAGACACAGAGGATGGTCACATGCTTCTGAAAACGTGCCAGTGCTTAGCTGGCCATTCTCACATTGTCATCGTCTACTGCTCCAGCCAAAGCCAGCTGCCCAGAACATCCTGCAAACATCTGTCGTCAGCATACATGTAACATGGCAGCTTCCAGTACATCTGGCTAGTGTGATCAATGAGCTGACTTTACATCTCATTTTAATTCATTTAAAAACAGCATGTGTAGCTCACAGCTGGTCTCTGAGACAGTAAAGACTACCTTACACAAAAACTCCACAAGGAACTTCACCGGTAGAAGTCACAGCACAGAAAAACTTTAAAGTAGAATTCCTGTTCGACACTTTGGCTTATCAAAGCCACCATTTACATAAACAGAAACAAACAGAAAAAGCACACAGGAACCAGGAGGCAGTGCACACCTCTGGCCTCTGCCTTAGGCCAGAATGGACCCTGCCTAGGATCCCAAGACAGACATCTCGTCTTCCCAGCATATATTCTGACAATAAAATGACCCCTAATAGCTGGCTGTCCTCAAAACCACTGCACCTGTAGACAGAGTGGCTCAAGATCAAATGCTGCTTGGGAGAAGTGGCCGCCTCTGCTGAGTGGGTGGGTGGGTGAGGCCTAGTAGCTGAGGGCTAACTTGAAGGGTGAATGGATGGATCTTCCTGGATTTGGACAGGCAGGCTTCAACATGTCTGTTCACTACACTACAGCTCTGAGCAAAGTGACTTCCACCTCTGTACAGCACAAGACTGCTAACAGACACCTCTCTATGGTCCCACAGTGCCTATCCTAGAAGGGAGGGGTTCTGGGCTGTACCTACCTTTGACCCCGATCTGGCGATTGTGCCAAGGTTGGACACCAGTTCCTCCTGTGTCATCCCAATGCCAGTGTCCTGAAGAAAGAGATATTGTCACACACAGACCCTGTGTAGCTAGGCCAAAGCACATGGACAGGACCAGGAATCCCAATGTCCTCCCTCTGTGATCATAGCTAGGGTTCAAAGCACACCACAAGCTCATTGGAGAGTCCAGTCCTGTCAGTCCACAACACCAGAGAAGACCTGAAGGGTTGGTTGGAGGACTTACCACTGAAAACACCTCAGGGCTAGAGTGCAGTTCAACTCATTTGTGGGTTCCATCCTCAGCCCCAAACCATAAAACCAACCAATTTCAGAAAGGTGCTGAGTCAGCAAGTTGGCAGCTGATCATGCAACTCTCATGAGCAGTACACCCTGGCCACACTCAGAGCCTGCCTGGCTCTGATCCATCCTCTGGTGGTTCTTCTATTCAGAACAATGGAGGCAATGATCACAACTGTTGGGTCCAGCAGCCCGCTGGAGTAGCTGCAACTCTTCCATGGGGCCATCGGTTCTCTCTCCTGCAGCAAGCCTCTTCTCTGAGTTCTGCACCACTGCTCTTCTGCTAGCTCCTACTCCCCCAGGGGATGGTGATAGGACAGGGACCTTTGAAGGGGAGAGTAGCTCATCTATGCAATCAGCGGCCATTAAGAAAAGGAAAAGGCCTGTGGGTTAGGTATGGTGTGGGAGGGTAAGACAGATGGACTGATGGATGTTTGAGGCCAGCTTGTGCTACACTGTGAGTTCCAGGCGCACCTGGGCTACAGAAGTTATAGAATGCTTGCCTGACATGCTCAAGGCCTAGGTTCCATCCCTGGGAACACACAAAAATAAACTTGAACTCTGTACTGGCTGGTTTTGTGTCAACTTGACACAGCTGGGGTTATCACAGAGAAAGGAGATTCAGTTGGGGAAATGCCTCCATGAGATCCAGCTGTGGGGCATTTTCTCAACTAGTGATCAAGGGGGAAGGGCCCCTTGTGGGTGGGACCATCTCTGGGCTGGTAGTCTTGGGTTCTATAAGAGAGCAGGCTGAGCGAGCCAGGGGAAGCAAGCCAGTAAGAAACATCCCTCCATGACTTCTGCATCAGCTCCTGCTTCCTGACCTGCTTGAGTTCCAGACCTGACTTCCTTTGGTGATGAACAGCAATGTGGAAGTGTAAGCTGAATAAACCCTTTCCTCCCCAACTTGCTTCTTGGTCATGATGAAGTCTGAGGAACCTACTCACATATGTCTTAGTTAGGGTTACTATTGCTCTGATGACACACCATGACCAAAGCAACTTGGGGAGGAAAGGGTTTATTTCACTCACAGGTCCACAGAACAGCTCATCATTAACAGCAGTGAAGGCAGGAGCTGATAAAGAGGCCATGGAAGAGTTGCTCACCATGGCTTGCTCAGCCTGCTTTCTTGTAGAATCCCAGACAACTAGCCCAGTGGTTGCCCCACCCACAATGGACTGGGCACAGTCTCATCGATTACTAATTATGAAAATGCCTTACAGTTATATCTAATGGAGCATTTTCCAATTTAGGTTCCCTCCTTTCAGATGACTCTAGCCTGTGCCAAGCTGATATTTTGCCCAAGCTGTACTGAGACTTGGTATGTAGCCCGAGTTGTCCTTGAATTTGTGATTCTCCTTAGTTTCTCCAGTGCTTTCTATATTACATATATAAAATAAAATAATTATTATTTATAATATATGTAATAAAACACATATAAAACATATAAATAAAAACTATTATGGGTGTATACCATCTCAACCAGACACACTGGAACTTTCTAAGGATTCCTTAAAAACTTCATGTTAGCTGGGCAGTGGTGGTGCACACCTTTAATCCCAGCACTTGGGAGGCAGAGGCAGGCGGATTTCTGAGTTCGAGGCCAGTCTGGTCTATAGAGTGAGTTCCAGGACAGCCAGGGCTACACAGAGAAACCCTGTCTCGGAAAAAAACCAAAACCAACAACGATAACAAACCTTCATGTTAGATGATATAAAGGAGAACACAGACTTCCTGCTTTTAACTTACATTGCTTCCTTCCTAGATAGTCACCGCACTCCAATGAAAATGTCCAAAGTTTCATATGACATGACAAACTGACAGAAAGGGAGAGAACCTGGGATGCTTTTCAAAAGAACTAGTTGGAGAACGTACACTGCCTATTTGAGATTATTTATAAAGCTGCACTAGCAAAGGCAGCATTTTCTAGGCACCCAAGGGCAGGGATGCAGCTGACAGAACACAAAGGGTCCATGCACACAGCAGCTAGTACATTTCTGCCCACGGTTCCAAGATGATGCGATGGGATGGGATCCTTAAGACTTCACACCACACACATAATTCGCTTGCAAGTATCACAGGTATTAATGGAAGAGCTAAAGTAGCACCTGTTTGCATGTTGCCATGAGCATGTATACATGCGTGTACACACACATACACACACACACACATAAAAAATAAATCTTTTAAAAACAGAAATGGGGCTGGAGAGATGGCTCAGTGGTTAAGAGGGCCGACTGCTGTTCCGAAGGTCCCGAGTTCAAATCCCAGCAACCACATGGTGGCTCACAACCATCCGTAACGAAATCTGATGCCCTCTTCTGGAGTATCTGAGGACAGCTACAATGTACTTACATATAATAAATGAATAAATCTTTAAAAAAAAACAGAGAAATGATAAACTTGACTTTCTTGAGGCAAGGTTAGATCCAACTCAGTGACAGAGAGCCTGTTTAGCACATCGCAGGCCCTGGGTTAAATCCCCAGGACTGCCACAGTTCTCACTCTTGAGAGACCAAAGCCATGGCCTTTGGAGTAGCTCTAAATTCCCTTCCCTTCTGCCTGGGACTCTAAGATCCTAAGGTGGGTTAGTGAGTGACCGCAAGAGTGCTCAGAACAGGAAGGAAACAGTCAGCTATCACTGGAGTCCAGCCAGAACTAGAATGCAGTCCTCCCCATGTCTGGTCACCCCGGCTGTTTCTGGACCAAGAGCTGGGTACTGTCAGGACAGAAGTACCTGAATGGTAATAGTGCCCTTCTTGGCATCCGTCTGAAGGTGAATCTCCATTTCTGGCAACACCTGGCCTTCACACACCAGCTTGTGCCGCAGTTTCTCCAAGGCATCACTGGCGTTGGAGATGAGCTCTCGTATGAACACCTAGGGAACGGGAGCAAGAGGTAGGGAGATGAATGAATGGCACTGATTGAGACCTGGCTGCCGAGTCTGTAATGGCGGCAGCTGATGACCTGATGACACAATACCCTGTCTCCCATGATCGGTGGTATCTCCTCAACACATGTTCTGGAGCTAACCTTTCCTTTCAGGATGGTCAGTGAAGCCTGGACTTACATGTGAACTGAGACTTTAAGAAACCTGTGAAAGAGCTGGGCAGTGGTGGCGCACGCCTTTAATCCCAGCACTGGGGAGGCAGAGGCAGGCAGATTTCTGAGTTCGAGGCCAGCCTGGTCTACAAAGTGAGTTCCAGGACAGCCAGAGCTACAGAGAGAAACCCTGTTTCGAAAAACCAAAAAAAAAAAAAAAAAAAAAAAAAAGAAAAAAGAAATGGATGTCAGAGGCCAGGAAACCCCTGCAAGGTCTGAAAGCACCCCGATCCTACACAGAGCTCAAGAGAGCAGACGAGGAAGTGGGTGTTTCCTGAGATCCTTGAAGTCTGTAGAATGAGTGCCAGTCTACTTTAGAACCTTGGCTGTTACTGAGCACAGCACGAGCAGCAGTCTTCCTTCCCTCCTTCTCACGGCTCAGCCTCCTGAGCGCTAGGTCACAGGTGTACAACGTCCCCCGCTGGTAGCACTTCTCTTGGCTTTTTCCAAGCCTTGGGTTTTGCTATTGCTGTTGCTGCTGTATTTGAGACAAAAATCTCACTGTATAGCCCAGGCTAACCTCAAACCTGTAATTCTTTTGCCTTTGTCATCCCAGTACTAAGATTATATGCACGTTTCTCAGCACCCAACAATGAATGTTAATCTCCTCAAAAATAATGTCTAAGAATTAGATGCAGGGACACACGTCTCTAATGCTAGCGCTCAGAGCTGGATGTGGGAGAAGGGAAGGTACAAGGATTAGAGAGCTGCCATCTTCCAATAACTTCCCCAAATGGCAAACACAACGAAAAACACAAAAAGCACCAAATGTGCCTGCTCCAGGCCTTTTAGCCAACATGTACTATTCTTCTGGCCACATGCATAAAGTCTACAAGAAAGGTGCTACTATAGACATCAGGGAACAAGTACTGGTCAAAAAAGAATGCCTCGGGCTGGTGAGATGGCTCAGTGGGTAAGAGCACTGACTGCTCTTCCAAAGGTCATGAGTTCAAATCCCAGCAACCACATGGTAGCTCACAACTACCCGTAATTAGAGCTCATGATTTTTTCTGGCATGTCTGAAGACAGCTACAGTGTCTTCACTTATGCATAATAATAAATAAATCTTTGGGCCAGAGTGAGCAGGGACTGAGTGAACTGAGTTGACCAGAGCAAGCAGAGGTCCTAAAAGTTCAATTCCCAACAACCACATGAAGGCTCACAACCATCTGTACACCTACAATGTACTCATATACATAAAAAATAAAAATAAAAAAGAATGCCCTATAAGTGTTACTGTGGCCAACCTAGAAGTCTATAATCTCAGCTAGTGCAACAAGTTCAATGCAAGACTTCTGCCAAGGGGACCAGTGGACATAATGAGAATATTAAGCATTCTGAGAGCTGAGACAGCTTCCTGAAATGAGTGAAGGAAGCTGATCAGGAAAATAAGGAAGCCAAAGAGAAAGGCACCTATGTTGAACTGAGTGCCGGCCTGCTGTACCACTTTGTAAGGACTAACAAGAGGGGCCTGAGCTGCCAGAGCCCACTCACTATGGATTCGTGCCTTAAAGTGCTAAAAGAAATCAAAGCCCTAGACAGTATTGAGAAGGATAGGCCAGCAAGGGCACTAAGCAGGTAAAGGTACTTCTGTCCAGTCTGATGAGCTGTGTTCAATCCCAGGCCTCACATGGGAGGAGGAGGAGGAGGATGCACTGCTCCATGAGCATCCTCGAGCACACACACAACACACACATAGTTGTAAGAAACAGCTCTAAGGGCAGGGCGTGGTGGCGCACGCCTTTAATCCCAGCGCTCGGGAGGCAGAAGCAGGTGGATTTCCGAGTTTGAGGCCAGCCTGGTCTACAGAGTGAGTTCCAGGACAGCCAGGGCTACACAGAGAAACCCTGCCTCAAAAAACCAAAAAAAAAAAAAAAAAAAAAAAAAAAAAGAAAGAAACAGCTTAAAGTGTAAGGTCATCCTTGGCTACAAAACAACACGAGACCCTATCTTGAAAAAAAGAAAAACAGAAAGGTTTTGTATTCCTCTCTAACACAGGTACAGGCCTGCAAGTTCTGCTAAAGTAGATAAACACAAGAGCTTCAAAGCACGTCAACAGTCCTGCTGAAACAGATCAAAGGTAGATATCTATGTCAGTATTGGGGAGGGCCTGGATCAGCACAATTCCTCTTAATGGCAAGCAGAGGATCTGGATTAGGCGCTTCCCCAGGAAGGGATGGGGGCAGCCTTGCCAGACCTCTGACTTGCCTGGAGAGCAATGGCCATACATCCTACCTCTTTTTCTGAGTACAGAGAACGGGCTACGATGTCCAAAAGTTTCTTTGTCTCTGCCTGGAACTCATGTTTGGAGACAGAACCTGGTAATGAATCAATGACACAATCAATAAAATTGCATTTCCATTCTTTGTGGGAGAGCATGCCTTCTGAAATGTTTAAGGTTCTGACTTTTAAACAAGAGGAATGACTATCTCTCAAACTAAAGGGCACGAGGCAACTCTGCGGCCATCGAGGGCGGGGGACACCCCTCAATGCTCCAGCAAACTGTGGAGGCAGAGTCCCCACAATGTGTGTGTGGGAGACTCAGGCTGGCATTAACAGTGTACAGTGCATTTTTCAAAAGCATTACTCAAAAAACGGACTGTAAGGAAGCCTCACTTCTCAGCATCAATAGTCTGTCCCTGACTCCGTCAAAAGTCAGAAGTGCAGCCCCGGGCCTGGAGATGGCCTTCCTGTCCCACATCAGGTGGGTCAGCATTCCCTTTTAGTTGGCAGCTTCTCAGGTGACCACCAGACGGGGCAAGCCTTGGTAGGTAAAAGCCAAGGGTTGCAGATGGCATGGTCTCCAGGCTTACCCCGCACTGCCTCAGTGTTGCTGATGATGGAGTGCAGGCTCTCCTCCTCCTTGTCCTCAGCTGCCTGTGTGCTGTATAACTTTCCTGCAGAGATCCCTGAAGCCAGACTTTGTGTGGGGCCCCTAAACTGCACTGTAGTCTTCTGAAGGTGCAGAACTGGCTTTCCTGAAAAGACAATCATGAAAAATGGATAAGAATATTTTAAGGCAGATGTCCTAGCTCACTTACATTGTGTCTAGATGTCTGGCAGAGACTTCAGTGGATATGTCCAGCCCATGCTTGTGAGGATGAAGGCACAGCAGCTGTAGCAGGTAGTCTCGGTAGCTTTCCCTTATATACAGAATGCCAAATAAATGTACTTTACCAAAAGGTACTTTTCCTGATCCATATCTAGCCAGGAAGGGACTCAGAACTGCTTCTGTAATTTCCTGGCAAGCCTGGTGGGTCTTGAAACCTCTGGCACAGAACTAGGTATGAGGTGTCTCCACTTGGTAGGGAATCAGTCTAAGCCTTCATTGCAACAAAAACTGCAGAGTCCATACTTCAGCCAGAGGGGTGAACCTGACCAATACCACTCCTCAGCCCCAAGGGCTAGCACGCAGGGCACTGGTATTGCCTCTGCCTCCCAAGTGCTGGGATTAAAGGTGTGTACCACCACTGCCCAGTCACCCTTAACTTATAATACATATGAAGGAATAAAGAATATCCAGCAATGAGTAGATTTTAAAAACAAATATATCTGGGCTAGTGAGGTTGCTCAGCAGGTAAAGAGGGTTGCAACCAAACCTGATGATTTGAGTTTAATCCCCAGAACCCACACTATGGAAGGAGAGCCAACTCCTGTTGTCATCTGACCTCCACACATGGCACCCACACATATATACATATAATTCATTTTTTATTATTTTACGTAATGAGCATATATGTCTCTGAGCAGGTCTCTTATAAACACCAGGGCCGGCAGAGTAACAATTCACGAGGCAAGAAGGAACTCCTCTCAACACAACTTCACAGCTGGTGTTTTCAAACTTCTAGAGTCTGACATGGGGTGGTTTATTGTAGGCATATTTAAGTATAGTACAATTTTGGTAAAAGTTTCCTGCTGTAACACAATGCAACACTACCCCTTGTGCACAATGAGGCATAATTACATCCAAACTTTTCTCAAAATACATGTCACTTTTTCCATGAAGATGGGTTCTAGAGATAGGCTACCTATTTAAGGACCTAGGGGACATTCTGGTGTGGTCTATGTCATACAGATAGTATAGAGGTTACCCAGGCTATTAGCCACTTCTGGTCCTGGTTGTGGGAGCCTGGTATGGCCTGACCCAATATAGATCAACAGGTTATTAACCACTTTCCTTCCCAGTCTCCTGTATGGAAAACTGGGTTATAGAACTCTTCCACTGAAAACACAACCCTGCATGTTTAACACTCCTGTTTTCTCTAGTGCTATCTGTGAGCACAAGGATCTCTGTGCTCCCAACACTTGTGAATGAGTTAAGTGCACATGAGTGTAAGTGCCCCCAGAGCTCAAGCAAAGGCATTTGATCTGGAGTTGGGAGTTACAGTTAGGTGTACTAGGAACTAAACTCAGGTCCTTTGCAAGAGCAGTGAGCATTTCTACCTGCTGAATCATCTCTAAATTCACTTTTGTGTGTATCCTAGAGCTATAGTAACACGAACGAGCTACTATTCCAATGCACATGGTGAAGCACAGCAGCCAGGGTGCCTCCCTGGAAGATGAATGTAGTGACCGAAGCGGATGTGCATGTGAACGTCACTCAGGAAGAGTGGACTTTGCTGTATCTTTCCAGAAGAGTTTCTATGGAAATGTGATACTGGAAATCTTTAAAATTTTCACTGCTATAGGCTATAAATGGGAAGACCACTGTCTTAGTCAGGGTTTCTATTCCTGCACAAACATCATGACCAAGAAGCACTTGGGGAGGAAAGGGTTTATTCAGCTTACACTTCCACACTGCTGTTCATCACCAAAGGAAGTCAGGACTGGAACTCAAGCAGGTCAGAAAGCAGGAGCTGATGCAGAGGCCATGGAGGGATGTTCTTTACTGGCTTGCTTCTCCTGGCTTGCTCAGCCCGCTCTCTTATAGAACTTAAGACTGCCAGCCCAGAGATGGCACCACCCACAAGGGGACCTCCCCTCTTGATCACTAATTGAGAAAATGCCCCACAGCTGGATCTCATGGAGGCACTTCCCCAACTGAATCTCCTTTCTCTGTGATAACCCCAGCCTGTGTCAAGTTGACACATAAAACCAGCCAGTACAATTGACCCATTGTCAACCTGACACACAAACACATCACTAGTAAGCCTCAACCCTTAGTTCTTATTCATCCCCAAGATCTAAACAACTTTAAAAGTCCCACAGTCTATACATATTAAAAGTTCAATCCTTTTAAAATATCCAATATCTTTTAAAATCCAAAGTCTTTTTACAATTAAAAGTCTCTTAACTGTGGGATCCACTAAAACATTTTCTTCCTTCAAGGGGGAAAAATATCAAGGCACAGTCATAATCAAAAGCAAAAATTAAACTCCAACTGTCCAATGTCTGGGATCCAACTCACAATCTTCTGGACTCCTCTAAAGGCTTGGGTCACTTCACAAGCCATGCTCTTTGTAGCACACACCTTGTCTTCTAGGCTCCAACTGCCTGTACTCCACTGCTCCTGCTGTTCTTGGTGGTCATCTCCAAAACGCTGCTGTCTTCCACTGTATCTAGGCTTCACCAATAGCCTCTTATAGGCTCTCTTCATGGTGCCAAGCCTCAACTCCTTTGCATGACCCCTTCAGTCCTGGGCCATCAATTGCAACTGAGGCCGCACCTTCACCAATGGCCTTCCATGCCCTCTCAAAGTGCCAAGTCTCAGCTGCTCTGCGTGACCCCTTTATGCCTTCAAAACCAGTACCACCTGGGTAACTCTTACACATTACCAAGTCCAGCCACAGCACAAGGTACAACCTTGGCTATCTCTGGAACACAGCCTCTGTGCTCCCAGAAAACACTTCCCAGAAGATGTCACCTCAATGATGCTGGTCTCGTCTTAATCGCCGCTAATTTCTTAGCTCCAGTTAACCAGCATCAATAGTCCCAGTAATGCAAAGGTTTTGCTTTAGTAGTTCTGGTATCTTGTTAATCACAGCTGATTCTTTAGTCCCAGCTAACCAGAACCACAGAATCTTCACAATCAAACTAGCAATGGCCCTGAAAAAAGTCTTTAATCTTCCCTCTGAAATTTCACAAGCCAGGCCTCCATCTTCTGCACTGTTCTCAACATATCTTCCAAGCTCCTTCACAACATTCGACAGAGCTCTTAACACTGAATGGATCTTCTGGCCCAAAGTTCCAAAGTCCTTCCACAGTCCTCCCCAAAACATGGTCAGGCTGTCACAGGAATACCCCACTATGCTGGTACCAATTTGTCTTAGTCAGAGTTTCTATTCCTGCACAAACATCATGACCAAGAAGCAAGTTGGGGAGGAAAGGGTTTATTCGGCTTACACTTCCACATTGCTGTTCACCACCAAAGGAAGTCAGGACTGGAACTCAAACAGGTCAGAAAGCAGGAGCTGATGCAGAAGCCATGGAGGGATGGATGTTCTTTACTGGCTTGCTTTTCCTGGCTTGCTCAGCCTGCTCTCTTATAGAACCAAGACTACCAGCCCAGAGATGGTCCCACCCACAAGGGGACCTCCCCCACTTGATCACTAATTGAGAAAATGCCCCACAGCTGGATCTCATGGAGGCACTTCCCCAACTGAATCTCCTTTCTCTGTGATAACCCCAGCCTGTGTCAAGTTGACACATAAAACCAGCCAGTACAACCACAAATATTGAAGAACATTGTCAAATTTCCAGAAGACATGAAAGGCATATCATCTGTCACTCAGGATGCAAGCATAGGGACATGGAAGCAGCATACCTCTCTCTCCCACAGCAGTTAGAAGACATACAGTAGTCCCTGCTATCCTCGCCATAAACACACTTGGTGAATATGATACGAGTTAATTGGGTTTCCAGTGTGATTTAAAAAAAAAATGTTTAGAAGCCAACTGAAATGTGCAGAAAATGTGATTTTTACTGCAAGTTACAAAGCTGACCTCCAATAAGACTATTCACCAGACTCAGTTATGAAGGCTGAAACTGTCCTGGGTATAGACTGAGGTCAAGCATACTAATACACTGCGAGTGAGCTGGGATCCTCAAACCTGGAGGAAGGAAAGGGAGAAGAGTTAAGACCAGCATCACTACCCTTTAAGTGAAGATACCATGAGATCCCTTGTACATGTAGACCAGAAACAAAAGTGAACACACAAGTGTGTGCCCCTGTGTGAGTACATTCTACCTCCACATGTATTTTCTAACCCTGCCTATAATATATACTATTATATATATGTACACACACACACAATATCAATGTCAATGCTATATGTATGCATCAGTAGTCCCAGGGTGACTGATAACACCCTGGGAGCACCAAGCACCATTAGGTAGTCACTAATGGTAGTAGTCAGTCCTGACAGGCCCTTTCTCAAGAACACACCGGCCCTGGACAAACTGGAATTATTCTGCATCCCCCAATGAAGGAATGCTCGAGTGCTCTGTGGAGGGCAGAGGTGAGCCCTGAAGAACTCAGAAATGAAGATAATTTTAGTAGTAGAACCTGGGATGATCTGAGCCAAAATGTTAGCAGTAACTGACTATAGACTTCAGTCTAGCATGTATTAATCCATACTTTAATGTACGGCTTCTTCTTTCAGGGAAACTGCCATGGAATGATAAAAAGCAAACAGATAAATCACATTCAGACAGAAATGACTGACAGATGTCAGCAAACAACTATACAGTATTAGTGTCGCCTAAAAAACATTTGCTGACTTCAAAGAGAAAGTCAGTAATTTCACCATGGGGGGGGGAGCAGATCTCCTTTGGGTAGTGCTTACCACAAGCCTGATAACCTGACTCAGATCCCTGCAACCTGCAAATTGCCAAAAAAACGATCTCTCAAAAGTCATCTTCTGACCTCTGTACACACAATAACAAATAATTTGAGTGGTGCATAGTTGTAATACTAGCACTTGAAGAACTAAGGCAGGAAGACCAGTCTGAATTATATTTGGGAGACAGTCTCAAAACAGAAAAACAAAACCAAAACAACAACAAAAACCAAGCTCTCTCTGTCTACAAATTGTGGACGAGATATGAACTCTCAGCTGCCTCTCGGCACCATGGCTGCCTGTCACCAAGCTCCCTACCATGATTGCTATGGACTAACCGCCTGTAACTGAGCCTATCCTCTCTATGAAGGGAGCCAGGGACAGATGAGCAGACTTCCTGCTGCTGGTGGGATGGCCAGTTAAGACAAACCAGAACTAAGACAAAGGTCTAGCCACCAGTGCTACTTCAACAGCAAAAGTCACAATACAGTAGAAGACATGGGGTGTGCTTTATTTTGAAGATAAAAGCAGAAGACACAGTAAACAATACGGATGAGACGAAAAATTCTGCCATTGAAGGCCCAGCTGCAAAGGAGTGTGCAGACATACAGGCTGTATTGCATGATTCTCTGGTGTATTTGTCGCCCAACCTCCCCCCCCCCCCCCTCTTGCTCTGGACCACTTGCTCCAGCCCATAGGTTTTTCATTTGTTTCTCATTACCGATGGTTGTGAGCCACCATGTGGTTGACCTCCGGAAGAACAGTCAGTGCTCTTAACTGCTTAGCCATTTCACCAGCCTCTTCTCCCGTATATTTGTAAAATATATCCATCAAAAAGGTTTTGCAAAGCCAGGTGGTAGTGGTGCATACCTTTAATCTCAGCGCAGAGGCAGAGAGGCAGAGGTAGGTGGATCTGAGTTCAAGGCCAGCCTCGTCTACAGAGTGAGTTCCAGGACATCCAGAGCTACACAGAGAAACCCTGTCTAAAAACAACAAACCAAAACAAACCAAACAAAAAAATCTTTGGAAAACAAAAGGGGGGCGGGAGAACCATATACCAGATTTGATTCCAGGGTTGCTTAACTTTCTAAAATAAAGAATAAGCCAACAACTTAATATATGTGCCTGAATCAGACACTAAACACACTATCTGCATAGTATCGGTCCCCCACACCCTAAATGAAAAGCCACAAAAACCTCAACGGCAGGCAGGCCACAGTCTCCTGTTAAAGTGCTGAGTGGCTTGGGACTTACACAGTAGCACTGATAATGTGACTGTCATATTGCAGACATGCATGTGTACACACACACACACACACACCCCTAGTGCCCATGTTCCCCCCTAGCTGCAACCACATCCCTTTCCACAGGAACTGTTAAGAGTTGGCTCAGGGCCTCCTGTGTTGTCCTCCCAGGCCTGTCCTGTCCACTATTCACAGTAGCCTCTCCCATTCACCACTCACTCTCCTATCTATACTGCTCATTCCAGTGCTGGTTTGGGGCATTCCTTAATAAACTTGTTAAGATATAATTAACTCCACTGAATTACAACAGAGACGGCTTTTCATCTCATAAGCCAATGCATCTATTACAAAAGCAGATTTCTCTCCAGCCTGAGACTGGTTCTGGGCACCCTGCAGAGGCTTTTTAGTTGAGCTTTCAAGAGGAGGAAAAAAATCACCTGGAACCACTCAAGCGAGCAAGGGGTGAAAACACATGAGCTGTGAACTTCTACTTCAAAAAGATCACCCACCTTCCCTACAGATCTGTAACTGTCCCTACTAGAGCTCTGCTCATAATGGTAATCACAGGCGAGCAGTGTTCTAAGTTGTGAGATATGCTGGCTGTTTTTCTGCAATTCTTGTTGGGTTTCAGTCCCTGGGACAAGAGACTGAGGTACATATTTTACACACTAAAGCAGACCTGGCCTCTAGATTCTCCCAGTATCTCTCATTCCCTACCTGGCATACCCTGCCCCTAATCCTAAACTTTCCAGCCCAGGGGCTGGGCTGCCTTTCCTCTAGACGTTCCTTCTTATATAATCTAGACATTTTGGTGTGTGTCTCTGTCTCTTTCTCTGCCCCCTACACACACACACACCCCTTCCCAAGGCAACTTTCCTGGCCTTGGTCCTTGGGGCCAGTGAACTCGAGAGAGCAGCTTCCCAATAGACCTGCCTTTAATATAATCTAATCTGGTTTATCTCACTGGCTGTGGAGATATATCCTATCAATTACAAATGTCCGTAAATTGGAGAATTTACGGAAGACACAGGTGAGAGCTAGTTACATGGAGTGCCACTTCCTGTCTGGCCTTCTAGTTGTATCCTACCATGACAAGTTTATTACAGATGGCAAGCATGAACTTAGGAGCATCAGCAAAGACAGAAATCAGGGAAGCTCTGGAGAAACAATGACTCAAACAACCAATCGACCAATCAATCAACAGCACGGGGTTCTTGATAGCTGATACTTCCCTGAAGGAACACAAGGAAGCAGGCTGAAATCTTTAATGAAGTGGCAACCTCTCCAATAGGAAATGGATACAATGTATGTATTTTCTCCACCTAAGACCCAGGGAGAATTAGTGCCACCACAGCAGCAGGCAAAGTCGGTGAAAAGGAGCACCAATGTTGCAAATAAAAAACTTGAGCAAGACTCCAGAGTCAACCTTTGGCAACAGACTGAGCAAACCAGCCAAGGTTGAGAAGGTGTTTGCAGAACACGATGCAAAGATACACAAGAAATCAGAGAAGATACTGATCCACTGTTAAGTAAAAACAGCTTCTCTGTAGATAGAAATCACAAGAGATGTCTTCTACACTGAGCTCTTTTTTTTTAGTATTCTCCGTGGTACTGGGGACCAATTCAGGGCCTTTGCAAGCCAAGCACAAACTGCCTTTGGGGGCTCTTTTTGTTGTTGTTTTTGTTTCGTTTTTAAAGACATACTCAAATGTTGGAAAAGATACTATGGGTCAATCAGTTTTGCTACTAGAGGACACATAGACAAAAGTATTTTGAGCACCTGGCACAGTGGCACACTTTAATCCTACCACTCTGGGGAGCAGAGGCAGATGAATCTCTGTGAGTTTGTGACCAGCCTGGTCTATGTAACAAGTTCCAGGCCAGGCAGAACATATGGTGAAACCCTGTTACCCTCCCCACACCCAATAAAAAACTGAGGTGAAGTTTGGCAGATTAGCTAATACAGAAATAAAAGGGCAAACTCTGAAACCGAAAACATGTTCCTAAAGATTTAAGCAATCGCTTACTCAAATCTGTTAAACACTGTTAACGATATTTGTGGCCAAGAGAACATTTAGTGGAGGATGAGAGCGACAAAACTTCGTAGCCATTGGGAAGCTATGTATATGCGAAACAAAAATGTAAGGAATGCCAGAAACGTTAAGATTCTTTAGCACAGTTAATACTTGACTTGAGCCCTTTTATGTAAAAATAGCTGTAAATACGTATAATTTAAGTGTATGTAACGCTAACACCTTCACTGTTACTTGAGTGAGGGGTGGTAAAGCATAGATTAAGGTTATTCTCTCTCCTTTCCTTTCTCTTTCAATTCCAGGGATCAAACACCGGGAGTTCACTGGCTCCCTGAAGTCCTGGGTAACCGTTGGTTTTGCTCACCGTAGTTACCCCAGGGCTTGACTTCTGCGAGACCTGAGCTTGTGAACAGCCGCGTGCAACGAACTTGTCAACCCAAGCGCGGAAGCGTCTGCAATCAGGATTACCAGGGACTGACGAGAGCACGCTGTGGCTGTCCCCAACTCGGCTCCCTAGAAGCGACCACACTGTCCTACTCCCCGCCCCACTTAGCAGCCCCGGCGCAGTGCAGTCTCCCGCCGGTCTGAGAGTGTGCACACTGCCTCAGACGCCGCCTCTGCGCTCTCGTGCCGCGCTCACCTCGCCAGACTCCAGCCAGCGCGGGCGCCCGCAGTACAGTCTGCAGCGCGCGGCCCCACAGCAACACAGCTCGCAGCTCGCACGCCATGCTTCTGTTCCCAAGTGTGGCGAACAGCCTACCAGAGTGGTGAGGGGGCCTTCCGCGGGGGCGGCTCAGTGACGTCATGGCGCGCGACGGGCTGTCCAAGGCATTGCCTGTGCGAGAACGGGAACGCAGCAAACCGCAGCGCGGGGACCCTGAAGATGGGACTTTTTGACCTTGGATCTCAGTGACAAGGTCGCTGATCCCTTGAATTGTGCGTGTGAGGGTTATAGTGTCCCCGGCCCGCGGTGCTGGCTGTCCCTAGGCGGGAGCATCCCATTCTCGAGATGTCACTACCCAGCTCGAGTGTGGATCCCCTGAAAAACTCTTACAGCAATGCCAAAACCTACACTTTGACAAATTTTAGGTTTGACTGTTATTCGCCAAAACGTGAGCTCAGTAACCAACACCTTTGGACTTACCCGTTTATTGTGATTTTCTCCCTACTGGAAGCTTGTTTAGGGATCCAGGCCACAAACCTTGTCTCTAAAGTTTAATCCAAACTCCAGCCACCTCCAGAGCAGGTCGCTTGTCTCAGTCCTAACCTCAGAGTAAGGCCCAGCGAGGACCTTTCTGACAGGTTCTCGCTTGATTCTGACACATGTCAGATACATTTTCCTATGATCAGATTTTACTAAAACATTACAGCGATGGTCTAGCTTGTTACCAGACACTAGTAGCAAGAGCAGTTAATTCCTGGATCCAGAATAGCCTTTAAGTGTTGGTATAGGGCATGTTTAGTTACTGTTTTAGGTTGACAAGGATAGCTCCCACGCCGGGCGTGGTGGCGCACGCCTTTAATCCCAGCACTTGGGAGGCAGAGGCAGGCGGATTTCTGAGTTCGAGGCCAGCCTGGTCTACAAAGTGAGTGCCAGGACAGCCAGGGCTACACAGAGAAACCCTGTCTCGAAAAACCAAAAAAAAAAAAAAAAAAAAAAAAAGGATAGCTCCCACATTGACTTTATAGATGGAAAATAGATAAGAATGGGCAAATATGAGGACAAACTTTAATACAAGCTCTGTATTTAAAGTGCCTGTTGCCCTGATAACCCCAAGAAACTGACAGAGCACTGTGTGCCTGTGATCTCAGTGCTGGGGAGACAGAGACAAGAGAATCCTTGGGTTTTGCTAGCCAACCAATCTATCTGATTCTGATGTCCCATGTTCAGTAAAAGACCATGTTTCAATTTAAGGTGGAGAGAGCACCTGAACACCTCACAATTCCTACCCCTAACCCCCAGCCAGTTCTGCTCCTGCCGGGCCCACATTCTCCACAACCAGCCCCATCCCTGCTCCCTAGTGTCTTTTTCCATGGTCACCCTTAGATCCTCACAGTTCTAGCTTCTGCCCCCAGGTTCTGTATTACCTCCTCTAATCTGCCTGAGTCCCAGTCATCACACAGAATAGCTTCTCTTGATACTAGAGGTTTCATTCTTTTAATTCTCCATTCTGGAATCATCTCTGCAGTCAGAAATGACATACTCAGCTGGGTGTAGTGGTGCATGCCTTTAATCCCAGCACTCGGGAGGCAGAGGCAGGCAGATTTCTGAGTTCGAGGCCAGCTTAATCCACAAAGTGAGTTCCAGGACAGCCAAGGCTATACAGAGAAACCCTGTCTCAGGAGAAACAAAACAAACCAGAAATGACATACTCATCTGTAGATATGGCTTGAGAATATTAAGAAAGGAGAAGTGACATTTAGCAAAGGAAGGGGAATCTGGGCTTTAGTTAAGAATGGGGATGTAGGTTCTGCCCAGTATAAACTTCTTACATTCCAGGGAAACCAACTCTAGGCCTACCTGTGGCCCACCACCAGGAAACTAGTTTGGAACCCATGCATTACCAAGGGAAATTCCAAGGGCCATTTACACTCTAGCACAAACTGTAGTGATTGCCTAACCGTGGTCCACTTCAGATACCTCTTAACATCTGCCCCTTGATCTGCCTGGTTCCACTTCTCAGAATGAAACTTGTAATACTTCCTTCAATGTTCACTCCAGGAGTGAGTGTGGAAAGTTAAAAGTTATCTTGTTAGTGGCCCATACTTGTGCCAAGGACTGAGAAGTTCTGGGCAATGTTTGAGATAATAAAGGATTCTTGGCAGCAGGAGGAAAAAATATCCACAAGAGATGACAGGAACTGTCACTCCTGTATCCCCCCCACCCCCCTCCACTGGTTGCATTCAGTGGACTTTCACAGATCTGTGTGCCCATATTCTCACTTAACTTGGAAAGTTCCATATCCTTCAAGGAGCCTCTCCCTAATTCCATAGATAAACCTACACATACTGAAAATGTAAATTTCCTTGTGGCAAGAGCCACAGAATACAAGATGAAATACCTAAAGGCCATTTCAGTTTCCAAGCCTCTAGTATAATTTTTTGAATTTTGTAGAGTGGACAAAGTGTAGTTTACTTGGCTCAATTCTGTGGATAGCTAGGCTTACTTGACTCCCTCTGAATTTTTGTTTAGTGAAAAGTGAATTGTCAAAGATTCCATAAATCTTTTTTCCAATGGTTTTTTTTTTTTCTTTAAAAGATTTCATGTATGTCAGTACACTGTAGCTGTCTTCAGACACACCAGAAGAGGGCATTGGATCCCCATTACAGATGGTTGTGAGCCACCATGTGGTTGCTGGGAATTGAACTCAGGACCTTTGGAAGAGTAATCAGTGCTCTTAACCACTGAGCCATCTCTACAGTCTCCATAATCTATAAACACTGAACATGATGAAAGCAATGTTTTAGACAATATAGATCAGCTGCAGTCCACATTCACTCACCAAAATTCCCCGAGGGCCTATTTTTAGTTTTGGCTTTGCACCATTTCTTTATTATCTGATCCTTATATTCCCCACCGTGTGCCTAGAATGTGCAACAGAAATTAAACATGACCAGTGCATGTAAGACACATCCAGCTCCTCTGTTATCTTCAGTCAGATGGGCAGGCAGACTATCCTTATCCCTACAATCCCCCAGGCTGGCTACAGCGTCTGGACAGACCTGCTTCCCTGTACACTGTTCTGTTATTCCTGGCATCACAGTGGCCACCAACACACAATCAGCTTAATTAGAAGTGTATATTCCCTTTCGTTTTTAAATACCAGCTTATTTTGTCATGCATCACCAACAATCTAGTTGATTCAAAACCCATCCTTACCACTTCCCCATGAGATAGTTCTCTCCCTATGTAACTGACATTTCCTATGTACATCAGGAAGGCCTTAAACCCACCTGCCTCTGGCTCTTCTCTGATTAAAGGTGTGGGCTACTACACCATGCTAGCCTCATTTAATAGAAACCAAAACATCTTTGCACTCCAATAGTGTAGGAAAACAGCATGTTACCTGTGAATGTAATATTCAGTTCCTAAATGCTAGTGTTTCTTAGAGCCTCAAATGCATTTAAGGATACTAGGATCTTCAGTCACTGACTGGTAGTTGAGCTAAGGCTAAGGGGACCATTAGCCAATCGGAACCATCTTTGAATCCAAGCAGTTTTACCAGCTTTTATTATAAACACCAGCACATTTCAAGTTCCCTCTTTTTGATCACAAATATAGGACTTTTTTCTTTTCCTCTTAAGTATACAGCATGAGACACAGTGTCTGGGCACTCCAGCTCTTACAGAAATTTCCTTAGGACAAAATTAGGGATAATATCCACAGCCCACTCTCAGCCACATCCTTTGACATCCAAATGGACAATTGCATAGGATGCAGAGTCCAAGGAGGTTGGTACAAAGCTTTGAATTTCAGGATAGCCTGAAAAGGATGTCCCCAGTGCCCACATTAAAAGGCTACACATTGTCAAGTGCCACCTCCTGAGTGGGGCTGAGAGCAACTCCTCTGAGGCTCCAGTTCCTCTTCTTGTTTGAACACATGGCTTGGGACTTCCCAATTGGCAGCAAAGGGAATTCTGAAGAGAGCCAAGAATGTGCAAGGACCCATCAACTTGAGCAAAGACGAGCATCACCTCTGGAGGACTTGGGACAGGGCTTAGTTGGGGATGTTAGAGGATGGTCTATTCCTTACCTGCTCTTATCCACAGCATTAAAATTCAAGATTCAAAATTCTACACTGAAAACTCTAATCTCGAATAGCTTCAAGTTTAGATTTCCAAGCACTGGGAATTTTGAAAATACTTTTGTGAACTTAAAAGGCCAAAAGGAAGGCTATTTGGGTCATGATTTCTAAATTTAGCAGCCCCCCAACCCCATCTAGAACACTCTTTTGTTGGAAGACAGGTATTTAAAAAAAATTCCCTGGGAGCAGCAGACTAGGGGTAACAGTCCCCCGTCAGTGGTCCTCCTCTGAGAGTGACAGTTACAGTATTCAGGAGCTACCACCCCCTGCTCAGGAAGGTACCTGTAACTCCATGACTCCATAAGTGGGTAAGACCATCAAGTAGCAGCCCCCAGGGTGGCACCAGGCCTGCAAGGCCCTAATGAGGCCACATGGGGCAGGCTGAACTTTTGGGGAGGGGAGGTCAGGAACCACCTCAAGTCCCTGGAGCACCCTTTGCATTGATTGTGGGATCTGGGTAGAAAAGGGGGGGGGTCTGAAAAAAAAAGGCAGGAGCCCTCCCCACAGGGGCAGCTGACCAACAAAGAGGAGGACAGGAAGAGTGGGCTGGAAGCAAAGAGCTGTTTCTGACCCAGTGGTGATAGTCCTTCCTGGCATGGGTGACATTCACCTGTGAGTACTAAATATGCAAGGTGGTCCTGAGCTGCCCCTCACTGTCTGTGCAAGGAGCTCACCTTTCCTCCCTCAGTGGCCACAGTCTGGGATAGTGCCCAGCTGCCACTTGCACTGCAGCTATGACTGCAGCCCCGACCTCTCCACTCTGAGCAAACAATCAGAACCATGTCTTACAAAGAACAGACTCCAAAAATATATATAAATAAATAAAAACCTTAAACATTCTTACAGGGATCTTAAAGAACAGAATACATGTTAAAAACTTCAGTAATTTATATCAATTTTAAGCGATACTTTATATACAATGGGGAAAAAAACACATGCATAGTCCAAATACAATGTTGAAAACAGCATTTTCATAACAAAAAAAAAAACCCCGAACACTAAGTGTTAATACCATGTACATGAATTCAAGAAGGACCACCCTTTTTGTCTGTTGCACACAGTTTATTTAACAATATGATATAAGAAATGAGTTGGTACGTTACCATTCTATACAGTGATTGAATCTTCTTGAATTTTCTTATTTATAGTAATTATAGCGCTTGCATGATTTACACTAGAATTGCTTTTCCTCATTTCAAGTTTCACATAGAAGAAAGAAAAGAGTGCTTCTTCTCTATTAACATTAGCATGGTCTAAGAGAGTGATCATCCCTATTTTTGTCTAAAACCAGTTTTATCAGAGAAACAAAGCAACAATTTCTACATCTGCAAGACAAGAGGTTGGCTTAAGCCAGCATGTATAGATAGATGTGTGTGGGTGTGTACATGTGTGCACGCCGGAGTCAATTCCTATCATCCAGGGGTAATACTTGGAGATGCCCACAGAGTTCACTATAGAAAAAAATCTTCCCGCAACATCAGCTCGTTATCGGGACACATTATAAGATGCATTATTTCTGGAACCAGTTTCTGAGTATTATTTTTCTTCTCACTTTTAAACATAAATGTTTAAGTCTTGAAAATACAAATAAAAAATATGAATATAATGAACTTGTTTTTCCCATTAAAAAAAGGCATGAGTCACCAGCAATGACGACAAAAAGAGTCCAAACAACCCCCCACCCCCAAAACAAAACAGAAAAAAAAAAAAAAAAAAAAAAGAGAGAGAGAGGAAAAAAAGCTGAGAGAAAGACACCAGATATTTAAACCAACTGGTTTTTAACAAAAAAATATATTCTTTGTATTGTTTCTTTAAACATCAATCTGCCCTTCCACGCTTGGGAGTCACAGTCCCATCTAGGCTTAATAAAAAGAGCCCAAATGCCTGAATTTTCAGTACAAAAAGTCCAAAAACATGAAAGGGGAGGGGGAGGATAAAAACAAAACAAAAACCCCAAAACAACAAAAAGAAAAAAAAAAGAAAAAAAAAAAACCCCAAAAAACAAAAACAAAAAAAAAAAAAAGGAAAAGGGGGAAAAAACAAAACAAAACAAAAAAAAACCAACCCCAAATCCCCAAAACAAAACAAATACCCAATGCTCTCATAATGCTACAAACCCTCCACAAACTTTTCTAGTGTGTCCCCCGTGGTGTCACCAACCAGGGACAGTTCACTGGACAGTGCGCTCCTGTTGGGGGTGTTCAGCTGGGGAAGCATTGCACTCTGTTCAGGGTTCCCCAGGTGTCCCTGATCCATGGAGCTGGCCATGGTGACTGCGAGTCCAGGGTGAGGGGAACCAGTCTGGGGTGAAACATGGTGTGGTGAAGGCTGGGGCTGTATCCGTGGTGACGGGCTGGAATGTGGAGGTTGGGATTGGGGCCGTGGAGACTGCACAGGGGCTGGAGATCGCACCTGGTTACTAAGGGATGTGGCGATCTGCTGGCCAGGGAGATGTGAGGCCTGTGGCTGTCCTGAGAGCATGTGCTGCTGGGGGCTCATGGGGTTCGGCTGGCCTGGTGACCCAATTTGTTGCTTCATCTGCTGCTGCTGCAGAATCCGTTGCTGCAGGGCCTGCTGGATATTAGGGGTGCTGTCTGCCCCTAGCCCAGGCTGCCCCATCTGGCCAAGTTGTCCCATTGGAGCAGCCATCTGGCCCATGGAGCTGCCCTGGATGGGGAGGTGCTGTTGCATGCGTTGCTGCTGCATGGCTGGGGCATAACCTCCAGGTCCTTGTGGCTGCTGGAACTGGCTGTGTCCCGCCATGCCCCCGGCCAAGCTGGCACTATTTTGTTGTTGCTGCTGCTGCTGCTGTTGCTGCTGCTGCTGCTGCTGCTGCTGGTGCTGTAGCAGCTGTCTCCTCACCATTTCTCGGTACTGTGGATTCATGTTTGCCATGTTGGGGTTGTGTCCTGGGTTCATGATGTTCAGAGCTTGTCCCTGGGGGTTCAGGCCTCCCATTGCTGGTTGTGGTGGAGGCACACCAGGCCGTGGCACACCAGCTTGCATTGCGTTCAGGTTTTGCAAACTAGGCTGCTGGTGCATGCCAGGCTGGGGCTGCATACCAGGCTGGGATTGAAGTCCGGGCTGGGGCTGCATGCCAGGCTGATTGGCCACATACTTGGCTGTGCGCTGTTTGATGAAAGCTGCCATTAGCTGTGGGTTTGATTTAAGGATGTTCAGCACCTGCTGCTGCTGCTGAGGAGAGCTGGGTGACTTTAGGGTCCGAAGCAGGTCTTGCAGGGCACTTGGCGAGATGCTCCTTGGTGGCTGCACATTGGGCATCCGTGGCCCAGCCACTGCTGCCTGGGCCTGCATGGACATTACAGGCCTGGGCATGCCTGGCATCGGTTGCTGCTGAGGGATGGGTGCCTGCTGCCACTGCCCAGGTGGCATACTAGACATGACAGGCCCACTGACTTGGTTGGGACGGGGCACATTCAGGCCCACAGGAGTCATTTGGCTTCCTGGGGTCCCCATACCTGCACGCCCTGGGGGCATGCCATTGTTGATGTTTGCTCGGTATAGGTGCTGCTGCTGCTGGGCCTCACGTTCAATTTGCCGGGCTGCTTCTACTGCTGCAGGTGGGGGCTGGGCAGGGGGTGGGGGAGCTGGCACCTGGTTGGTAGGCTTCCCAGCAGACACTATTGTTGGGGGCTGAGTCCGGGCTACATTAGGGAAGCCAGCTGGTGACATGTTAACAGGTGAAGGCTGAGGCTGGGCTGGGGGCTGTGGTGTTTGGGGTGTGCTGGGCTGCTGTGTAGGAGTCCCGGGTGGTGCTGAGGTAGGAGAAGGCAAACTCTGCTGAGGCACATTGCGGGTGTTCATGGTTGCCATTCGCCGGCGCATGAGCTGAGCCTGCTGCAGGCGATGCTGGATCTGCTGCTGGCGGAGCTTATGTTTGATGTTGAGGCAGAAGGGCACAGGGCATTTATTTTCTTGGCAGTGTTTGGCGTGGTAGCAGCAAAGAGCAATGAGCTGCTTGCACACTGGGCATCCTCCATTAGTCTTGCGCTTGCAGCCCTTGGTGTGCTGCACGACTCGCTTCATCTTCTGGCAAGACGGCAGTGAGCAGTTGGCATTGCGACACTGGCAGGCATGTACCAGGGACTGGATGCAGCGCTGGATGCTGAGACGCCGGGATTCCTGGGGGCTCTTGGACTGTGGCTCACCCTGACTGCTGCCCTCATCATCTAGGCCTAGCCCCCACTTCACCATCTTATGGGTGTGGCTCTTTGTGTTGTAGCAATTGATACAAAGGTCATAGTCCTGTAGACAAGAGGAACAGACCAGCATTAGCACAGGCCCAGCATGAGCAGATACCCTTAGGCAAGGGGCACATTGTAAGACCAAGTCTTGAGCAGTAATTAATGGGTCCCTTCCTTCTTTATTTTATGTGCTTTAGGAAAAGTATCAGACTTAAGAACTTGAGATTTACCAGCAAGGACTAAGAACACTGGGGCTATTTCCACCAAGCACTATCAGGAGACTGTGAGACACTACCTCTAGGAGAAATGATCATTTCCCAACAACAGAAGCCCTAGTGGCTTAGAGATACCTGAACTCAGAAACTAAAAAGGAAGCATTAAACCGGAAGGGCAGGAGCTTGGGAGAGAATTCAGTAGGGAAGAGGACTAGGTGGTCAAATATGGGGACCTGAGTTTCTTTTGTTTTCTTTTGGTTTTTCGAGACGGTTTCTCTGTGTGGCCCTGGGTATCCTGGGACTCAACTCTGTAGACCAGGCTGTTCTGGAACTCAGATATCTGCCTGCCTCTGCTTCCCAAGCGCTGGGATCAAAGGTGTATGCCACCACTGCCCAGCGACACTTCTTTTCTTAAGGAAATGAGGTAAAGAGCGACAGAGTAATTCTCCTCTGGCCTCTGTGCTCATACACACAAATAATACATTCACACCCACCCACAGAACACATCTGAAGATGAAGTCCTATGGCTGGGCTGAGAAAAGCACACACAAAATCCTAAAACCGGCAAAGCAGAAAGAGGATTGAGAAAGGGGTGTGTGTGTGTGTGTGTGTGTGTGTGTGTGTGTGTATGTGAAAGATGAAGAAAGAGGGAATAAGAGGGGATATGACCAATGACAGGCAACTTTTTTGACCTGCCCAGGACAAGCTCTACTAGGGTGAAGAAAGCTACCCACAGAGCAGGAGGCAGTGAGAACACCAATGGCTTACATCAAGTCTTCTAACCACATTCTGTGATCCTGCCATTGGACCTGATCAAAAGCGCCAACCTGCCAGCAGGGTCAAAGGCGTCCTTAATTATCAAGGCTAGAAAGAGATAAATACACTGGAATCCCTGTTTTCCAGAGCTCTTTCCAGTCAGGAAAGATATATATATATATATATATATAGCCTGTAGCTGTAGCGGACAGGAGCACAGATTAATAAGGAGGACTACAAGGGAGGAAGTGCACAAACAATGCTGTACACAGATGCCAACACCTGCATCCACTCCTGATACTCCAGGGGACAATGCTGCATATGGGGGAAGGCCAGGAGGTAGGTGGTAGGGCTTACCTCACACACAGTGCAGTGCCAGCGTGTTTCCACATGGTGTTTGCACTCATTGCAGGTATAAACAAAGCGGTCCTGGCCCTGTGTGTGCAGCTCCACCAGCATGCACAGAGTGGACCATTTGGAGCGGCGTAAGGAAGAGAATTCCCAGTGCTTGTCCCTGGCCAGGGTGAGGAAGGCATCACGGCCATCCATGAGGTCACAGCTAAGCAGAGGATCAGGGTCCACGATGGGGGGCTGGGTGCTGATAACAGGCCCAGCATGCAGATGAATCACAAAGAACACCTGAAAGGAGGAGGTGCATTAACCCCACAGAGAAGCAGTGTGCTGAGTGCAGGGCCACCTCTTCCCGTGAAACAGGAGGATAAGCAAACCCAGAGACTGCGTGAGGTTCTCATTTCCTGGGATGGAATTTAACTGATAAAAAGCCAAATATTATTATTAACAGAGTACTGTTCCAGCTCTTCCTGTGGGCTGTGTAGGAAAGCCCAACCCCACAGGCAGGTGCCCACTGTTTCTCTGGGGACTGAATACCCTCAGAGCCCCCACCAGCCTATCAACTACCTCCTTGTGCTTCTCCATGGTGGCATACAGCTTCTGCGACAGGTCATTGGAAACATTGGGCATGCTGGGCTTCTTCTTGTTGGCGCGGCTAATGCTGCTTTTGTTTTTGTTGGTCTTCTTGTTGTTCTTTTTCTTTGCATTTTTGCTGTCACCCTGACTGCCCTGCAACCACATGGAAAGTTGTCAGACCAACGCTCATTTCCTAGGCTATGGGGTTCCACAGACCTCATATGCACCTGGGCCACATGCTATTTCCAGAGGGCTAAGAATGGAATCCTCCCAGCCTAGCCACAGCACCTGTATGTCCAGTTACTTCTCCAGGACATTAATTTGCAATCTAAGCAACAGAGGAAATTTTCTACCACTCCCCATAATTCCACTGGCAGGAGTGTTCCATCCTGCACGCTCAGGACCTGGTCCTTTGCCTTGAGAAAACCTGCTCATTTATATAAATTTTCAGAAAACATGGGGAAGGTGTAAATGAGAGGCAGCACCAGGAGGATCTTTCCCACTCTATACCTACACTTGGATAATGCTTGTCTGAGAGCATGTCTAAGCTTGTATTGCAAGCTGTTGTTACTAATTTCATTACTGTTGTTACTGCATTCATTAGACTTAGCTGAGGTCTAACAGGGACTCACTCATTCCCTAATTCAAGTACTTCAATGATCCTACTATGAAAAGAACTTGAGTGTCACCCACTTAGAATACAATATAGAAAAGCTAATCTGATCCAGAAATATTCTTTTTTTTTTTTTTTTTTTTTTTTTTTTGGTTTTTCGAGACAGGGTTTCTCTGTGTAGTCGTGGCTGTCCTGGAACTCACTCTGTAGCCCAGGCTGGCCTCGAACTCAGAAATCCGCCTGCCTCTGCCTCCCGAGTGCTGGGATTAAAGGCGTGTGCCACCACGCCCGGCTCAGAAATATTCTTTATCCTGTAGTACTAGGGTAAAACCTAGAAACTTATACATGCTCGACCACTGAACTCTACCACTGAGTATACTCTCAGTTCTATAATTTCTTTAACGAATGCTATATAACCTAGGTTTCAAACTCATCACACTCCTGCCTCAGGTTCTTGAGTCAAATTATTTAAAATAAAAATGTGCATGCATGTGTGTGTACTTGTGAGTGTGCCACAGTGCCCATACAGAGGTCAGACAGCATTTTTTTAGGTTGACGTGTTCTCTTCTACCATGGGGATCCTAGGCCCAGGTACTCTTAGTAGACCCATTTTGGTGGGCCTCAAATAAATTTTATTTGGGATTTTTTTGAGACAGGGTCTCAGTATATCTGTAGATATACTGTGTAGATAGATCAAGCTGGTCTTGAATTGAAGAACGTCTGCCTGCTTCTATCTCCCAAGTGCTGGAACTAAAAGTGTAGGCCACCACATCTGGTTTCACATCAATGTTCTAAAGCAATGGAGTGGGGATAGTGGAATATCCCTTTAATCCTAGCACTCAGGCCTGGCAATGGTGGCGCACGCCTTTAATCCCAGCACTCGGGAGGCAGAGGCAGGCGGATTTCTGAGTTCGAGGCCAGCCTGGTCTACAAAGTGAGTTCCAGGACAGCCAAGGCTACACAGAGAAACCCTGTCTCGAAAAAAACCAAAAAAAAAAAAAAAAAAACCAAAAAAAAAAAAAAGAAAAATAATCAATCCTAGCACTCAGGAAACAAGCCGATCTCTGGCCAGCCGAAGCTACATAGAGACACCCCTTCCCCCAGCCCCCCAAAAAAAGAGAAGAAAATTATTTTCATTATCCGATGCAATGCACTTTGGTTATTTTTCCAGTAGAGTTTTTTCTGCGCTTGTGCCCAAGTCTTCCCTAAAACTGCGGTTGAATACATGATATGGCGTCCTCTTTTCCCTACTTAATACCACCATAAATATTCCTCTACTTCTACTAACTTGAAATTCCAAATTTTCTTATTTTTTACCTGTTTGAGAATTTTATACATGCATAATAGTATGTTTTGACTAAGCATTCTGCCCCTACTTCCTCTACTCCATTTCCTACCCCCAGAGAATCTGATTTTTAATGGCAAAGTAGCATCCCCTTATAAAGCATTGGCCATACTTAAAGTTAACCCCGCTAAAGGGTTGTAGATATCCTTGAGGAAGGCAAGTCCTTGCCCTCAGCACCTAACTGCACACAATAAACAGCAGATGGACTTGTCAGCACTTTCCCTAGCATATACTAAGCCCTTGGGTACCCAGTGACCACCAGCTTAGGCACAAGGCAGGTCCTCTGGATAGAGACTGACACCAAGCCAGAGGCCGCCCTGGATGGCTCTGCTTGTTTTGTATTCCCTCAGAGTCCTTTCCCCCTTGGTTGCAGGGCTGTGCCTGTGTTCTGCTGTGCTGTGCACCAGTGACTCCTAAGCTGGACCCCCATTCCAATTCCTCAAGTGATGCCACCACTGCTGTCCTTTATAAGCTCAGACAAATTGTTCTGGATCAGGCCACCTTTTTGCTCTGAGGCAATGGTTTGGTCAGTGAATGGTTCTTGGTCACTTGGTCTCCACTACAGTATACCCCGTGTCAGGCACTGAGACCTGCTTGTTAAGGCCAGGTTGAACATGGCCCCTCTTCTCCAGCATCCTTCTGAACCAGTTTGCAGTAGACTAAGAAACCAAACTTTGGTGAGGACCAGTCAAGTTCCTGAGAAGGTGAAAGGATAATCAACCAGTGGGAGTAAGTTGGACAATGGGGACAGTTTGGGAGCTCTTGGGAAGCACCAGGGACACAAACTTGTTTCATCTAGCCTGTGTTTTCTCTGATAAAGCTGTCTTTTTCAAGACATAACTCAGTGTGCCCAGTGCTTGGCATGTTGCTACCACTCAACAATCATGTGTGCACTGAGTATGCATGCTGACCTGATGCTTCAGGTGTTGCCACATGCTGCCAGCTCTCCTAGTACTGCTGGAGTCCAGTCTCAATCACAACCTTTGGGGACACTGCAGGCATCATTGCAGCCCATTCTTTGCTTCTCTCTCATCAAAGAAGGTTCCAGCTTCACATAAGACACTACTTAATTCATGACTTCTCATATGCCAAACATCTTCCACAGAATTAACTGTGCCCACCTACTGAATCTACAACCACTACATACTATGGTCAGCTCACACAGTGCCTTGTGATCTTCAATACAGCCCACTTCCTCCACTCCCCTGAAGACCCCATTCCCCTAACTCACATGGAATCCCTATGTCACTGTTTCAAAAGCCACCCCAGACTTCCTACTGTCTTTTTTTACCCTAAGCTCCTTTCTTCTTAGAGTTGCCCATCACCTGAAAACACACTAGGCAGCTATCCAGTCCCTTCCTAGTCCTCCTAGTATAAGAAAAGATACCTGTTGTAGCAGAATAAGTCTTGTTTAGTTCACTCTGTACTCCCTGATACACAGGGATAGCAAACAGTGAGCAAATTAAGAAAGGGGGAAAAAAGGCAACACAAAATGAGCTGCCACAAGGTTTAGCACAAGGCCAGCAGTTCAGTGGCAGTAACTTCCAGAACACTTGCAAGAAAATTCCACCTTCCTCCATGTACTTTTCTGGCTCCAATAAGAAATTACTTCTCTCCTCTACTCTCCAGGTCTAACCACTAGGCCCCTAGGAAGTATCTCTTGTATAGAGACATCACATCTGCTTATCATTGTTGGTGATATTCTATGCATGTGAATGAGAACATCACCACAGAAATAGTATAGCAATTGTATACTGTCCATCCTGCCACTTTGGTGGCACAACTCTAGTAGGGGCTATACCTCAGGAGTCTCACTCGCTGCAGTACTCTCTTCTTTTTTCCTTTCTTCTTCTTCTTGTTCTAGTTCCTTAATGCTTTCTTCCAACACATTAGGCCAGAAATCTCCTTCAAAATAGGGCAACTCCTTGGCACTTGTGAGCCTGTCTTCGTTCGCTTGTTTGAAGATGTCCTGGGAGGAAGCATAACAGAGGTGGGGTGAGGTCCCTGGGGGTTACTGCTTGAAAGGCCCACTGCTTTGACCTTTGTACAGTTCATCCTGCAGTTTCACCAGATGCTTCCAGGCTCTTGCTTTCTATTTCTTGTAAGTGTTCATAATGATAAAGCAGAGTGCCAGAAGACAATACACAATGTATGTCAATCAGCTGTGACAAGCCCAGCGCCCTCCTTCAGCAGGATTACCTTATAGTCGTTAATGATCCTCTCTGCGAACGCCTTGTCCAGCATCTTCTTGTACCACTCCTGTAGTCGTTTTGGTTTGGGGATTTTCTGGTCAGGGGGGTGGCAATGAAAGATATAGTCATCTCCTTCACTTGGGGGACAGGCCCAAATATGTCCTGTCACATACCTATAGGATACATACGAAAAAAGCCAGACAGAAGTGTCAGTGAATTCAGATCTACTTTTGATGAACTGTAGCTTAAGAACTTAAGCAACTTAATGAACTTAAGGAACTAAAGAAAGGACAGTAGCCGGGCGTGGTGGCACATGCCTTTAATCCCAGCACTTGGGAGGCAGAGGCAGGTAGGTCATTCATGTCAAACAAATCTTAGCTACTCTGTGTAAGACGCTTAAGCAAACACTTTCAGGTTTGGGAAAAAACGTGACAAGTATAAACAGAAACACTGTGTATTGAATCATGATTGCCAATTCTAACAGAAGATCAAAAAAGAGAAATGTGCAGACACAAAGTCGATGAATGTTGTCTGCGAGCAGGGGCAGGACAGGCAGTAGCAGCAGAGGGCACACAGGCTCTGTGTGCGAGTGAGGGTGCCTGGAGACTGACTAATGGGAATAGTTACACCAGTTACTAACAACACTAAAACCACCGACTCCGAGACCTGAAACACAGGCAATAAGCATGATATGAAGATTAGGCCTCAATAAAGTAGAAAAAAAAGGAAAAGCAAGCAAAGGCAGAGTAGACACTGTGCTCTGGACATGTGGGAACCTTAGCAAACTTCTGAACCAACCTTGATATGTTAGAATAAAACACATAAAACTAAATGAGAAAAACTTACTATTTCACAAAATAGACAAAAATGTCTTTATTGATTCTGAATAATCCAGACTCACCCCAATTTCTTCACATACTCTAGATATCCGATGAGGATCTCATGGTAAACAGCTGTCCGGAGACAGCGGGGCCGGAAGAAATGAATACTGTCCAGATAAGATATGTATACACGCCTGTGGAGGATAGGCAGGGGTGTCATTTTTATTTTTAACTTCAGGTACCCCTCAAGATTGAACACAAACACCAACACCTAAAAGTCCCCAGAACTAGGATTTGATAGTAGTCACAGGCCATGGAACAGAATGTGAAAACTCTAATCACAGCCCCAGCTGAAAACCAAGGAAGGAAACAGAAATAATATTCTGTTGTCCAATAAAAGATATGGAAACTAACCCCCCACCCCGGGGAGGGCAACTTGGGAAAATCCACTTTTTATCCCCACTCACCCAAAGTCCAGACTAAAACTACTCTGGACCAGAGGCAGTTAGTTTTTGAGCAGGGCATCTAGCTGTTGCTACCCCCTGACCCCCAAGTGACTATCTTTGGTAAGACAAAACAAGACTAAGGCCACACACACAAAAAGCATGCAACACTACTACCAGGACCCTTCTTCCACTAAGAGTTTACGGGGACAAACAAACAAACAAACAGCATCGGTAACAACACAACAAAACAAAAACTAACTGTTAAGTCAGTTAACTATGGCTTTATCTTAATCTAGCACCAAAATATACAGCTTTAATATACCTGAGCCTTGATCATACAAAATAGGACTAAAAGACACATTCAGAAGATGGAAGACTACCTTGTATTTGGTGGGGGGCAATCAGAGCCGTATTCTTGCACATGCATCCCAAAAAAGCACACATCGACTCCATCGATCTCCTCAAAAGCGAAGAGTGCTTTGGTACGATATGGGAAAGATTCTGACATCTCTCCAGAATCCACAAACCTGAAACAAGCCAAAACCCGGTGTTTACAAGTGTTGTGTTCCAACTGCTCCTGAGCTAAGCCTGCTCTGTTGAATAGCTCAAGGCCTGGCAACCTCCTGCAACAATAGCCATAGCAGTTTCAGGGCTGCGTGGCAGGACTCTTAGGGAAGGGAGGGACATCTCTGCTAATAAACCGGGATTCAGAAAAGAAAGTCACATGCTAGCTGCCACAAAGCTTCTGTATAAAGACGGCACACTTGAGTCCTCCAAAGCCGGGGTAGGGTCTAGTCACAGTTCAGGACAGGAAGAAAGAACACAAACCGCGACTTCATGCCCGGCTTGACCTCCACAGTCTTGTCTGAGCTGGCCACCACTCTGACAAAAACCTCCCCAGCTTCAGGGTGATTCTGGCGCCGCAAAAACTTATTCACTCGGTCTTCCAAGTGGTTTCCCAATCGTGTGGTCTGCAGCCCTAAAAGAGTTTTAAATGAACAAGATTAGGCAGAGCTGTTGTTTCTATTTCTCCTCTGCTACTTTCAAGGACTAACAGTTGTTCTGTAACAACGTAAGAGTGCC
Source organism: Mus caroli (assembly GCF_978045245.1). Lineage (NCBI taxonomy): Eukaryota > Metazoa > Chordata > Mammalia > Rodentia > Muridae > Mus > Mus caroli. The sequence goes on from NW_028227272.1 coordinate 624,740, forward strand.
ATCCTGGGACATTAGGGTCTTATGAAGGAAGAGGAGATGTAGGACTTAGGTACTTTGCTTCTCGTCAGCTGATCTGTCCATTTCTAACAGTAAGGGACAAGAGTGCCACAAAGATGGCCAGAATCTGACAGAACTGAGGACACTGGGTATTCATGCCCTTTGCCTCAAGTCCTGGGCACCTCAGCAGAAGCTTGTGGGACAGGCCCTGCCCTGGACCTATGCTGAGCAGAGAAGTCTTCTGTGTGGAGGGTGAACTATCTCACAGATGCTAACAGGCAGATTACCTATGACTCCAGAACTAACTTGAAGAACTATAACAACAACAAGGAACATGATACACCCTTGGCCCAGTCAATGGCTGAGCTCCCTTCTACCTAAGCTCACTTGCAGTCTAAAATGGAGCTTAGGACTCCAGTGCAGTAATCCAGCATTACACAAGGACTGCTTACTGCCTTCAGGACTGAGTGACTATTCTGACAAGCATAGATATAGGCCCAAAGGGCCTCACAAGATCACCATTCTTGCTGAAATCCTTGAAGGAATCTCTCCATTCTCACCCATATACTGTAAGACAGCAAGCCTTGTCCCTACAGGAGACAGCCTGCAGCTCAAAACCAAAAACAGCTCCCAAAAGCCCGTGACAGCATCCTTCCTGGATAGGGCTCTTGGTTCTGAGCTACTTGAGAAGGATCTGGCAACAAATGTTCTCTTAGTATTTCTGAAATCTACTTTCTAGGCTTTCTTAACTGTTATTGAAAGCATGAGCTGATCATAAATGGATCAAGCTGAATGACTCCAATGAAAAAATGTACAACGCACTAGGAGAAATTTACACATGAGAACTGCTGACCACTCCCTCACATTGAGAGATTACAAAGAAAGAAAGGAGACTTTAAAGAAGTTCTAAGTACACAATCCAGGAAACAGAAATCTTCAGTAAACTTACTCTTAGCACTGAATTTGTTTTCTTTCCGAGGTCTGCCAGTTTTCTTCAAACAGTTGTCACACACAAAACTGCACAACAAATAATGGGTGTGATCAGATTATACTCAACAGTGTATGTTGCCAAACCAGTAAAATGTAGCACTGAAATACTTTGTTGGCAGTTGAAATCACATCATTGTGAAAAGAGTGAGGAGACAGACTGGCTTGGAGTCTGCAATTTATAAAGCAGGCGAATACAAGACTTAAATTTAGAACCAACTGCCACCTCCCTTAATTGCTGAATACTTGCTGACAAGGAACAAGACTAGGGAGTACAGCCACCTCCCCCCATGACTTGTGCACAGCTGCTCCCCCTCCCCAGATATTACAACAAACCACGCACCCTGAAGGCCAAATGATGTCATAGTGTAGAACACAAATTTGATGCATCTTCCGGCCACACTCTTTGCAGTCAACAAAACTAGAGACAAGAAAACCAAATTATACACCAGGAGCCACAAAGCCACAGTCTCCAAAAGGAGCTCGAATGTATGGCACACACTGTTGTCTGAAGCTGCTGTTAGGAGCTCTGACATCATGCATGTGCTGAGTAACCCATATGTGTTTTACACAGTCACCTACATTAGTTAATTTTATTAGGAACTTTTTTTTTTTTTTTTTTTCTTTTTGGTTTTTCGAGACAGGGTTTCTCTGTGTAGCCTTGGCTGTCCTGGAACTCACTTTGTAGACCAGGCTGGCCTCGAACTCAGAAATCCGCCTGCCTCTGCCTCCCGAGTGCTGGGATTAAAGGCGTGCGCCACCACGCCCGGCGAACTTTTTTTCTTTTGAGAAAGAGGTCTAGCCAGGTAGTCCGGCTTGGACTGGATCCAAGATTCTTTATTTGGATTCTTGGGATTGAAATCGGGTTGCCCCATTTCCATAGCAAGTGTCTTTATCCATTAAGCAATCTTGTTGGCTCCCAAAACTTTGGTTTGTTTGTTTTTCAGACAGGGGTTCTCTGTGTAACAGAACCTTGGCTGTCCTGAACTCACTTTGTAGATCAGGCTAGTCCTCAATCTCACAGAGATCTGCCTGCCTCTGCTGGGATTAAAGTTATGTGCTACCATACTCAGTCCCTGAAACCTTATTTTCAAAGATTACTATGATAAAAGTCTATCTCACAGCCCAGTGATTCTAACGTTACTATGCCCTTTTAAAACCTATTCTTTCTCTAGGTAAATTTCAAGTACCTAAATGGGTTTAAAAACCAGAAAAGTTATTTTCAGTGTTATAAATATATGCTTCTAATTTTCAGACCCCCACCCACCCAAAAGCTACAGAAAGAAAAGTAGCTAGATGATACCAGCTCTCGTCGGTCTGAAGCACAGAAAACATCTGCTCTGAGTTGGTGACAGAAGGCATTGATGCTAACAGAAAGTGGATAGGCTTCTGAGTACACTCAAGTCTCCTGGTACCATTTATACAATTTAGCTACAATCACTCTCAAGAGCAGACTCCAATAGGAACCCTCAACACCAAGCCATCCAGGGTCAAACCTTTTGCTATTTAGTTTACTCACTGCTACTGAAATCCACATTGCAGTAAGATTTAGGGTACCAGAAAGCATCCCAGTTTCCTTGAGCCAAGCTCTTTTTAATGCCTAGTTTCTTCTTGTCCCTTCATCCTGATACACACCTGCTATATAACCATCTAGCTATGGTGTATCCTGCTGCTGTTCTCTTTAGAAAGAGGACCCACATGGAACACTGTGGGACAGTGGCAGCATTACTTGGTTGTGACATTTCCCCTCCCCATACACTACTTGGTCATTCATGGTCTTCACTCCATCAACCAACCAAGTGCATCACCAGTTTCTAAAGTGAGCTTGGTTGGCCTCTCTTGATTCACCCTATTTCTACAGATAGCCCATTCAATTCTTCCTGCCATTGTCAGGAAAAGAAATATCAAAACTGTTGTGTCTGTGACAATTCCCTCCATGACTTACTATGAGCCTTCTACCTCACAGTATTGCTTCTTCTACCTCCAACAGGTCCAGCTTTAGTTGAGCTCTGACTTCTTGCCTAGGTTGCATCTAAATCTCCTCAGGAGTTCCTAGAGACCGGAGACTGAAACCTTATGCTTCATTTTTCCCACACAATCCCATTCAAATGGTCTAGGCGTCTCAGTTGGGGCCTCTCTTCCTCCCTCCCTCCCTTTCTGTAGAAACAGGATCTTAGCCATCCTGCCCCCGCTTCTCAACTGTTGGGAGTACAGGGGAGCACCACCATACCCTGCTACAGAGGTGGTCTTTCTACACTGGAGTCAAAGCTGCTCCTCAAAACATGTGGTTAAATTCATTAGGTGCCCCCATCACCACACCCCATGAGAGTAGATCTTTACACTCAGTCGGGCTTGACTGGCCAATCAATTCTGTGGCATGTATGTTTTGAGTATCTTGTGTTCTTTCCTCCCTTTATGTTAAGAATATTACGTCCTTCTCTCTAGCACCTGCTCTTAGTGGACTCCAACCAAGAGAGGCCAACCAAGCTCACTTCAGAAACTGGTGATGCACTTGGTTGGTTGATGGAGTGAAGACCATGAATGACCAAGTAGTGTATGGGGAGGAGACCTCACCATGACTTTAGCTGGTTGTCACAACCAAGTAATGCTGCCACTGTCCCACAGTGTACCATGTGGGTCCTCTTTCTAATCCTGGACTTCAGGAGGCCAACCCCAATGGTGACGCTGCTGTGCCAACGCTAAATTAAAAGCCTTCACCTATGGAACCAAGGACACTGTGCCTCTTGCTGCCTGCATTTATCTGTTGCTACAAAAAGAAACTTAAAGCCCACACAAAAAGGGCTGGAGAGATGGTTCAGGGGTGAAGAACACTGGACCCAAGTTCACCTCCTCCCAATAAACATAGCCAGCTGTAACTCTGATACCCCATTTTAGCCACCAAGGGCATCAGGCACACATGTCCTGTATATAGATACATTTAGGCAAACGATACATATAAAATACATCATTAACATGGGGGTGGTAGGTAGGATTGGAGGATGACAACAACATGACAACTCAGAAACAAAACTGAATTTTCACTAAAGGTCCAAGTGTGTGTTGTGGGAACTCCACACACACCAGCATTCATTATATAGTTATATAATCCTGTCCCTAGGTATCAGATAGGATGGAGGAAGTAACCTTCCTGAAGGAAATGCAGCATGGATGGAGAGTCAGCATATTCCATTATAGCAGTTGACCTCTCTGGATCTGGGAGATTTGGGGCCAAGAGAACAAAGTAATTACTGCTAGGTTCAGACCTGTCCTGAGCTATAAAAGCCATTTCTGCTCCCTTTCTGCAGCTTTAGGTTTTATTCTAAGTGACATACAAAAACTTTCTAAGTTGGACATATGAATGATATAGTATAGTACATGGTATCTGACACTTGTGCACATCGTGTACAATTTGCAGACATCAACATTTGCAAATGAAGGATGCTCTTGAGTGAAGGCAGTGGCACAAGACAGATTTTTAGATGGTGAACCCAAGATGTTTTCATTTTGGAATTTCTCTGGGATGATATTAGCACTTCAAGTTACTGCCTCTGTTTGTTACAGAGTAACCCTGAGCAGTCCTTAAAGATGCCTATGACCAGACTCTCGGGATGTCCAAAAAGAACTAAAACACCCACATAATCTTATCACTATTAAAATCCAGCAATATGAGAATATGTTAGAGAAATCTACTTTGAGTTTTAGATAACTTCCCAAAAGAAACCCCACTTTTATTATCCCATAATCTAATCACAGGTAATAACTTTCCTCATCTAAGACTCAAGGTAAAAAAAAGCCAGGTATAGTAATGCAGACTTTTAATCCCAGCACTTGAAGTACAAGTTCTTCAAGGCAAAGGCGATTTAGGGTCTGTGAATTTAGGATAACCAGAGACACAAAGAGGGAACCTATCTCAAAAACAAAGGAAAGAAAGAGTAGAAAAACAAATAACAAAAGCTGTGTGTGTGTGTATGTGCATACTCACGGTTCAGGATCTAAGGTATCATTTTTCTTCTTTTCAAATTGATCCTTGGAAATTGTCCTTATTTAAAAGAAAAAGAAAAATCTTTATTGACTGACATATATTTCTATACAAACTTTTTTTTCCCTACAAATGTTTCCAACAACTATTAGCTTTACTCTAAAATTTAATTAAGACTCATCAGAATATGATGGCAAAATTGTGTTGAGATTTAAACATGTTTATTTTCATCAAGTTCATATGGTGCTAAGTTGAGCTAAGACCACAGTGGAATGGCAACCCACCCTCAATGCAAGCTGAGCATCCACGGAGGACCCCCACTTTGGAAGGGTGGATTATTTGGGTTCAATTGAGTGTATGTGAATTACATCTGTTGTATGTAATTATATAACTTTTTTTTTTTTTTTTGATGGTTGTTTCTTGAGAAAAAAGGAGTACTTACTTGTGTGTGTGTGTGTGTGTGTGTGTACATGTATGCCACAGTGCTTGTGTGGAGATCAGGGAACAGTTTTGTCAAGTTATTGGTTCTCTCCTTCCACCTTCATGTAGGTACAGGGATAAATTTCAGATTGCCAGGCTTGCAAGGAAAGTACCTGTACCTATCAATTCATCACACTGCCCCCTTTCTGCGGCTTTAGGTTTTATTCTAAGTGACATACAAAAACTTTCTAAGTTGGACATATGAATGATATTGTATAGTACATGGTATCTGACACTTGTGCACACCGTGTACTCTTAAATTAGACTAAACATACTAACCATCTCCAATACTTGGGGGAGGTGTGCAAAAAACCTTTCAAAACCCTTCCTTGTAGGCTTTTTGAAATGTTTAACACATAACTGCTATCTACAGTCACCGTACTGTTCAAGAGTACTCCATAGCTTTTGCCAGTATCTAAGTGAACCTTAGCACTTATTGATTAGCCTTCTCCCATTCCTACCACCACCAATTCAATGATTAACTCCAATCAGACCAAAGAAGTAAGATGACAAGGGTAACAGATTATTTCTGGAGCATAGGTTTCCTGCTTTTTGAGACATAGTAACTCTGGAGCCAGACGTCCAACATGACCAGAAACATGGATGATTAGGGAACTTAGTAGTAGAAAAAGAGAACCATAAAATGCCCAGCAGGCTAAAGGCAGATGTGCAGGCCAGCAGGATTTGAGTATTTCACAAAACTCGAGTACACACTGTGGTTTTCAATTCTCTTGTTATGGCTTGGTTACACTGACACTCAAAAAGAACATTATCATAAGGTAAGCAGAGAAATGTAGTAATGAGTTAACATACAAGCTGGATGCAGCGTCGAAGCAAGAGTCAGACCACCAGCAAGGCATGATATATATATATATATATATATTACATTATACTAGAAAATGTGGATAGAAAATTCGAATCTAACCTGCATTAGCTCGGTTGCTTAAAAAGACCATAGGTTTAAAAGGTTCAGTTTAACACCAAAAGTTTGTTTTGTTTTGTTTTTTTAAGGTGGTGTTGGTGATATGTATATAATTTATTTTCTGTGAATAAGGCTGCCTGGCTTCTTAGATATAACTTGAGGTTGAACATTTTTTCAAGCAAAGGTTACCCATCACCCTGAAAAAAATCCATTTGTCAGTGACATATATGAAGGTCAAGGACTAACTGAACTAATCCTGCCTCGAATGGAATAAGATGGAGAATCAGTGTTGCTGTTTGGCTGACACCTACACCTTGAAGTACAAGTTCATGCAACCAGTTTATATTTAATGTGGGTATAGTCAATGTGAAGAAAAGAAAATACAAATGGTACAAAACTCAAAATGGTACATTCTAGCTTCTTCTTTAGTCACAAACATAAGGAAGGATGACAAGATCATACTTACGTCTGAGGTTGGGAAGGGTCGTCACCCAGGGTCACATTCTCGCCCTGGATCTCTGTGAAACACTTCTCACAGAAATGATACCTGTCAGCAAGAAGGCCATACTTGGGTGAACTGGTCCATCACAACATACAGCCACCCAAGCAACGAAGCCACCAATCAGAGCAGGGCAGAGCACCACGACGAAGGGGGGGCGTTGTTGGTTGATTGATGGGTCAGTGAGGACAATGAAAGGAACAGGGGCAGGTGGGGAAGGGCAGAATTAGAGAACAGGGAAGGGGACAAATAGCACAGACACAGAGGTAAGACGCAAACACCAGACAACACAGAGCAGAAAGCCAAGGCAAAGCATTGATTAGCATTCGGTCTCATTGCACGCATCATAGGCCATCATCACTAACAACGACAGGTTTGATCCGGCTCCAAAATGCAAATGCTTTCAAGAAGTGAATACTAGGATTGCATGGAGCCTAAATTTAGAAATCTCAATTTTGTTATAAAAATCAAATATTGAGCCAGGGTTTAAAATAGAAAAATTTTCTTTCAACAACAGGATGATAAAAAAGCCTTTAAAAAGCAAGTTAAACTGGAATAGCTTTAGTTTTCAAAATGGAAATTTTATGCTTGACAGCATCAGAAGTTTTATTTCCAGTATTAAGCCAGATCTTTCAATGTGTGATAATGTTGAGCACCCAGAACCATTTTTTTGTAGTTGTTATTTGTCTCATATTAATCACTGAGTTAATAATTATGTTATAATACAAATGAAACCAAATCCATATTCTAGACAAACACTTAACAGAAATGCAGTCAGGGTCAAAGACTTTCCAGCCATTTATTAATAAAGATATACAGAGAAAAACTGTGATATATTGTATAAACAATACAATATATACAAACCCACAAACAATTTTGAAATGTTTTGATTCATTTCTAAGCTTTGATATGAATTTTGGTACTGGGACCAATCATTCATCTTGAGATACATGGCGAATGACTGTTCTGACTTGGTAACAACCCAAGTTAAGCAAATTTAGAGAGTTAATCTTTAAATAGCACAATCTGCATTTGAAAAATTCTCCATCATCCCAATTTCTTATATGATAATAATATAGAGCCTGGGCTCATGCTGGTAAGTGAATACAATTAAAAATAAAGACTATTAAATGTTTGGAAAGGACATGAATGAGAAGTTAACAAAAAGCAGGTGGATTCTGCATAAAACAAGATGAGCACACAAAAATACTATAAAATAAACAAGCTGAATGGAGGTAAATTACACAGGAAAAAGATGAGCATAAGCTAGCAGCAGCAGTACAATCAAATGCAGGTTTAGCTCAAAACTACATCTACCAGGTGCCAAGGAGGATTAGTATTAGAGACACTGATGAGACTTAAGAGTGCTGAGCTGAGCCCCAGTGCAGAGTGAGATGCAGTAACTGTGCTCACTCAATGCCTCATTCACCACTCACCGGCATGCTCATACATTCCTTTAACCACTCACTCAGCTATAGAATGAGCCATGAGGAGAGGTCCCCACAAGTCCCAGTTTTCATTGTCATTAGAGCATAGAGCATTTTGTCTACAGACTTCACTAACATGCAGCCAATTTAAAACATAAAACTTCACTCAGAGCATTCATATCTCAAAGTTATCCAATTTTTCATTTCTGTTGATAAACAGAGCAGATTCATTACAGATAACTGGGCCAATAATAATTTCTTGGTCAGGACACGATTAAAAATTGAGTAGGAACAGACAGATAGCAGTTTTGTAAATTTTTAAATAAACCATAGTATTGTCTGTGTCATTTACTATTTTGTAAATATTCTTACAGATCCTCAAGAAAACCGTCCACATACAGCAGGACATGGTACAGAGCAGACATTCCCTCAAGCCAAGAATTTCACTGTTAAAAACCAAGCAATCCATTCATTCTATAAGCAAACGTCCTACTGTGGTCCAGCAAGAACTCAGCAGTGTGGAATGAAACCACCAGTCACAACTGAGTCTCAAGTTTAAAAACCTGGAAAAACAGCTATTTTAGTCAGTCATTAAAGCCAGGCAACATCCAGGACACAAGAATATGAACCCATCATTTCCCAGTGGTGGAAACTAATGCAGAAAGAGGCACTGATGACTGAGAGACAGCTCTAAGAGTGGCCAAGGAAACCTAAGCTCTCTAAGGTATGTGACCAAGCCCCACTCCTGAGAATCTCACGGTCACAACATTTAAGGGATGATGTTAAGACTCTTGCATCTGTCCCAAAGCACTAGCAGTGAAATTACAGATGATCAAGCCTGTTCATTAAGGTGAGAAGGCAGCCCATGACCTCACTTCATCAAGCTTCACTGAGAGGAGGACAGTGCAGAACAGGCATCTTTCTAAAGACCAGGAAACAAGTCCCATCTTGGATAACAGATGCCAACGCAGACTGTAGTATTTTGACAGTTTACACTTGATTCTCCCTAAAACTAAAGGTTTAGAGGTTCACTTTTAACCACTAATAGTCTGGATAACATTTTGTCTGGTGTGAAAGAAGTAGTGTGATGATATGGAAACACCAAGGAGAAATATTTCATGTAATCCAATGATAATGCAAAATCTGGGTTGTTAAGTTGGCACATGTAAACTATATGGTTTAGCTGTGAGGGTAGCTCAATGTATGACTTTTTCAAATGCAGATTGTTTTAAGAACTCTACCAGTATTTAGTCATCTATAGCTAATTTCCATATTATCTTCAGATAATTATTAGAAAAGCTGTAAGTTTGCTAAAAGTAAGTTCCTTTCAAAATTTAAAAGGGTAGAAACAAGTGAAAATGTTAACCATACACTAGCATAAACATTAAGAATTTCACTTGTTTAAATGCCATGTAGAATGTTTTATTGATTTAAGTGTTTAAAACTTTAGCACAAGTGACAAAACAGTTATTTATTGGAACACAACAGTGTTCACAGTTTATTTGAAAAAAAAAATTAAAAGCAATTAGTTAGAACGTTCATCACAAAACTTGGCCACTCCTTTCTTAGAATTATGTAGTATTAATTTATATTCTTCATTCTAAGAGCATAGAAGGAATGGTAAAAGCTTTTGAAATGTATCAGATACAGGATACGACTCCTATATTTTCATTTAAGAAAAATATATCACTTTTGTTCAGTAAAAGAGTTTTAAACAAAAATAAAATTGGGCATTCTAAGACGTATAGAATCATTCTGGTGTTTGTCCTTTCCCACTGAACTTTTCCTGATCATAGCTATCAGTTCAATTAACCTTTAATTATACTCAGTGGACTGGGCTCAGGCCTGTGTAAGTCATCAGGAGCAGCATCTGCTAAGCTCAGTCACAATCAAACAATGCAAGAGCCCAAACATGTACAGAGAGTGGGTAGTTTCTTGTCTTCTTTCTAGATCAAAATTATGTTAGCTAAAAAAGTATCAGGCACAGTATTTTTCAGGGCATAATTAATACTAATCCATACAATCTTGTAACTCTAAAGCCAGGTATTATGGTCTTTGCCTGTAATCCTAGCACTCAGGAGACTGAGGCCATCTGCAGCTACAGTGATACCCTGTCTCAACAAAACAAAACAAAACAAAACAAAACAAAACAAAACAAAACAAAACAACTTTATGCAGATCACAATGGTCTTCAAAGTACATTCCATTGTACTCCTATGTACTATTGCATTGAAGATAGGACATGAGCCTGTTAGGGAAGATGCTATTGAGCCTGTATCTTGGACAAGGTTAAATTTGATACTTCATGAGACGTGCTAAGAGAGGACAGAATTCCTGTATAATACATGGTCACTGTGGGAGAATCCCATTATAGGGGGTTATGGTATTCTTTTCAATTTTGTTTTAAAATGTTTCTACTGAAAGACTGAGGTAGCACTGCATGAGCAACATCCTGGATCCTATTCATAGCACTAAACCCACCCCCCACCACAGACTACGAGATAAAACAAGACCTTCACCACCCTACCCTCAACATTGGATTTAAGAGGGGGAGTGTTTTGATAGAATCCCAGCTATATGTTGAGTATCCAGCAGCACAGGTTGTTCATGCTGCACTTCTAATAGAGATGACACTAAGTCAGGAGGGAGAACAGTAGATTGGTCAGTCATACAAGGCTTAAGAATCTTCCTTTTTAAAATTTTTTATTTATTTGTGTGTCCATATGTGCATTGGAGGTCAGAGGGCAACTAAAGGGAGTTAGTAGTCTCCTTCTACCACAGAAGAGTGGAGACTAAACTCTGCTTGGTCATCAAGCTTGACAACAAATGCTCTAACAACATCAACTTCTTTTCTGGGGGAAAACATTTGCATAGGAGCCATCATGGAGATAGTTATATTTTCTTTGAAAATTATAAGCACTGCTCTCCCTCTGTCTTCCGCCCCACCCCCCACCCCCCGTTCATTGTTGGTTTTACTCCTCTACTTTCTTTGTCTCTACTACCCCCTCCCCAGGTCCTGAAGAAATGCTATACTAAGGAAGAAAGGAAGAAAGGAAGAAAGGAAGAAAGGAAGAAAGGAAGAAAGGAAGAAAGGAAGAAAGGAAGAAAGGAAGAAAGGAAGAAAGAAAGAAAGAAAGAAAGAAAGAAAGAAAGAGAGAGAAAAGAAAAGATAGATAATGAGTGTTAACTCAAAAAACACTTCAAAATTCCAAACTGTCAGGCCTATATACATACTCTGAACAAATAAACAACCTGCTTTTTAAATTATGGCCCAAATAAAAAAAAAAGGGGGGGGGGGATAAATATCCACAGCAGTAAACCCTGATACAATGCTTAAGCCTAAGACAGAGAACACACATGAAGCTCCCTCTTGATCACACAGAGGTTCTCATTTTTAGCTCAACAGTGCTGACTTCAGTGTAAGTCATAACTTAGGTTTCAGCCATGAAGCCTTTGTGCTGCAGCTACAAGAGGTCTCCTAAGAGAACTGACGGAAAGGAATTTAATTTCAACTTCATCTTAGCAAAAAACCACGTTAAGTGAGTAGAAATTTAATTTTCAAAATAAGATCCAAACTACAGAGTTATTTGTGGATTATTATTATTATTTCACTGTTCCCTGAGAAAGGAGGAGATCTACTCTAGTCTAATCACCTTCAAATTCCAAAAGGATAGCAACTATTTTTCATGTGGGCCTACCACTTTCAAAGCCTGGACAATAGTATCTCAAACAAAAGTATTCTTTAAAACAAACAAACAAACAAACAAACAAAACACAACACAAAATCAGGGCCTTGCCATGCTCACATTCAAAATTCTTCTTCTTGCCCAACCTACCGCCTGCTAGGGTATCAGGTTTACAAACAAGCCCAACAGGGGAGTTATTCTTGAACTCAATAAAGAACACCAGCCCTTCCTAAAGATACAATGTTAGAAAAGAGCATTTTTGTGTTCTGTTTTTCTTTTTTAACTAATAACTTTTTCTACCAGACCAGCAAGGCCAAGTGATGTAGATATACATTTGCTGTAGAATAAAATATAATTTCTATTTTATGAGTATCTTAAAAGTCATTTTGGGTTTTTCCAAAGTTAGTTTCAACTTTAGCTTCTTAGTTACAGTGTTCTATTTTAGGTAATTACTACAGAGCTACAGCCTCAGACTAAATTAAGATTACAATTTTTCATTATAGATGTTTGCCAACCCAGACAGGGTATCTCTAAATAACCTTGACTGTCCTGGAACTCACTACATAGACCAGGCTGGCCTCAAACTCATAGAGTCTCTGTCTCCAAGTGCTGGAATTAAAGGCCTGCACCACCATGCCCAGAAAATTTATGCTTTAAAAATCAGGAAACCAAGGGGCTACCTGACTGACCAAGAGGTACAGAAACTGCAGTACTTTTTATAGGAATTTCAGGAATAAATAACACATTCAAGCTATGACCACATGCACAGTCCTTGCCCTAACAACTTCATTTGCTCTGGAATGCAGGGTCCTGAATGATGCTTACCTATTCTGATAGCTGTAGTAGGCTGCATCACGAGGAATTGTACACAGCTGCTTTCCATAACAGCACAAAGTCTGTGGGGAGAACTCATACTGCAAAAACAAGAAGAAAATACTAACCATATATTCAATTAACACCCCTAAGTATTCTAGCATATGATGGCATTAGACGCAACTAGTGATTAACTAGAACACAAGATTAAAGTGTAACAATGCTCATAACTATTTTCAGGACATTTTTGGACTTAATGTGACAGAATTGGTGTAGCTCTGGTTTCAGGTACAGATGCAATGGGCACAGGGCAGTGAGTTCCAGTGAGTGCCCAGTGAGTTCCTTTCACTTTGACCATGACATCATGTCAGGAAGTCAACTGTTAGAAAGACCACACTAGCCAGGCAGTGGTGGTACACACCTTTAGTACCAGCACTTGGGAGGCAAAGGCAGGTGGATCTCTTTGAGTTCAAGGCCAGCTCCAGAATAGCCAAGGACAACATAGAGAAAACCTGTCTCAAAACACCGAAATACAACACCTAAAAAACCCAAAGGCAGTGTGCCCTAGAACTTCCAACACACTTGGCTGGATCAGACAGAAAAGGTGGACCTCCAGAAATACTATACCTTTCGTCCACAGCAATATCCAAGAGACTGCATGACAGGGTCAATTTCTTGTTCAAAGACCTCTGCAAGTTTGCTGCAAAATTTATATACACGGGACGTTTTACGATTATATAGCCACGCATTGTTGAACATAAGCCAGACATCATCCACATACTGCCAGGGTTCTTGATATTGCCCTGTGTCCAGCTTTCGTTTGATGGTAGAAAGGTCCATAGGATTCTTCACTATATCAAAATAATCCTAAAAAAAAAGTCACCACCGTGAGTGGATCCCGAAAAATTTTAACAATAAAAACAGAAAATACCAGACATTTTGTTCCCAAGAGTAAAAAAGTAGAACTGAAGATAATCCCAAATATTCCACTGATTTAACTCATTAACATGGCAACTGGTAAGAGCACGTGTAATTAAATTACTGCAAGGGCTAAGCTAAAGAAAAAAAAGTGAAAAGATTATCAGAACCTATTTTTAATGAAAATGAAGAATTTTAACTACTGAGTTAAAATGTATACTTCTCCAGATTCCCTTTGGTCTACATAAACAAAATACAACCAACTGGAACTACTGCTCACAGGGCCAGTGGGGGCACATGCCTTTTCAAGTCTCCAGGGATATCAGATAGGAATTGATATGGAGAGCACAGTTAATATTTGAATTCTTCAAGCCAATTCTTTTAGATAAAACTTGTACACAAAGCCTCGAATATAAGGGTCTCCGTGCTAGGAAGTAAGTGGGCTTGAGCTTCAACAAGTGTTTCTGATCCATCAGTAACTGCTGACAGACACTGATTTTTATATTAGAAAAATCACCTTCAGTGCAAGGTTATTAAACTTTTTTTTTTCTTTTTCTCTTTTCCTGGTTTTCTGAGACACGGTTTCCTATCTAGCCCTAGCTGTCCTGGACCTCACTTTGTAGACCAGGCTGGCCTCAAACTCAAGAGATCCAGCTGCCTTTTCCTCTCAATTGCAGGGATTAAAGGCATGCACCACCACTACCCAGCTTATTTTACTCAATTTTAAGACATAAAACCATAGATACTCTAACACTGTTTTCACATTAACTTACTGGGATTCCTAGGAGCTGAGGATCTACAGGCTGACGGAAAGGCAAGGACTCTGGGTCCTGTCGGTAGAGCGCTTCCAGAGTTGGCATAAGGGCCTGGCGGAGCTCCTCGGGTTTAAAGACTAAACGGAGAAAACATCACAAGAAATCATAAATGGGTGCTCAGACACATTCACACTCTTCACTTAGTGGCTTCCACTTCCTGCCACAATCCTTTCATGTACTCTAGCACTTCATTATCATCAGACTCCTTGGACCAGAGATCTGGTTTCTAAACACATTGATGGGGCCTTTAAATCTGTCTATGAGACAAAACACAGCACTGAGGAGTTTGTTTCAACGAAAATTTCCAATTTTCACATATTGCTAGAATAGAAAACAAAACTAATTTCCAACTCTCTTTCCCTGATCAAATTGGGCAATAAATACAATGATTTCATTGCAGGGACCTTTGTGAATTCTCTAGGGATTCTTTTCTATCCTTGGCTCATTTGAATTCAACTCACCTGAGACAAATCTTTATCTAATGCACCCTCATACACAAATGTAAACAATAACCCAACTAAAAAGATAGGAAGTTTCTAAAAGTCCGATAGTTTTTCTCCAACATTTGTCAGTGACCACTGCTCTTACCTCTTACCCATCATACTTCCTACCTACTCTGGTGTTACCATTATGCCCATAATTCCACCTTGGGCTATAGAGTGAGACCCTATCTCAAAGTAAGCCAGCTAGCCAACAAATAAATTTTAAAAATTAAAAATAAACAAAAAATTAAAAATAAGATGGCTGCTAACCACCTTTGAGATGTGCCAGTCAGTCAGAACTCTGAGTCTGCCTGACATGGGAACACAGCCTCTCCCATCCTTAGTGTGCAGGTTAGTGTGTCAGAGCCATTAGCTCTCCTTCCATACTGGGAAGAAGACTGAGGCAGAAGGATGATGACTTGGTGTTATAGATGATGCAAACTCAGGGTTAATCCTAGTATTCGAAGAGGCAGAGGCAAATCTCTATTAGTTCAAGGTCAGCTTGATGACATAGTGAGTTCCAGGCCAGGCCATACCAATCAAGAATACATAATGAAAGGCAGAGGCCAGCCTTGTCTACAGAGTGGGTTCTAGGATAGCCAGGGTTACCCAGTGAAACCTTAAACCTTGTCTTGGGGGGAAATAAAAGGCAAAAGTGGGGTGAGACAAAAGTTCCAGCTGGGCCATGGCATTTATTTATCATTTTCTACTTGGGAGTCTGTCTAACTTGTCAAATTCTAGAATTTGACCTCATTGTTTTTCTTATGTGAAAAGTTAAAAAGTTAAGAGTAAATTTCAACATCCTCCCTTTAGACATGTAAACAGCAGGACCAAATCCCCATAATTTATTCCCTACAGAGCCAGGACCCATCAGGTCTCTTGAGCACCTTGTTAGACACTGCCTCTTTTGCAGGACACCTGGCTCCTGTGACCTTTGTAGAATTGGCTCAAGGTCTAGATGAATATGGAAGGCTCCCTATGAAAACATCCCCAGCACTCAGCAACACTCAAGTTGGCCCACTCAATCATGCAGACATACCTGCAGTAGCCTTGTGAATACATGAATATTCTTGTTCTCTGCTAACTTCATTCTTGTGTTTATGAAGTTACAAAGGAGTACATGACTTTCTTTTGGTATATTTTTGTAGTTGTATCTTCTGAGACAGGGACTCAGTATATATAGCTATATTTGACTACATAGCCCAGGGTGGCTTTCAACTCATTTTTCTACTGCCTCAGTCTCCCAGTGCTAGGATTATAGGTATGTAATGCCTATATTACATACCTATTATAGGTATGTAATGCCTAACTATATCAGGTATCTTTGAGTAATCGGTTTCATGTGTATGTATGTGTATATATATATATATTCATATGTAGGTCCAAAGCTGACACCGTCTTTTTCTTGACTGCTCTTCACTTTATCCAGAGTCAGGTTCTATTAAGTCAACTCAGAACTTGAAGGAACGGCTAGTCTAGATAGCTAGCTTGTTCTAGGGACCCCTTCTCTTCTACCTCCCCTGAACACTAGAATTATACAGGCAAACCAACACCTCTACCTGTCATTTATATGGAGTCTGGGAGCTCTGAAATCTAGTCCCCATGTTTATTGCTTATGCATCAAGTACTTTAACTGCTACGCAATCTCCACAGTCCCTTAAATTTTTAATACAACAAACAAACAACCCCCCCTCCCCCAACCTGGCAAGCTCTCTGCACTGTCTATGAGTCAAGACCTCAAAATGGTCTAAAATGGTTTTTACTTTTTTTTTGGGGGGGGGGGGAGGCCTGGGTTTCTCTGCGTAGTTCTAGCTGTCCTGCAACTTGCTCTGTAGACTAGGCTGGCTCTACCTCACAGAGATCTGCCTGCTGGGATTAAAGGTATGCACCACTACCACCCAGCCAGGTCTTTACCTTTTTTTAATGACCAGGACAAGATTTTTTTCATGACACATGAAAATTGAATTCAAGTTTTAGTTTCAAAAAACAAATAAAGCTTTTATTGGCATACAACCATGTTGTCATTTGCATATTGAGGTAATTAGTTTTAACAAAGACTTTATGATGCCTAAAATATCACCTAGGCCTTCCACAGAAAAGGCCTGCTGACAGGTGGGACTTATCAGACACGCTATATTTCCAGGATGTGAGAAGTAGAAGCAGCAGCAGTGCAGCCTGACCGAGCAAGAGAAAAACCTTATCTAAAAAGAGTCTGCTCAAGGGTGTGGCAAGCACATACCTTCAATCCAGTACTTGGAAAACAGAGAAAAATGGATCTCTGTAAATTTAGGCTAGCCTGGTCTACAAAGTAAATTCCAGGTCTCCTAGTACTACATAGCGAGACCCTGTATCAAGAAAGTCTGCTCGTAGGCTAATGAGATGGAGCAGCAGGAGGAAACGCATTTGCTGCCCAGCCTGACACTGTGGACAGAGATACAGGCACAGACACAGACACACACAGAAAAGGTCTGCTCACTCTCATTTCTCGTCCCAGTGAGAACTGAAGTGACTAAATGTGTCTCATTGTCTTTATTCACTAATTAAACAAATATTTAAAGTCTATGCTAAGTATTTTCAAATTCCTATCTTTACCATACTGTGTAATAAGACTCCATTAGCTGTATCAGAATCAAGTTCTCTGCAACTAATTAATTAGCTGGTGTGACACAGAATGTGTCATTCCACTTCGATAGCATCAAAACCTTACTTCAGTTAAGAATGGTAAACTCTATAGTTTTCCAAGTGTATGGATCATAAGCCTCATGCTGTCCAATGTGGTAGTAACCAGAAATATGTGGTACTAAAGGTTCAACAAAGCAGTTTTACATAAACTAAACAATTCAGTTTACCAATCACCCCTGTTACAACTTAAGTAGATGGCAGATAGTAAACAAAATAAAGCACAGGTGTGACTACATATCTATCATTGTTGACTGTTCTAGCACTGTGCAAAGCCTCACTAAGGGGTCTTTTAGATTAAACTACCCAATAGTGCAGAAATACACTATGTCAACAGTAGTAACCGAGGAGAAAAATGGGAGGTTCTTTCAGTTTTTGTGGCCACTCTACTCAGAGGAAAAAGACTGGCAGCCAGCTGAGCACACCCCTGATGCTCTCAGTAAATCTCCACATCCCGCATGTGCCTCCGCGCTGCTCTGGGATCGAGTCTCTGGAACCAGCAGCACCAGCAGCACTGGGGCTGAGAGCAGGAACTGCCTTTCTCCCTGAAAACAGAAACCTTAAGGAGGGTGGCAGATAGAAAACTGTTACTCAATTCTAGTCTGTGTCAGAGTTTTCTTTAAAAACAAAACAAATTTAATCCCAGCACTCGGGAGGCAGAGGCAGGCGGATTTCTGAGTTCGAGGCCAGCCTGGTCTACAAAGTGAGTGCCAGGACAGCCAGGGCTACACAGAGAAACCCTGTCTCGAAAAACCAAAAAAACAAAACAAAACAAAACAAAACAAAAAACAACCAAAAACTAAGTGAGCTGTTACTTTAAGGACAAATGATAGTATTTGTTGCCAAGGGTAAAATGGGGGTTGTCATCAATTAATGTTTTTAAAAACATATCTGCCACATGAGCTTGATATTTCTCAAAACTTTTTAAGATTTGTTTTATGAAACTGATAACGTGAGCATCTGGAGGAGGAGGGGTGGGGGGTTGTTATTACAGCATCAGGTATGTCAGTACTTACTCAATGACCTAGCACTCTGCAGGTCACAAAGGATGATGTCAACTCACCTTCAAGAGCCTCAGCTAGCTGTCTCTTCTACCAGAGTATCTATCCCCAGTTACCCCAAAGAGCCACGTATCACTCCTCTCTTCACTAATAAGTTATTGGAATGAGAATGGATGTTCCTCACACAGTTCAAACAATATTGTTATCCTCTATTTTTTTTCCTTCGAGACAGGGTTTCTCTGTAGCCCTGGCTGTCCTGGAACTCACTTTGTAGACCAGGCTAGCCTCAAACTCAGAAATCCGCCAGCCTCTGTCTTCTGAGTGCTGGGATTAAAGGCGTGCACCACCACGCCTGGACAAACAATATTATTCTTAAGACCCTAATTAAGTTGCCTAACTCTTTTCAAAACATTGAAAGATTACAAAATAATGTCATATTTTTGGTCATATTTTTGCTTCCACAGGTAGAGCTCTGGTTCTATTCTTCAGGTGGGGTGGGGTAAATGGTACCACTAACAGACTTATTAATTTAAGCAAATCAAATATTGTTTCTCTGGTTTACTTCTTAAAAGGAAAAAGTAATGACAAGATAATCCACATACTCAAAACCTCTCTGCCCCGGCGACTGTAAAAGAAGTAGTGCCTTTCCTAGCTCTGCAGCTTTACTGCTCAGCCACCAACAGTGTACTCTTTCTGAAACGTGTCTGCCACCTGCAGCTCTCAACTTCCAAAGTCCTGTTAAGCAAGGGCCACTTGCCAATTTTCCAACACCCTATTGCTTTTTACTGTGGACACAGCTTAGCCGAAATATACCCAAATTCTACTTGTCCTGAGCTAAGTGCACACATCTGTGGCCCACCTCATGCCAAGTCACAGCTCCTTCCTGACCTCCAGTGCTCACACAGATCGACAGTGATCCTTTGCTTCAAACTACAGCATTTTTGCTCATTTTCCATCCTGATTCCTTCATCAGCTTTTTCCTGGCTCTGCAGAACCTGCACTGCTTACGCTGCTCAGAGACCCAGAAACATTCCAACTCTGCCCCTCTAGTCAGTGACGTCATCTCATCTCAGATACAGCTCAGGGCTGTTTCCCTCAGATACAGCCACAGTCTGTCACTGTTACTTTTCTCTCTCTCTGTGGACGTGTGGATGGGGGGAAGGCTGTCTATGGTACTTGAGTGTGTACAGGTATACACACCTTTGCATGCATTCATGGATGCTAGTATATAACTGGTTCCCTGCCTTATTCCTTTAGGTTTCTTACTGAATCTGGAGTTAGACTGGTGGCAGGCAAGTTACAACTTCCTGTGTCAGCCCCACTCCTCCAGTGCTGGAGTTAGAGAGACATGTGCATAGCCACACCCAGCCTTTTACATGAGTGCTAGAATCCAAACCCAGGGCTTCATGTTTGCCCAGCAATCTCTGCCACCCTGCTGTCTCCATTTCCAAAGGTGAAGCTTAGAGAATGAGAGACAAGGAACATGAAAAGGAGTTTGTAATTATTTTCCTGCCTCAGCTTTTAATCTTTGGTGTGGAAGCGCAGCTTAGTCTGACATTACAGAAAACGTGACCTACTTTTTTTGCGTGGCTGGGAAGGAGATGTTGACTGTGAGGCTGTGTCGTTCGCACTGCTCTCTTCTTCCTCTTTAGCTTCCACTTTTACTGCAGGTTTCTTTTCTTCTACTTCCATTGGCTCTGACTTCTGCTCTGTCGCATCTGTCTCTTCTTTTACTTGGGAAGAACCTTGTAAATCCTCTTCCATCGTCTTGAGAAAAACAGAGTCAGAGAACAGGTGTCTATGATACCTTTGTAACCCAGGCCAGCTTCCCCTTGACGTCTGCAGCACACAAGCTTGCTGAGTACTCCCTTAGTCAAAGGCACTGTAAATATTCTTTTTAGTTCCCCACTAGGAAAAGGAACAAAATGTCTGATGTCTACTTAGTCACTTTATACAGCACCAGTACAATCATAATTCTAATTTAATTTAATTTCAATATAAAAGTATGTTTACATGCTCAGTAAAATATTGATACATCTAGTTTGAAAATAAGGGTACCTTGGAAAATCAAAATTAAGGATCAAGACCCTATGCTCTGAGATGAAGAGTGTGATATGAGACTTGGACCAACTGGGAAGCCCATGCTACTACCATGTGGCACCAACATCACGTATGACACTGGCTGCCATAAAGGAGTATAAGGGTACTGATGACAGAGTTGTTCAACTTTTGAGAAAAAGCAGACTATCTAAAGTTTTATTTATAACTTCATGATTTTTAAAATACTGAACACAGACCAAAAACAAAAAACAAAACAAAAAAAACCCCCCACAAAAACACAAAAACAAAACACATTCCCAGGCTGGATTTGGCTCTTGGCCTACTGATTTCAACTTCTGCTCTAAGTCAGTAAATGAACCTACTACCCCTTCTGCAGAACTAAAAATGAAAGAAGAATATTAACAAAAAGATTTGTGGAAAACTGGAACAGTTAAAATGAATATCTAACACCATGTTAGGTCCTGAGGATAAATGGTAAAGCTGCCATACATAGCTATGTACTAAGGCTGAGGGAGCATCTACCTCAGACCGAGGTTCCCCCTTGGATTCAGTAGGATCAGGCTCAGCTTCATCTGTGTGCACCTCTGTCTTCATTTCCAGCATGGGCACATCAGGTCCTGGCTGCTGGGAACTGGTTTCAGCACTGGTCACAGAGGAGGGAGTAGGGACTCTATTATCAATGCTGGCTGCTGCCTGAGAAAGCTGCAAAGAAATCACAATCATTCACCTCTGTAAAGCAGAACCATAAATGTCCTCCCACCGCAGTCTGCTCATTATTTTTCTTTATAACCTCAGTACTTAGTGTGAACACTAAAGGGCAGACGCTCCCTGAGGAAGCTTAACAGTAAGTCACTGAGTGTCAGAAACACAATGACTGACTTCTTACCAAAAATGAAGAGCTGGACAAACAAGAGTTTTCTAAATTCTGACATAAAATTATTTTCTCTCTGCTTTCAGACTGGATTATTTTACCATTATTTCTCTTCAGTAACATTCCTACTTATGGGAGAAAGGCAAATTATAAACTATTTAAAAAAAAAAGTATTTACAGAGAGGTCCTGAAATAATGGCCCATATGAAGCATCTATCACAGGGTAGTGATGGTGGTGGAGTAAGCAAACACTCCACTACCACGTAACAGGCTCTAAGCACTACATAAATTAATAAAGGAAGATTGAAAAATTAAATACAAGTGTTTTAGAGGGCATAGGATGCAGCCAGTGGCAAAGTGCTTGCCTAGCGTTTACAAAGGCCTGGTTTGAAGTCAAGAAACATAACTAATTGGAGACAAAAACAAAGAGAGTAAGTATATGCCCTTATAGAGAAAGCAAAATAGTAATGTCATCTTTGCAACTGTTGCATGATTAATTTTGTTATTCTACAAATATCCTAAGTATCTAAGAACGAAATTAATGCAAACCTGGGAGGAGGGGATCTGTTGTTTCATTATGAATAAAAAAGTCATGTATTCTGAAAGAAGGCTGGACCTTTATAGTTTGGAGCGAAGCATGATAACTAAACCCACAGAACTAAGCACAAAAGCAGTCAAACCTCGACAGTATTACTCTAGAACAAAAACCAGGTAAGAGAATGGCAGCACACACAGTTCAATAGTTCTGTCCATGCTGTGACATACTGATGATTACTGACTTCTATAAACCACTCTGACCAAGGGAAACTGTAAGCCATACCTTTAGGGCCAATAGTGGGAACAAATCACAGTTTACTACAATTTCTCACTCTCACACACACACACACACACACACACACACACACACACACACACACACACGAGTTTTTCGCACCAGAGCAATCTGCTATAGCATCCTGACAGACAGAATAGTCTTTTATATTTATAGATAGAGTCTTACTTTCTAGCTCTGGCTGGCTTCAAGCTCACAAGATAAGCCTGCCAGTGCCTTGAGTGTCCGACAGACCATTCTTAAGGGACCCTGTACGAGTTTGACTTGATAAGGACAAAGAGGCTCACCGGTGTGCCAGGAGGCTGAGTATGCACAGGCGTTGGTTGCTGCTGTGATGACTGAGGAGTAGCCACAGATGGTGGCTGCACTGGGGTCTGAGGCTGTGGGGTCACCTGAGCCTGTGCTGCTGCCTGGACTGTAGGGGTACTCTGTGTTTGGGCAGCGCTGGGCACTGAGCCAGGAGTTGGGGTAGGAGTCTGCCCAGATGACACAGGAGTGGATGGCTGAGTGGGAGCTGCTGGCTGGGGAGGGGTCATCCCTGGTGCCGTTGGATGTTGGAGAGAGGGCATGCCAGCAGCTGTGGAAGCAGGAGGTGGAGTCGGGTGCAATGGTGACTGTGTCACTGGTGGGCAAGGCAGCTGGCTGGCCTGGGGTGCCAGCATGTTCAGAGGGTTAGGGAGAGCACCTCCAGGTACCTGGCCCTAAAAGAAATAGTAAGAATATGTAAAAACTATTTTACCCAATTGAAACCATGAGGGACTTGAAGAAAAAAAAAATTAATACTAGTTTCTTAATTAGTTCTGCAAGTTTCAGGAGGATATTGCATTTGTAAAACTTCAGACTAACCATTTATAGCATGAACCACACCATGTAATAAAATTAGCACTAAAATCCTTCTCATACTTTGACTTACACAACTCCAATATCTGGTTACAATAGTCATTGCTTAGGCACATATTTACTTAGTTTACTAACTTCATGTTTTGGCACATCTACTTTTAACTTGGACCACAGAAAAAGGGGTTTTGTTTTGTTTTTTAAATAAGTTGAGACACTAGAGCATAGAGCACTGACTGGGGAGACCCCTAACTTTAAAAAAAGAATCACAATGGCTGTTCCAGAGAGAAATTTGACCTAGGTACCACCAACAGTTTTATAGGATGACAACCACAAGCAGATTACACGTTGTCTGTAACTACTTGTACATGGTTAAGAGCAGAGCTAACAGTTATGACTAGGAGTATGACCCTGGAAAGAGAACATATTTACTATCTGGCTGTTGAACAGAAAAAGTTTACTACTGGTCACTGTGGCAAATGGCTGAGATAGAAGGAGTGTAGCCTGGGCTACATGGAGAGACTCTGGAAAGGGAATAGTGTCGGTTTCCTTATCTCTGTTCTAAAGAAATGAAATGATAGGGAAAATTAATCATTACTGAGTAAACCTAATATATTCAACAACTCATTCAGCATTAGCTAAGTGTTTAAAAGGACATGCCTTTTATATTTTGAGAAAGATTTAGCCTATTTTAAATACTTTGTATGCAGCTGACATTTGATACACTACCAAAGTAAGGGAGAGCAGTAAAATGGATGGAAAATTCAGCTGAAATAACTCAGTAACTGAAGCATGCTCATGGGGAGAGTGCTATTCCAATGATTCTGATAGCTTTGACCCCAGCACGTAGTAAGATACAAAACAACCGAGCCATTAAAAGAAAATTCACCCCTTCTTAAAGTTCCAGTATTTCTCAGAATGACGTTAATCTTAGATTTCTAAAGCACACAAACAGCATCCAAAATCCAAAGGTAAAAATACAAAAGTAACAAAACAAACAAACAAAAACCAAAACCAAACAAACAAACCCCCCACAACCACTTTATGTGTGAAGTTTATCTAGAGGGAACAAGAAGAATTAAACACAAATTTAAAATTACAGGGCAAAATGGGAAATGGAAAGATGTATATTCTAGAATTCTAGTTTCCATCAACTAAGACAGGATCATGTCACAGAGGCTGGGGCTACATTAATACTGGTTGACCAGGCTCCCACAGTGAGTGTACCTGTGAAACACCTGCCTGGGCTGCTGGCTGCCCCATGCCCACACTGTTCACACTCATTGCCCCACTGGATGATGGAAACTGGTTCTGTGGCAGAAACTGGTTCTGAGTAGGTGCCTGGGCCATAATGTTGTTGGCATGGGTGCCCATCATATTTGGAGGCTGAGGCATCCGTGAAGGAGAAATGGCCATCTATAAGACAAAAATCAGAAGTGTTAGGTCAGAGTCTTCAAGAGATACACAATACAACGGAGATCCAAAGCCTTACAAATCTAGTACACTTTGGTTTTAAAGACCACTACTTCCCAGGGACTCCCCAGTTCCTAGGCACTTTCTACAACTTCTCAAGCAATCTCAAGTCAATGCTGAACTGTCTTCAGAATGGCAATCAATAGCATGCCTTTAATTAGTTGCTGATGTGAACAGACACCAACAATATAAGCCATTGGCTGCCTGTTCCTCACTGACAGCAAATACCTACAGAATTATTATTTCAAAAAAAAAAAAAATCAGCATTCAAATAGTCCTCATTATACCAACAATCCTGTTTGTTTGCTCGTTTGTTTTAAGAAAACAAGGAATTAAAACAATGCTCAAATTCAAATGAGTAAGTCCCCTAGAATCTTCAGGTAACAATGGAGTAGTCCTGCTTAGAGAACACTCTACTGAGCAAGGACTGAGAGGAGGAGCACTTACACCCGGAACTGAGGCCATGCTGTTCATCTGCACAGAGTGGTTCATAGGAGAGGCTGCACGAGGTCCCATGGGTGCCTGTGGCAACTGGACGTTTCCCAGGGACATTGGGTTAAATGAATTCATCCCTAGAAACAGTTACAATGTTCATTAACAAAAGCATTCACAGGAAAAGAAATGCACTCATCCAATAACTCTTAAGACAGACACAAGGGAAACAGACACAGAGAGGAACCGAGCCCACAAGCAGATCAGAGCAGACTGTAGCAGCCTTTCCATATCTGACAGGGGCTGTGAGTGGGAGGGCTAGGGAAGCTACAGTAAGATGAGGACACGAGGGCAGGGTAGAACTAACCAGAACTAATGAGCACAGAGCACAGAAGCGACAAAACAGACAAGGAGGTCTTGGGCAGCACTGAGTCTACCTCATCTATCTGAGCACACCTTCACTTAAAAGACCCTAGCCAGGCTTCCAAGCATCTTGGCTAGGATGATACTATGGTTAGAATCTGTGCTAAGACTAACCTTCTCAATTTTGCAAATATCTTTAGCAGAAAGTCCCAAGGGCTACCCTTAGACTTAATAGTTAGCAGAAATATCACACCAATGCCAAAGGCTTAGCTGGGAAGTATTTTCAGACCACAGAGGCTAGTTCTCATGAACTTTCTACAGAAACTATGTAAACTGTGGGCTCTAAATGAAACCTCAGTTCAAGCTGTTATTCTGCCCATCGCTGCAATCTGACTCCTTGAAGGCTCTGAGAAGCCTGCCTTGCCATTGCTGTAAGCAAGCAAGAGAGGCTTCTTCCACTTTCAGCGACTATCCAAACCAAATGCCAACAAGATCCCAGAAGACTTTCTAGGGAGTGTATAACAAATGTAAAAGTCTCTCCTCCATACCAAATTTGTGCAGATACTAAAAAAAAAGAGCATGGAAAGTAATCCACATTCACGGGTACTGATATTTCCAGCAAAAAGGGCTGGTAAGCATGACCCAGAAAACAACTCTTCTTATCACCTGCAGCTTACGAGTTACCTTGTCAGACCCCAAGTCAGCATGGCTCCCTATGCTCAACTTCTCCACCACTTAACTTAATCCCCTCTCAAATGCAATCCATCCTAACAAGTCCTTGGCCAGTTTATCCAATGTGTATCTCAGTGTGCAGCAAGAGTCACAACTTTAAATCAAGTACCCTTCCCTCTCAAACTGATCTGTAGACTGCAATACTGTCTTAGTTAGGGTTTTACTGCTGTGATCAGACACCACAACCAAGGCAACTCTTATAAAAACAACATTTACTTGGGGCTGGCTTACAGATTCAGAGGTTCAGTCTCTTATCATCAAGGTGGGAGCGTGGCAGTATCCAGGCAGTCATGGCGCAGGAGGAGCTGAGAGTTCTATGTCTTTATCCAAAGGCTGCTAGTGGAAGACTGACTTCCAGGCAACTAGATCTTATGCCCACACCCACGGTGACAAACCTATTCCAACAAGGCCACCTCTCCAAATGGTGCCACTCCCTGGTCCAAGAATATACAAACACCTTTCTTTACTATCTGGGTAATGCTCCCATTTTATTTCACAACCTGGAGCAATACCCTACAGTTCAGGTCTTAGTGTGTCAAGAGCTGAAAATCTCACAAATGGCCCCAAGCCCTGAAGCCCAAATAACAACAGAACCTTGAATTGAGCCTTCTATGGTTTAGACAGCTATCACTACTCCAGGCATGAATGGAGCTCTGCAGCTGGGTGTGGTGGCGCATGCCTTTTAATCCCAGCACTCGGGAGGCAGAGGCAGGTGGATTTCTGAGTTCGAGGTCAGCCTGGTCTACAGAGTGAGTTCCAGGATTGCCTACACAGAGAAACCCTGTCTCAAAAAAAAAAAAAAAAAAAAAGAAAGAAAAGAAAAAAGAGAATGGAGCTCTACACACAGCCTCCTGTCATTGAGAACCACTCACCATCTCCAATTCTGATGGCCTGGAGCAGCACTGTATCTTCTTGGTCCCCTACAAGTGCCTGCCACAAACTGGCTCACAGACTCCCCAGCTGAGTATTCAGAAAGGCCTTTTCCTTCCTAGAGTATGTTTCTTTTACCTAATCTCCTAATAATGTCACCATTGTTTGGTGGTGGGTTTGTATGTCAGTACAAAATCCTATTTCTGACCTCTTTTAAAAAAACTCTGCAATAATTTCCAAAATTTAATACAAGAGACTCACATTATTTGGTGGATTACATTCTCATCAGAAAGAGGAATAGAAAGAACACAAAAGGGAAAATAGGGGCTAGGTGGAGGGAGGACATGTTTGATGCTGCTGAATGTTAAACTAAAATATGGCTGACAATAAATAGTTAAATACCTTGAGAAACCTGCATGCGATTCACTGGCAAAGGCAGGGGCCCATCTATAAGGGGGAAAATGTAATTAAAAATAAATACACATACATACACACAAACACACACACACAAACACACACAAAATACATTGAATCTAAAAGACACTTGCCAGCACACCCTTTTAAGATATCTCCCCTATGCTGGGCAGTGGGAGATACCTTTAACACCTTTAATCCCAGTACTGGGGGGCGGGGACGGCAGCGGCAGAGGATCTCTGAATTTGAAGCTAGCCTGGTCTACAGAGTGAGCTCCAGATTAGCCAGGGGTGCACAAAGTAATAAGCCTGTCTTGAAAAACTTGGTAGAGAGACACCAAAAAAGAAACAAAAATAAAAGATTCTTCCCATAAGGCAAGCTCATACAAAGAGCTTTCAAAGTGATTTTTGGAGAACATAACTCTATAGTCTTAAAAATATACTCCAAAGAGTAAAAGAACACTACGCAAACAAACTAAGGACTGGTAGAGAGAAATGCAGTTCTTACTTGGAGGTCTTACAGACTGGGCTGGTGGGATCACAGGGGGCTGAGCCCCAGAAGCTGGTAAAGCCGGCTGGTTACCCAGGATGCCTTGTTTATGTAAACGTGACCTCCGCTTTTCTTCTAGTTCTTT
The DNA here is from genome assembly GCF_978045245.1 of Mus caroli. Lineage (NCBI taxonomy): Eukaryota > Metazoa > Chordata > Mammalia > Rodentia > Muridae > Mus > Mus caroli. Next base: position 652,944 of record NW_028227272.1, read on the forward strand.
TTGTATTTTATAGATTTTCTCTGCTAATAAATGATAGTATTCATCCTAAAAAGAAATAATAATTAATATTAAGGTACTGAAAAACATGAGAGCCCATCATTTAGTTTGCATGTTCTAACTAATAAACTCACTTGTCACTCATGTTTTGCTGTTGGGAGCTGAACTTGGCCATGATGCACTAAGCAGGTACTATATCACTGATACCACTGAGCACATTTTAAGTGCATTGACAAAGAGGTTTGACACATCTGATAAACCAAAATCCCATCCCCCCTGCTCCACCTAAATTCCTAGTGATACCAGCATACCCTTTAGTTTTCACTTTATTGAACTAGTGACTTTACTAGACGTAACAAATTGAAGGTACAAACACTGCCTTTTTTTATTTTTTGCACAATTGAACTTTTTCTTTGGTATTCACTGACACTACCAATAATACAAGAATCTGGGCTGGCGAGATGGCTCAGTGATTAAGAGCACTGACTGCACTTCTGAAGGTCCTGAGTTCAAATCCCAGCAACCACATGGTGGCTTACAACCATCTGCAATGAGATCTGACTCCCTCTTCTGGAGTGTCTGGAGACAGCTACAGTGTACTTACATATAATAAAATAAATAAAAATACAAGAATCTTAAAGAACACGCTCTGTGAAAAAATATGTTCCAAAGATACACGTTGATTTTATAGATCTTCTGTACTCCTTCCTAAACTATGACACTTGTGCTTCACAAGGTGTCTAGGAATCTCATTCTTACTTGGACATGTCTCTGTTCAGGGTACTCAAGTTAGGAGTCTCCTAGACCATGTAGATTCTCCTAATTCTGGATAACTAACTAGACAAATGCCATTTCCCACCTATAGGTTCAACAGCTGCTTAGCAACATACCCTGCTATTAGCAGACTCATACATGTCTCCCTCCACTTTCTTAGCATAGGCAACCAGGTTCTCCATGCGGCGATCTTTCAGAGCTGCAGGGTCTGGAGTTGGGAAGATGGCTTGAACGCTGAAAGAACAATGTATTCTATCAACCTGCTTTCAAGGTGGTCACAAGGGAACTAAAAAAATAAAACCAGGAATGGCTAGCTACCTGTAGAGGCCCAAAGCTCACTGTTCATTTCTTCTGCATGAACATGGGAAACAATACTAACCGTGCAACTACACATCCAGAATCTACATACCAAACGTAAATATGTGCTATGCCATTTTAAGAAGCAGTATGATTCCAAATTGCTATTTAGAAACTATGCATTATAAAAACATCAAAGTAAGTAGAATCAATAGTTGATTAACTTCATTTCAACTCAGGACATATAGTATGAAAACATTACCTTTCTGTACATAAAATAACTGTCAAACCATCTGTACTTACCAGACCAAAATTTCCCCAATTTTTAGGGAGCTCTATAACTAGTTTCAAGTCATTGAACATGGTTGAGCTCAAAACCAAAGAGGATGGCTTCAGGTCATATTTCTATGCTCTCTGATGCCACTACACAACGGGGACCAGAGTCCGAGAAAGTCAGCCTTCTTAGGTCTCTTAGCAGTGGGAATGGCTTTCTGAAACAAGCATGGACCCTTGCACAGCTCTGAGCTGTTAAAATGTGGTTCAACATGCAGATAAAAAGCACAACATCAAACATCTACACACCCACAAAGATTCAACAGTTTCCTCAGCCACAAAATGTGACTCTGGATCTCAAGGGTTACATACAGTTTATGGACTAGATGACTCCGTAGGTCCTGAGTCACATGTTCATGCCAGCCTTTTCGAACACCACTGCTGGAAGGAGGCGCTGCTGTGGGTATCGTGCTGAGGCTTCCAATGTTACCAGAGTTTGAACCATCATTCATCAGTGGACTAAAGAAGAAATAAGGATACTTCAAGCAGCTACTCAAGTGAATCAAATGTACTCCACTTTCTTCAATCATATGACTTAAAAAGTTTAAGAGAAGCAAGTAATGTATATCCACCAAAATTTACAGTGTTTCATTGGCTGTTTTACATTTATCACTTTAAAAAGAGAGGCTGAAAAGACAGCTCCACTGTTAAGAGTGCTTGTTTCTCCTTCAGAGGATCAGGCTTCAGATAGGAGTTACCTAAACTTTGGTCTTACTTGGTAGCCCCCAAGGAAGTTGGAAGAGCTGATTCTGAAATCAAGTTTGGTGGCTGTTGATCTGTTGTTATTCCTCCTGCTGGAATACTCATAGGGTTGTTTCCTTTAAAGACAAAGAAAAATGAAATTAATTCCTACACAATAAACACTTCAAGTTCCTATAATAGATGAAAAAGTGAGTATATAAAGAATAGCAGAACACAGTAGGACAGAAGCTCTGAAAGCTGTATTTCTCATTAGTGTAAGCTGTAGTCTCATTAGTCAACCAAGTCCATCATCAGCTCCTTCCCACTCTTACTCTACAGCCTAAAGAGAATATGCCCTGGAGGCTACAGAGTGTCCTAACAGTACTCTATGGCTACTGAGAAAATGATCACTGCCCATTTGATGCCTTCAGTTTTTCTGTTTCCTTAGTGTCAAACAACTACACTGACCCGCCTGGCACATACCTGTGTGTTGGGGCTGTTCTTACATGTCAGAGAGTAAACTTATAAAAGTTAAGTTTAGGAGAAAACAAAAAAATAGGTGTTTTAAAAAATGCAAACTCAGAATAATATAATTCCAAAATACTACCATCAAACAGGAAGGGTGTAGACCGAATTTGGAACCCTGCTGATAATAATTTAGGTATTTATCCAGAAAATAAAACAGGGATGGTTTTAATTGGTCCATCTCCCCCTCTTTTTATCTCTCTCTCTCTGCACTGCTGTATATCAAACTTGGAGCTTCCTTCATGCACACTAAACATGTGCTCTATCACTGACTCACATCCCTAATACTAACTGGTCATTTTGTAATGACTCAATTTTGAATCTAAAAAAGCTAGTGCTACCAGTCACAACTTCATTGATAGCACTGTTCACCCTAGAAGAGTCTGAGGTTAAAAAGGACAGAGGAAAATGTTAAGGAAGTAACAAAAATTGTGATGATCAGCAAATGTTTAAAGCTGGCAAATGCCGGGCTACAGTGAGCAGAGGAAGCACTGACTTACCCATAGGCAGGTGACAGCAGCTATTGAATGTTACTGCTAACCAGCCTGATTCTACACGGTCACTTCCAAAGTGACCACAAAGACAAAGACATGTCAGGACTCTACCAATAAGTGGCATACTTAAGAGCTCACTCAAAGCCAGGCGTGGTGGCGCACACCTTCAATCCCAGCACTCGGGAGGCAGAGGCAGGCGGATTTCTGAGTTCGAGGCTAGCCTGGTCTACAGAGTGAGTTCCAGGACAGCCAGGGCTACACAGAGAAACCCTGTCTCGAAAAACAACAACAACAACAACAACAAAACCAAAACAACAACAACAAAACCCTCAAAAAATGCCCACCCCCCAAAAAAAGAGCTCACTCAAGTTGGATTCTGCATTCTGAGCCACAATAATGTCCTTTATAAACTGTCTAGATAAAGTGGCACACATAGAGCAAATCACTACCTCACTTGAAATGTTCTTTTTACAACCATGTACCATCTTCCCTGCACATTTACACCTCAAGTTTTCTCTGGAAGCCTGTTGATCAAAAGGAATGGATCTGAAGACAGAACAAACTGGAAACAGCCTAAGGCTCCAGTAAGCACCATCTTCTTTACAATATACCTGGAGGCAGTTAGTTCTTGTGTGTTCCTTCACTTACCTAGGGCATTGAGAGTCCTCATCTGCTGGTGGGCTGGAGGCTGTGCTGGTTGCTGGCCAGGAACCTGAGGCTGCAGCTGCTGCGTCTGAGGCTGGTTCATGTAGGGGAGTCCTAGGGCAGCATAGGCCCGCTGCATGGAACTGGGGTCTATGGGATTTGGGTTACTTAAGGAAGTGGCATTCTGTTGCCCTGCACCAACAGAACCAATTGTGTTTTGAATTCCACTAGCTGGAGATCCCAGGATGGCTAGAACAACAGACAGACAGATAAGGAAAAAGGTAAGTAAAGGGGAGAGGCCCTATAAATGAGTAACAAATAAACTATAAATGAGTCAAATAAGCTTTTCAAAGATTAATAACTAAATCTAGCAAGAAATAAGCATCACGGAATCTATTTTGTCTAGCAGTAGTTAAGGAACAAAAATCTAAAGCAAATCTACCCTTTATGTCTAACAGCAACAAAACATAAAAAATTAAAAAGAGATCACTTAGTAAAAATTAGTATTTATTAAAATCTAGAGATACCTAGGAAGTCAGTTACAGGAGTGTCAAATGTATGCAAAGTACATAATTATGAATGGGTCGACAACTACCTCACAGTGAAGGAAGGAGCCTTCCTACAAGCTGTTGCCCCACCTAGCTTTTAGTATTCACTTCTGTAAACTGAGAGAAATAGGAAAGGGGAAACCTGGTTGGACACTTCTTAATCTATAGATCTATGAGGTGACCTTCTAAATTACAAAATGGCATTTCTCTAAACTTAATTGTTTAGAGATGGAACAAGCGCGACTTGAGGATCCCAAATGAGCTTTAATTAATGTAGGTGTCACCTCAGTATCACTGATATTCAGGATGTAGATGTGCCTCATGTAGCTCACCCAAAGCCACAAGCAGCACACAGAGCAGCTGTCCTACCTGTCTGTCTAACCCCAGGAATTAGAAGGAAAAACACTGTCCACATAATAAACTTATCCAGACTTTTTGGTCATTTCAAGTTTAACCAATCCACCCACCCATATAATCCATCCATTTGATGAGTTTTCTGTATGGCAGGTTTTCTGTCACACTATTTTTTTTTTAAGAGGTCTGGGGGCTGGTGAGATGGCTCAGCGGGTAAGAGCACTGCTGCTCTTCTGGTGTGTCTGAAGACAGCTACAGAATACTTATTTATCCTAAGTCTTTGGGCTGGAGCGAGTAGGGTCTGAGTCAGCCTAACCTGAGCAGAGGTCCTAAATTCAATTCTCAACAACCAGATGAAGGCTCACAACCATCTGTACAGCTACAGTGTACTCACATACATAAAAATAAATAAATACATCTAAAAAGAGGGGTCTTTTTAAAAACTTATACAAGGTTTAGAGTTATGTTAAAAGTAAAATCACAAAGACCCGTTTTATGTATTAAGCTTATAAAGTTGGCATTATATGATTTTGACATACAAAACAGTCACAAAGGCTTTCTTTTAGTTAGTAATATTCTTCTAGCCAAAATCTATGCAAGAATAATATAGAACTGAAATGCTTATCAGATTAACTTAATTAAATGTGTAAAAAGAAAAAAAAAAACCTGTGGTAATTAGCCATTCCATATTATTACCTTTTCTAATAAGGACAGTCAAATCTCAAACTCATTAGCACTCATTAGATACACTTAAACACAGCAAACAACTCATCATCAATAAAAGGCAATTCCCAATATACACCTCAACAAGAATATAGCTGAAATAGTCAAGTATACAATATCAAGATCGTACTTGAAAATATAAGCTTGTACCCTGTTATCATGGTAATTTTTCAAAAAGAGTTATGACATAGAAAAAGAAAATAATTATCTGGTGTTCCCTTGTATTCACTGGCCTCACTCATTACCAAGATATTTATTCTCATTCTCTCGCTCTCTTCCTCAGCCGCCCCCCCAACCCCACCCCCAATCTTCTCACAAATGCTACTCAAGTGTTCAACCCCAGACCAGGACAGTTTACCTGCTACCTTCAGCCTAAGAAAGAATAAGCTGGCCCTCCCTCCCACTCTTTCACGTGCACATCCTAAAGTGTCATCTATTTAGATAAAATGCCCACCACAGGATGAAGACCATTCCTAAATCCAGAACCACATATGCAGTAAACAGTCTCATTCACCACACCTTCTGATGGGTGCTGCTGACACAGTCACTCTACTTTGTGTTTATGTTAAAAACATGTTCCCTAAATATATTATTTTCCTTTTGAAACAAAACACACCTAGCAGAAAACATGTAGAAATTTAGGAACTTGACAATTTAACAATCCAGACCAAGAAGAAGAAACCACAAAGAGATTTGACACTAAAACACAACAACAGGAGCTCCAAACAATGCTAGTGTATGAAAAGCACTAACATCTAGGGTTACAAGAATTCATAGTGGGAGGATGGACTGAGATCAGTCATATAAAAGGAGCTACCATATTCCATATTCTTCTCTAAATTCCCACAGGGCCCACTGGTCTATTTATCTTTAGGCATTTATACTTTCATACTAGGCTCCCAGAAACACTGGCTAACACACAGTCAATGTATTCCTTGAGCTTAGACCTGCTGGTGAAAAAAAGAGTAATCTAATATTTATCCAACACATATCAAACCACAACTTGAGACATTGATCAGAGAAAAACCTGTTCATCCCATCCTGGACATCACTGCAGACTGGGACTCCATATGATCCAGCTGACTCTTCACCTACTCTTGTCACACTCGGATGCTATTGCTGGGAGGGTTCAGTATCAGAGTTTACTCTTCACCTGCTACATGGGGCTATGTGAAGTGCTACAGGATGTAGTGTAGGGGATCTGTAGCCATCTGCCCCTTGCCCACCCCAAGCACCTTGAGGATGAACAAGAATAAAAGAGCCTTAAAGGCAGCAATGCTCACCTACTTGCATCCCTGACAAAGAGCTTTCTGCACTCATAAACTGGACATGTTAATGAAGACTTTTTACTTGGTCTTTTCTCTTCTGAAGTTTCATGTTGTAATACACATGTCACCAGTCCCTTGAATGTCATATTATACCCTGAGGAGTTCCAATACTCTAGCTAGTTTATCACATCTGAACCGAGACACATCATTGAGTAGTTTTTTGGTTTTTATTTTGGTCTGTTTGGTGGGGGTAGGGGAGACTGAGTTTTGCTATATAGCTATGGCTGGCCTGTAACTCACTATGCAGCCCAAGGAGGGCTCAAGTTCATGGCCTGCTCCTGAGTATAGTGATTGCAGGCAAGAGCCATGGTTTCTCACATATGTTTGCCTTTTCTAATGTATGCTCAGTGCCTTTTCTGCCTCACTGTTGTAGCTAAAGTAAGAAATCATAGCTTAGGAAACAAAAGTCCACATTCATTAAGGGTTCTGTACAAGACTTACCTATCAATCTCTGCTTAGGGGCAAGACAGTCTTTCCCCTGTGAAATATATATGTTGCTAACATAAAACATCCTATTAGCCAGTCACCATCAGGCTCTAATCATTTCCAATAAAATTGGGCTCAATTTGAAAATTCAACAAAAGCCAGGCATGGTGGCACAAGCCTTTTAATCCCAGCACTCAGGAGGCAGAGGCAGGCAGATTTCTGAGTTCGAGTCCAGCCTGGTCTACAAGGTGAGTTCCAGGACAGCCAGGGCTATACAGAGAAACCCTGTCTCGAAAAACCAAAAATCCAAAAAACAAACAAACAAACAAAAAAAAACAAACCAAAGAAAAAAAGAAAAAAAAGAAAGTTCAACAAAAACTGACACAAATTAAATTTCAAACTCAGTCAGAGTGGTGGGAGACAAATCAAAATGCAAGCTAGGCAGTTATTCTATTCATTCTTAGATTGCTACATAAAACAACAACAAAAACAACCAGTGTTAAGTTGATTCCAATCTGTAAGTAAAGGGTACTCCCTCATAGTCTCTCTCAAACAGAAAGTCTGGAGTGCCCAAGTTCTCAAAGGTGGCTTTCCTCAGAAGCTAAGACACACCGGAGGGCAAGAAGCAACTGTTCTGATCAAGGAGGGGACAGTGAGCTCATGGCTCTCTTACTCTGTAAAGCTATTCAGACCCTACTTCCCAACCCAATCTCTATTAGTATGTTAGAGGCATCTGGAGACCACAGGGCTCCCAAGTGGAACTGAGAGCCTGACCAGGTGGGGCCAGGAGGTGCTCTATCCAAGTGAAATCTGAGGCTGATTTTAACTCAATATAATAATAATAATAATAATAATAATAATAATAATAATGATGAAAGGTGTTTTAAGTAATCCAAAATGTATCTAGAAATGAGATAAAGAGCCACTCCATGAAGTAAGGGCCAAGGTGATAAGGACACTGGAGCAACAAGCTAGAGGACTGCTATCATAGTCACTGGAGATTGTTGTTCTGTGATTCTGCCTAAGTCTGGGGCTGGACCTGGGCTGTTCATGAAGCACAGGTCTAAATCCCTGTGGGGTTCAGGTATAGAGAAGCCAGGGTCTTCCTCATAGAATACGTCTATTCTTCCTTGAAGCTTTGACACAAACCTGGCACTTGTAGTCACCCCAAAAAACTACAGCTCAGATTTTAATGTACCCAACAAATGCTGAAAATTTGTTAAAAATACAGGTTTTAGTACAAGAAACCTAGATAGGGCCCAGCATTTTTATAAAGCATGTCTGGATATTAACTATGAGTATCAAGACACTCATGGGTTCCAATATGGGAACTCAAGCACATGTCACACAGAATCTACTAGAAGTTGTCTGACCAGAACAGGACTGATGATAAGTGAACAACTATTTCTATGATAGGTGGATAACTCATCATCACAGTTAAAAGAGAAAGATCAAACAGACCCCAAAATAACAATATGAGTTTCTTTTCAAGCAATATCATATTAGTGCCTTAGTAAACTTCCCAAGATTCTGTCAGTAGAAAACACAGAAGTTTGAGAATGGAAAATGTACCTACCAAGGAGAGGGCACTGGTCAAGATCTGTAGGAAATATATGTTCAGAAGGTAGAGCTTTGACATATCTGTTGGTAGCTCCACAGAGTGAGCCTCAACACAATTATCTCTAAGCCCAGTGTTTTAGTCACTGTTGGAGCACCAAGACCACAGCAACTCTTATACAGGAAGGCAACGAACTGGAGGCTTGTTAGGTTAGGGGGTTTACTCCATTATCATCATGACAGAGAGCATGAAGGCACATATGCAGACCTAGACTAGAGTTCTAAATCTGCACCCCCAGGTAGCAGGAGGAGAGCCACTGGGCCTGGCTTGGACTTTTGAAACCTTAAAGCACACCCCAGTGACATACTTCCTCCAAGGCCACACCTAATTCTTTCTAACAGTGTTGCTCCATGATGACTGAGCATGCAAATACAAGTGCCTATGGAGGGCCGTTCTTATTTAATCCACCATACCCATTATTCTTAGGCTGTGTGTTCTGCTGGCACCTTACTGCCCTTGTAATTTTATTGATCCTGGGTTCCATGAGCAACACTTTTCTCTATGAAGGTCTAGGCATATTCTCACTCCACCCCGTAAGGCATACACAGAATACCTCACGCCTATTCTTGATCCTTTAGGAGAGACCATTACTACTTTTAAAAATATGACATAGCAGCAACCCCCAGAATCCCAGAAAAGCCACTCCCCTAAAATAAAAGTTAAGCATGAAACTGAAGCTCATAATTCACTGAATTAATATCAAGCAAATACAAATTAACAATAGTGGGGGTTTTGTTGTTTTGTTTTGTTTTTGAAGGGACGTGGTCTAGCAATATATACTCTAAGATAGCCTAGAAGTCAAAATCCTCCTGCCTCAGCTTCTGGAGTACTAGAATGACCAACCACACTAATTTTTAAGATAAATATTTCAATCTTTAGAATTCAACCTGAACACACTGAAGGGTTGCATTCACTTTTTTCTATATATAATTCTTAGTCTAGGATTATAAACCATAAGCACAATTTTCTAGAGAAAAGGGGGCACTGCTAAACATTCTCCCCAATGACATAAAATAAATTCTATCTCACACATCTAAAAGTATAGAGCCAAAAGACCACACTCAAAATTGAAATGTAATTTAAGAAGCATTTAGGCTGGAGAAATGGCTTAGGAAAGTGCTTGTAGTACCACCATGAGGAGTTGAGCTCAGGTCTCCAACACTCACATAAAAAAAGCACATTGTTGTGGTGACAGTATGTGTCTGCAACCCTGGTGCTGAGAAGGCAAAGACAGGCAGATTCCAGTGGATCACTTGCTCATCAATGTATCTAAAACTATGAGATCCAGGTTCAATGAGAGACTATCTCAAATAAAAAAATTAAGGTAGAGGGTGATTAGAACAAGACACCAGATGACCTCTAGCTTCCACAGGCTCACATATGAGCAAAATCACCTATAGGTACACACACAATTAAAATTTTAAAAAGGAGCATTAAAAATTTTTTAGCTTTTTTTTTCCCCCATTAAAAATTTTTGTAGCAGGGCGTGGTGGCACACACCTTTAATACCAGCACTTGGGAGGCAGAGGCAGGCGGATTTCTGAGTTCGAGGTCAGCCTGATCTACAGCGAGTTCCAGGACAGCCAGGGCTATACAAAGAAACCCTGTCTCAAAAAGCAAAAACAAAAATAACAACAACAAAAAATTGTGCAGAGATCATCTCAACTCTCCCTGTGACTTTACATCATCACAAACACCCCCCACACTAACAGCTCACGTTATAGAAACACTGTGGTTTACCACTTGAGAAAGCATGCTTTGAATCCATTTTCATATTTAGGCAGTTATAAGGACATTAAGAAAAACAAACCATGTTTCTTTTTTTCCTCTCTCTTGAACAAAAACCACATTATTTCTTAAAAAGAGAAATTGCAAAGGTTAACAATTTTCATAACAGTTTGTACATACTAAGCTCAAAAGATCCCTCATAGTCACATCCCAAAATTAGAACTTAAAAAAAAATGAAATCCTAGCTCATTATTCATGGCTAATAAGACCCACTACTCCAGAACTTTATGTAAGAAATGTCAAGAAAAATTCATATATTAAAAATTTAGGAGTTACAAAGAAGGCTAAAGTACTTATCAGACAAGTGTAAGGACCTGAGTTTAAATTTCCATAGCCTGCGTAAAACCAGCCATGGCAACATGCATATAATCCCAGTTCAAATGCCAGGGGAGATAGAACAATCTCTAGATACTCACAGGCTACCCAGCTTATATACACAGCACACATAAACAACAAAGACCTAGCCTTAAATCAAAGTAAAGGGTAAGAACCAACATTTCTGACCTATACCACACGCTGTGGCAAATGAGTAACCATACACACACACACATGCATGCACACGCACCTCCAATACATATACACAAAAAGATTCAAGAAACTAAGTTTTCAAAGAAACTTAATTGTGGTGGTACATCTGTAAGGGAAGAAGACATCAAGGCCCAACATCCTGTTTTTTCCAATGAAGCATGGTATACAGTGTGAATCAGCTCACAGGAAGAAGAGTTAGATTCATAAGAAATCAAACAGAGCAATGGCTCCATAGTACTTTTAGATTAGAGTGGTTTGCCAGTACAGCCAGCCAGGAAGAAAGCAGCACATGCTCACCAAGCAGGTGAAGATGTTCTAAGTGAAGAACACCGAGAACATGGGAGACAAGTAAGATTGTGAAAGATGAGAAAGACTGTGTCACCCTGAAAGATCACTAAAGAAGGGTATGTCTCCAATTAGAGCATGCCCACCCAAGGGCATCTTCTAGATGTGCAAATGAGGGGCATATTTAAAGACCACAATGTAGCCTCTGAAATGACAGCAAAGGTTCTTAAAACTGAGAAGAGGCATTCATATCCTTCTTAATGCTCTGATGCCTAAAAACAGCAGGGATCCAGGAGCCACATGTAGTAAAGAATAACCAGTACAGAACACGTCACATCAAGGACTACACAGATGATTCAGAAGACAACAGAACAATGGAGATGAGCAGGATGTGTAAGTCCTGAGGCTGAGATTCCCAGTCTAAAGCTCAATAAATTGATATACCAGCAGGTGTGGAAACTGCTTAAGCAAAAGTTTACCAGGTTCTTATACTGATATAACCTAACAGGTTATTCACAAAAAAAAGGTGTCCCTCTACTGCTCCCTGATGTCACTGTTCTTGTGGGTAACCTGACATTCAAATCCTCATACTAAGTATTTGTCAGAAAATACCAAATCTTCCTGAGAGCATTTGATGGAAATGACCTTGCTGCTTTGCACTTGTTCAAGTGCATGTATGTGAGTTGGTGGAGGGAACTGAAAGCCCAGCAAGGCCGCGGCTATTGGCAAAATTCACTGAAATCCCATCTACCCACTGAGCTTGACTGCACCAGGTCGCTGTCAGCCCTACCTCACCCAGCATGTTGTGCTGGTGACCCTTGCCCACTAGCTCCCTACTCTCAGCATTCTCTTAAGAACAGTTTCTATTCTCATCTCCAAGCTTCTCTGCCCCCGTGCTCACTTACTTTGTTGGTTTCGCTTGTCACTGGCATTTTTCAAAGGGAGGCAAACAGGACAGTCATGTCGTGTGCAGTTCTTCCAATGAGAGATGATTTGTCGTGAAGATGCACAATGGGCAACTATGACCAGAAAAACAACGAGATGTTATTTTTCTATCCAAATCGTCACACTTTCAATTACACCTAAATTATAATGCCAGATACCATTAAAAAAAAATGGTAACAAGTGTAACCATAACACAGTACAGGCAGTCCTTAACTTACAAACAGGCCTTCCAAAAAGTTTGTAAGTTGACTGTCAGTAATTCCAGCCAAAAAATTCCCATAGTAGCAATGTTATGAATGATGGGTGATTAAGGTTCCGCCCACAAAATAGAACAAAAGCCATCAACCTCTGAAATACCAAGCATCTACAATGAAAGGCAGAACAGAGTTCTACAATGTCACCATTAAAAATAAAAACATTACATTATATTTAAGGATGAAACTACCTAAGAACTACCAATAAAGAAATACAGATAGAGAAGCCAATGAGCAGTCTGTGGAGATTCTCAAAGAAACTCAGGTTACTTTGTAAAGTACTTGAAAGAGTAGCTGACCCTGTATGTTTCCCATCTTCATATTCTAAAGTCTAATCTTTCCCTGTTCTGTGTTCCCATCATGATCAGGGTTATTCCAGGAATTCACAAAGAAACCATGGGACAGAGGGGAGAGCAGGGAGATATTTTACCCAAGGTTTATGAACACAAGAAAGAAGAGAAGAAAAGAGAATAAAGATTACAAGAATGCATGGCTGTTGACAGGAAAAACTTCCTTCAGTGAAACTGAGGCATATGGTAAAAATAAATCAAAAATTTAAAAAGCAGATGCATGTACCTAACTCCTTCCCTCTTTAGGAATGGTGACTTGGATACCAACAGAGCAGCCTCAAGACAGAGGGCAGAGGAGCAAGGCAGTGGGCCAACTGATAGTCTAAATCCATGAAATAACCACAAGACAGATGCTGGGGGTGTGGGAAAAGGTGTGTGCCTGCCTGTGTGTATCACTGCCGAACCACCACAACACAAACATTAACAAGTAGTCTTCAACAAGTAACAGAGAAGTCCTTCATGAAAGGAAGAAGAAAAAGAACAAATCCGGGGCAGAGCCTCATGCAGGAGCAGTTCAGAGTATCAGAACCCCAGATCACCTGCCCCACAGTAGGTACACTTTCCAGGGACAGCTGAGTGCCACATGTGGGGACTGTGGGAACAACATATTCTAGGTCACACTAAAAGGAGGCCAGCATCTAGGCAATGCAGGATTCCAACCACCAAAGCTGCTGAAAAAAAAATAAAGGCCAAGTCGACCCTAACAACAGTTCACTAGTTCAGAAAAGGACACTTACCTTGGCAGGCTTTCCCAGCCTGACAATGTGTCATGTGATTCAAAACGTTTTTCATGGTTCGACAGTGTGGGAGAGAACAGGCTCGAACCTCTCCATTCGCTTGCTCTCGTCTCTGACATTTGTGGGCATGAAGCAGTAGAACCAGCTGCTGCTGTATCAGTTTGCGTTTTTCAGGGTCTGCTGTGGGGCCTGTTGCAATTGCTTGTGTGGGCACAATTCCCACTGATGTTTGCAACTGGGACTAAAATAAAACAAAGTAACAAAAATGTCTTATTAAGTTTTTAGAGTTTTTATGCTCTCTAATTATTTGAAAAGCTCATCAACAACATAACCAAAAGAACTGGTATAGTTTTCTTTAATCTACCAAAACATTGAGAAGATCCAAACACAAAAATCAACCTAACTTAGATGCAAAGCTGCCTCACGAGCATTTGAATACAATTATCATCCAAATAGCAACAACCAGAAAACAACACCTGCTCTAGACTGCAGCGACACGAACTGAGTCCACCCAGCCCACCCAGCCGTTAGCTCCCATCAGTGGAAAGCATGCTTCCCTTGACCCAAAGGATACTGCTGCTTATTTAGGTTCCAAAGAGCAAAATGTTGGCAACTTTGTGTGTTCAACCTAACAAAGACTGCCTTGAAGAAGTGTAGCCCACAGCTGAGGATCAGAGCCACCTTTGTTTGAAGACACCACCCTGCGCCCTATACATCTCGTTGTAGCACATGCAGAGGACAACACATGCAGTTTCACTTCACTGTGGTCACCACTTTTAGAAAGGCATAATATACTTACTGAAAACACAACAATCAAGTATGATTTTTAAAGCTTTCTTAAGAAAGAAATGTTTTGTTTTTCATTATTTCCACCCATAAAAGATATTTGGCAATCTACTAAAGCTACAGAAACTGAGTTGGATTGTTTTCATCTGTCTGAACAAGCATGATGAGCATAACTCTCTAATACAAGGCAAATGGACAAAGAAGCCTGTGGGCTCTTGCTCTCTACAAATCACCAATACTCTTCACAGACACATATAGGCTTACCAAAAAAGAAAACTATAATGTCTATAATATACATTATATCATCCATACAGCAAGGGTTAAATAATATCCTGATAATCCCAATTTGAGTCACTAACACTGATTTATCTTTTCTATTATATTTTAATATAAGAAACACTGGGGCTAGCAAGGCACTTGCTGCCAAGGCTAATGACTAGTTAGATCCCTGAGAACCTATATGATGGGAGGAAAGAATCAACATACAAGCTGACCTGACCTCCATAATCAAACATAAAAAAATTTAATTAGATTTATTAATCTTACATGTGAGTGTTTTGTTTGCATGTATGTCTACGTACCATGTGCACATACACTTGGTACCCAGAAAGGTCAGATGGATGCATGAGATCCCCTGGACCTGGAATTACAGATGATTGTGAACTACTGTATGGGTACTAGGAAGCAAATTTGCATTCTCTGCAAGAGCAACAAGTGCTCTTAACCACTGAGTCATCTCTCCAGCCTCAATTTAAAATTAAAAAAAAAAAAAGCCAGGTTGACAAGGGATGCTTTCCACTTTATTTAATGAGAGACTTTTTGGTCAAACCTGAAGCTGTGGTTTCAGGTAGACTACCTGGTTAGTGAGCTCCAGTGATTCTCCTGTTGTCTGCCCTAGCAGCCCTGGGCTAAACAGGGATTTAAAAAATGTAGATCTTAGATCTAAACTCAAATGCTCACATAGGCACTTACTAACTGAGCCATCTCCACAGCACTGGCTGGTCCAATTTTTATGAAGTTCCTAGAAACCAAGGAGCAGATCTAATTGCTTCTCCCAGGTTGGCACTTAACAAGCAACAAAGGGCTGCAGATGGCCTATCAACTTAAACATCCAGTTTAAAGTCTCTTCAACTTAAACATCCAGTCCCTACTACCCAGGAAGTCACTAAGAAATCAACAGGGAAGGGTCTTAGACAAGACCTTCCCTTTAAAGCACAAAAAGTGGCAAGATGGTTCAGTCTCAGGAAGAGAGAACCAACTCCCAAAATTTGTCTTCTGACCTCCACACATGCATCCTAAGATACTGTGAACACACCTGCATGTAACCACAGCATGTACACACACACACGCGCGTGCGCACAAATACAATTTTTTAAAGAATGGCACAAACTAAGTGTTGCTTCTCAAAAGTAACCCTCATAGTTTATACAATTTTTGCAATAGCTTAGAAAAAATTTTGAAAAATGGTTAAAAAATATAAGTGGATGGGAGGACTAGAGAAATGGCTCAACAGTTAATCGCACTGACTTCTTTCAGAGGACAGGGACTTGAGTCCTAGCACCCATAAGGTTGCTCATAACTGTCCATAACTCCAATTCCAGAAGATCCAAGCACACATGAGCTATACATATATACAGGCAGGCAAAACAATTGTACAGATTTTTAGCTTTTTATTTAAAAAGATAAAAGGGAACTAGGTGTGATGGTACATGTCTTTATCCCATCACTCAGGTGGCAGGGGCAGGCAGATCTCTGTGAATCCGAGGCCAGTTTGGTGTACACAGAAAATCCCAGTGGAATCGGAAAAGAATGGGGAAAATTAGTTGTAAATCATGGGTCTTATTAATACCCAGTCAGAACCAAAAACACTAAGAAAAAAAAAAAACAAACCACAAAAAACACAAACTCTTAAAGTCTATTAATAAAAGACAATCTTTAAAATGTGCAAAGAATGTGACTAGATATTTCTCAAAAATAAGAATGACCAATACAGACATTAAGCATTACTATTACAGAAATGTGACTCAAGCCAGGCATGGTGGTTCACATCTTTAATTCCAGCACATGGGAGGTAGGTAGATCGGTCTCTGTGAGTTTGAGGTCATCTTTGTCTACATAGTGAGTTCCAGGACAGCCAGGTCTATGTATAGAGACCCTATCTCCAAATAAAGGGTGGGGTGTGGGAAGATCAAAGCCACAGAGTATAGTTTTAGAACCAACAAGAGATGGATGCTAACAGCAACAGTGGTCCAGTAGAGGGGGACATGGAGGAACTGGACACACATCACTGGAAAGAACCTAAGTTGCTAGGAAAATGTCTGGCATTCAACACAAATCAGGACATCACTCTACACTTCTGGCACATATCCAAGATAATCAAAAGGACATGTTCATACACAAATGTGTTAAAAAAAAAAAAAAAGTTCACAGCAGTATAACCAGGAACACAAAACAACCCAAGTGTTCATCAAGAGAAGAATAAAATGTGTTCTACTCTAACTAGAATATTTTTCTAATCATTAAGAAATGACATGTGTGACTTGATGTGCCAGGGTGAGGTGAGGTGATGTGCCAGGGGAGGGGTTTCTCCTTCTTGGAGGAGAGAGGATAGGGGAATGGGGGAGGAGCTGTGTGAGGGGGGACTGGAAGGAGAAGGGGAGCTAATATTGGGATGTAGAGTGAATGAGTGAATGAATGAATAAAGCCAGAAATGACATATTTATGGGGGTAGGGAACGGGAGAACTATATATACACTGTATGATTCCACTTCTCTTTAATGTCCAGGAATACATAGGAATGGAACATAAATCTAAGACTGGCTACAGCTGAACATTCTGGAGAATTGGAAGAGTAGCTGCTACTGGTACAGTGTTTCTTTGGGGATAATGAAAATATCCTAAACTGACTAAGACCGTGGTTACATAAAGCCATGGAGCTGAGCACTTTATAAGAAAGAATGTTCTATGGATGACATCTTGAAAAGCTGTACTCTTGTTTGGTTAGTTCTGTTGCTGTTTTGAGGCAGGGTCTCTCACGGAGCCTAGTCTGGGCTAGTCCTGCCCTCCACTTCTCAGATGCTGGAATTATGTCACTTTGCCTAGCTCGATAAATCTGCTTCTAAAATGTCACTGGTCATCAAATAAATCAAAATAAAACAGATGTTTTACCCATCGATATGGACAGTATGGGAAATAACCACTGTGGTTGTTGAGGGCATATAAGAAAAGTACTCTTAGCCGGGTATGGTGCACGCCTTTACAGCACTCGGGAGGCAGAGGCAGGCGGATTTCTGAGTTCGAGGACAGCCCAGTCTATAAAGTGAGTTCCAGGACAGCCAGGGCTATACAGAGAAACCCTGTCTTGAAAAACCAAAAAAAAAAGAAAGAAAGAAAAGAAAAGTATTCTTAAGTGTTCTGGTAAAAATACAGCTCGGTGTAATATTTAAAAGACAAACTTTCAGACTTGGAAAAGAACACTATCAAAGGAAACGTGAAGTCCTTCTGGTTGTAGGGA
Organism: Mus caroli; assembly: GCF_978045245.1. NCBI lineage: Eukaryota > Metazoa > Chordata > Mammalia > Rodentia > Muridae > Mus > Mus caroli. Next base: position 670,874 of record NW_028227272.1, read on the forward strand.
GTAGGAGTTGAGACAATGTCTGCAATGTGACCCAGAGTCTGCCTCTAGAATGCTGAGATTAAATGAAGGTGCCACCATCACCAAGTCCATGTCATTTTCCCCTCCCTCTCTTCCTTTCCTTTCCTTCTTAGTGGCACTGGGCACTAAACTCAGAGCTTCATGAATGCTAATATGTGCTTTATAACTGAGTTACACCAACAGTCCAATATATGTATTCATTCCTTTGGCTAGTAAACCCACTTAACTCACTGCTAAGGAAGTAACCAAAGATACGCTACAATGTATAGGCAAAGTTAAGCATCACATTGATAAATGAAAAATTAGAAAAATATAAATACCTATCAAAGTTGGACTAAATAAATATTGCATCAGATCTATACTGAAACAGTACACAGCCATCAAAAATATGATCTCAAACAACCCTAGTCAAAGCACTATGGAGTATTAGAATGGCCTAGTCAGCTTTACCTAAATTCCTAAGAGACAAAAAATTAGAATACATCAAAAAATCTGGGCAGTGGAGCAAGGCGGTGGTGGCTCACGCCTTTAACCCCAGCACTTGGGAGGCAGAGGCAGGCAGATTTCTGAGTTTGAGGCCAGCCTGGTCTACAGAGTGAGTTCCAGGAGAGCCAGGGCTATACAGAGAAACCCTGTCTTGAACGCCCTCCTCCCTCCAAATTGTGGAAGTACACAATCCCAGCTCTTAGGGGGAGGGGAGTTGTGGGGGTGGGGGTGGGGAGGGAGGAGGATCTCTGTGAGTTCAGTCAGGGCAGCCAGCACTGTTACACAGAGAAACCTTGTCTTAGAGGAAAAACAACAACAACAAACCATAAAATTACTATTACTTAAGGCAACAATATTGAAGTAGAGTTGTAATTTTGTTTTGTTTTGTTTTTTGATCTTTCAAAATAGGTTTCCACCTTTGCCCTCCCCAGGGCTGGGATTAAAGACACCCACCACCACCACCCAGCTGACGTTTCAAGTTTTAACAAAAAGCTGCTAAAAGTATATTTGGAATCTAGTATTTAGCATAATAGATAGTATAAGGCCATTCAGTTTTCCTGTATTAACTTTTGAGTCTATATCTTTTCTGAGAAAAACCTTGACAAAAATTATCTAATAGTTCTATCACGGCAGAAAGAAGAAAGGGAGGGAGGGAGAGAAGGAGGGAGGGAGGAAGAAATTAGAGAACTAGAGCTGGGAAGAAGAGAGTTCAATGAGTAAGGCGTTGGGCATGGAGTTTGGATCCTCAGAGTCAACATAAAAAGCCAAGCAGGCATTGAAAGGCAGAGATGGAGCTTCTCAAAGCTACTAGAATTGGTGAGCTTCTCAAAGCTACTAGAATTGGTGAGCTCTGAGTTATACACACACACACATATATACATATATATATGTATGTATGTATATATATATATATATATATATATACATACACACACACACACACACACACAAAGGTAGAGAGTGATTAAGAAGGTAACAGACACTAACCTCTGGTCTCTATGTGCACATACACATACACACCCTATACATGTGTTCACATACATGAATATACACACAAAGATTAAAAAGGGAAAACAATGAAGAACTGACTATAAAAATTGGAAAAGTTCAGAGAAATTGCTCAATGGTTAAAAGCTTGCTCTGAGGAGCAAGCTGGACCCCAGCACCCAATAACAAACTTGGAGCTCCTGTAACCCCCAAGCTCTGTGGGAGATTAAAACAGCCAACAAAATGCAAGCAGGAGTTCCAGGTAAAGATTCTGACTCCAATCAATAAGCATAAAGGAAGTAACCTGACATCTTCTTCTGGACTCAATATGCACGCGTGTGTGCACCCATGCACATCTGTGCCTGCTCTCTCACACAAACAAATCCTTTTTTAAATGACAGTAGTTAACACAGAACCTCACAACTATTCAAGTGCAGAGACTGTTAGTGGAGTGGCCAGTCACACACATAGGACATATATATCATGTCATCTCCACAAGGTTCATGGAAGATGGGAGGGAAGACTGTAAGAGCCAGAGGCTGGGGAGGAACTGGACTTGACAGGACTGCTACACAAATCAACTCAGAGGCAATGCTTGTCAGCCAGTCAACACTCTAAAGTTCACATCTCACATACACTGTTGATGGCACCAGGTAGAATAGGTTTTCTTAAAGGATGTGGAAGGTCAACTATAGCCCTAGTGGGAATATATGATAGCACAAGTTGGAGTTGATTGATGATTAAAAATTATAAAAGAGGACACTAAGCGGAGGAGTTAGGAAGGGGTGAGTGAAAGGAATTATGGGGAAAAATGGTATGTCACACCAAGTCGAATGTGTCATTTGATAAACGTGCAAGGAAGTTAGTGCAGTATAAGAGCCACATTAGTTTGAAAAGTAAGCTACTGAGAAACATAAACAAAACTCACTGACCCCAACACATCAGGACACAGGTGGGCTTCACTAAAAACAACCATATGTCTTACACATTGTAGCAGATTCTCAGGTTTGACAGTTTGTTTTTTGTTTATTTTGAGACAGGGTCTGTCTATGTAGCCCTGGCTGGCCTGGAACTAACTATGTATACCAAGTTGGTCTCTAACTCAGAGCTCTATCTGCCTCTACCCCATGAGTGCTGGGGTTAATAGCATATACCATCTCAGCCTTATAGTAGTAGTTAGTTTTGTCAACTTGAAACAGTTCAGGACCAACTGGAAAGAGAATCTCAGTGAGGAAATTTAAAGAAAACTGACCTATAGGCATTTTATCTTTATTACATTAATTCAAGTGGGAAGAAGCGCCCACTGTGGATGTACTATTCCCTAAGTGAGCGGTGAGAGTGGAGAAGTGAGCTGAGCACAATCAATGTTTGCATGAATTTCTTGCTCTCTGCTCCCGATCATGTGCGTGATGCAACCAACGCCCTCTGTGACTTCTCTAACCTAGAATGGTGAGATAATGTAAACATATCCCCCACCTTGGTTTTTCAAGATAGTATTTCTCGCTATAGTCCTCACTGTCCTCCAACTCAGAGGTCCATTTGCCTAGTTCTGAGCAGCAATTTCTGTGAAGCATGGCCTCATGCTTTCTTTATTGCACTGTGCTGCTCTCTAGCATGATAATTAGTTATGAGGCTTATTCTTCTTCCATATTTTATTCTTATTGTGAAGATAAATTTTGGAAAACTAGCTAAAACATCAACTTAAACCTGTAAGTCCTTTGGAACTTTGTCTCTGTCGGTGATGGGTGAGGATTATTGCTTTCAGTTTTTTGACTAAGGCTTTTATACCTGTGATAAAATATTCATCTTATCTTCTAATACTTTCCTTTATAGGCTTACTTGTTAAAAACACTTTAACTCTTTGAGAATTAGTAACAGTATAGAATTTGATTACTTGAACATAAGTACAAATACCACTTTTACCACTTCCCAAGTGCTGGGATTAAAGGTATGAACTACCCCTGTTGGGCCATCTCTCTACACTTGCTTTTGTCATGGTACTTCATCAACACAACAGACAACAACACTAAAACATATGTGCTGTTGATCACCATAATTTAGTAGCCCATCAGTTATACCCACCAATCTATCAAACTGCCTTTACAGGCAAAATAGCTAATACTGGTATTCCTTGGTTCTTTAAAAAATTCTAATATGAATTTTTATTAGGATTATTAGGTTTAAGTTTTTTGTTTTTGTTTTGTTTTTTGGTTTTTTTTTTTTTTTTTTTGAGACTGGGTTTCACTGTATAACAGCCCTGGCTGTCCTGGAACTCCTTCTGTAGACCAGACTAGCCTCAAACTCACATAGATCCACCTGTCTACCTCCCTAGTGCTGGGATTAAAGACATGCACCCCACCACCACCACCACCACCTGTCTTGCTTAAGTTCTGAGTAATCACTCCAATCTCGTTTTCCTATGTACTCTATACTCTATTCTACTATAGCTCCTTAGCCTGTGGTGACAACCCCTTAAGAAACCAGGAAAGGGGATAACATTTGAAATGTAAATAAAGAAAATATGTAAAAAGAAGAAACCACATACCTAAGTTGGGTGCTGAGAACATCTGAAAGCAAGATGTTTCTGAACATTAAATGACCAAATGGTTAATTAAAAATCAATAAATACAGCAACAGTCCTGAGGCCTGCTTCACATTATATGACCTCACTGTAGCAACCTCACACCGAACACAAGATGTGCACTCCATATTGCACGTCCCAACATGCTGAGTCAACACCAGCAAATACTGTCTGGAAAACCTCAGGCTCAAGACTGCACATACGAACTTCTGTTCTTCAAGAAACAGAATCATTTAATTATAGAAAACAAAAACGTTGAATATTTCTCTTCAATCTTCTTCAGTAATAATGTATCAGAATGCATTTTATTTTATCTTATGTGCATGGGTGCTTTGCCTAGATATGTGTCTATGAACCACTTGTGTGCCTGGCACTTGAAGGGGCCCAGAGTTACATATGGTAATAAGCCGCTATTAGGGAATTGAACCCAGGGTCTTTTGAAAGAGCAATCAGTGCTTTTAAAATTTATCTCTTCACTTTCAGTGTATCAGAATGTTTGATTTTTAAAGCAGAGTCGCTGACAAGTTTCAACTTAAAAAAATTATCAAATTAAATCTTGGCTTGGGAATAGGACAGAATTTCCAAAATGTCCTCAATACATTTACCATTTTGCAGTATATTTACACAAAGCAGAATTTTCAGAACTGATTATAAAATCAAAATATCAACTTGAAAAAAAAATCACTGAAGATGCTCTAAACTCTGCAGACATACAGATATTAAAAAAAAAAACCAAACTTATCTTGCCATCTCTCATAGAAAGAACGTTATTTTCTAGTAAATGTTCAAGAATAGGCAAGGTCTTCAAAGAATTTCATGTCTCAAACATTGGTATTGCTTGCACTGATTCTTTTCAGGACCCTGAAACCACTGAGGATGCAAAGCTGAGGCCTAAAACAGGAAAGAAAGTGTTCATTAAATCTACACAGCTGTCAAGACCCAGCATCATGGCATATGCCTATTATCTCAATGCTCAGAAGCCTGAAGCAGGAATTGAAGGCTATCTTGGGCTACATAGTATGAACTGTCAACACAAAACCACCACAGCTATTAGCTAGAAGAAGAGATAATTATTCAAGAGACAATGAATATGAAGTGGTGAGATGGGAAAATACCTAAGCACACCTCCTATAGTCTCTAAGAAAAGATGCCCAACATTGTAACATGATTTTGCTATTTAAAAACTTGTTGGATGACAGTCAAGCCTGTCCTGGGATACACACGGCCTACAGGCTGCAGGTTGAACATGATTATACAAACATCTCCAAATTACTTAAACCAGATACAATGAAAATGTGAAATAAATAATTGTTATACCATACTGTTTGGAGAATGAAAACAAGAAAATTTTGTATGTAGTTCACACAGACACATGTGAGATTTATTGGATCCATGGATGTAGGCCAGTTGTATTCACAGAGGAGACGCAGGCCTCCATGCAGCTTTTGACTGTTAAACCCGGTCCTTCCTAATGCCCAATTCATTAACCAGACCCAAGAGAAAGAAAACAAAAACAGCAAATAAAAGCTGAAGTAAGTAAGGCAAGTCCATTCCACAGGGCACAGCTGGCCACTTGGCCAACATTGTAGTGAATAATGGCTGTCATACACTTTATTTAGATTGGCTCTTATACTAAAGGCACACACATATAACTGCAGATTCTAATAAAAAAGGACTACTCAGCCATCATCTATTTGAGAAGTATCTGAATTTCATCAAAGGGGCTTAGGCACCATAAGCTGGGAAACTAATCAAGAAACACAATGAAGTTTCAGAGTGACCACAGAAACAAATTCCTAGCCTTTTTTTCCTGGAGGATTCTGAATCTGGTAGAGGCTCAAGAACGTCCCATCATCAGCATGCACACTGAGATGCACAGCTACTTCCTGAAGCCCAGGACATATGGCAAGAAAGTCCAGTATGCATGGCTTACTACCCAGATGCTGCCAGTATCGCTGTTGTGTTTTGACAGGTCAGTGCTAGAAACTCTCCTCTGTCTGAAATTCCTCTGAACAGCCACATTTTCCTCCCATTTAGAGATAGCTGTCTATCAGCAGCTGTCTGGGTCCTGTCCAAACCTCTACCTCAAAATTTTAACATACAATCAAAACAAAGTATAACATCATTCTCATGAGCAATTTTAAGTAAGCTAAGTAAAGGAGCACACCAGATGACTCTCCTACCGCACATCCTTAAGAATGCTGATATCTCTAGTGTTGTTTTTTATTTGAAAAAACTACATATAGGAACTTCCTATCAGAAAGTAACCCCACAGAGACCTGCTAGGCCATGGAGATGAAAATTCTTTATTTCTTAAACATTCTTTGCCTAAGACAACTCCTACTTCTATGAAAATGGCTGCAAACCCAATCCAAAGCTTACGGCAAAATGTCACCAGGAATCAAGTGTTGTTCTTGTAAATGGAGAGCCACTCACTGTTCCTGGGCTAGAGAGATGGCTTAGTGGTTAAGAGCACTGACTATTCTTCCAGAGGTCCTGAGTTTAATTTCCAGCAACCACATGGTGGCTCACAACCATCTGCAATGGGATCTGATGCCCTCTTCTGGTGTGTCTGAAGAGAGGGACAGTGTACTCATATAAAAAAAAAACAAAAACAAAAAAGCAAAACAAAACAAAACAAACCCCACCTCACCACTCTTGTGCACACATTTCTCTTCAGGGAAGGTTCCCACATACTTCAAAACCAATACAGATAGGCAACATACTCTTCACCTCTGACAAAGCATTTCTCTTCCTTTATCAATAAATTGTAAGTAATTTAAAAATCTTTAGACCCACATAAAATGTCCTAGAACATTATACAATATATTTAATAATTATTTCAATCTTATTAGTTTATAAACATGTAAAGCAGTATACATACTGTAATTAAATTTAATGTGTGAGTAAGTCTAATATGCATTCCTGATTTTAGAACTTATCTTTCTGCAGAGAAAGATATGCAAAATACCTCTGAGAATCATAAAATGGTAAGACTTTACTAACAAAAGTCTATATAGAGACCATATATTTTTTATTATTTTATTTTTATTTAAAAAAACAGAAGCAGAGTTACAATGAGAAATATCTGAAAGTTTAAGAACATGCCTATTTTCTCTTGAATATATCCTCAAAAATAGACACTACCACATGTCTACTAGGGTTTCTGGTTTCTAACACTTTGTAGCTCCCAACACCAAAGCACTGGGAGTCACAAGAGAGGTAATCACAAGGTTTTCAAACATGGAAGTCACACCCATTTATCAGCACAGGATGGACCATTTTATGCTGCTTTTCCTGTCCTAATGATGCTCTTTAGCCTTTTAATCTCAGCTGACACCAAATCCACACTCCAAAAGTCCCTTCTCTACTTGTAGTGAATTACCCCTATCATCTCCTACATCAGCTTTTTTTCCTTCTCTCTAGCTGGAGATCTATCTGTTGCTCTTCCTGGGTCACATCATAAAGTTGTCTCTATACTGCCAGTGATTCCAAGATGGCCAGCAGTTCCCCTATTCATTCATACCACCCACTTACTTGCCATCCTCTCTTGGGATGCAGAGTTCAGTCACTTGCACCTACACCTTTGTTCCCTCCCTCAAATCTGCTCCTCTTCCAGCTCTGTAAAGGACACCTTTCTCAGGTGTTTTCTACCAGGACCTTTTCAGTAGATAATCTACCTAAGTGACAACCTTGTTTTCTCTCATAACCCACTGTGACTAACCATATCCAGGCCACTAGCACCTCCACAAAGTAGCTGGGGGTGGGGGGTGGAGGAGAGGGTGCCTTTGAATGACTTCAAAAAGAAAAACAAGCCGGGTGTGGTGGTGCACACCTTTAATCCCGGCACTCGGGAGGCAGAGGCAGGCAGATTTCTGAGTTCGAGGCCAGCCTGGTCTACAAAGTGAGCTCCAGGACAGCCAGAGCTATACAGAGAAACCTTGTCTCGAAAAACCATTAAAAGACAAAAAACAACAACAACAAAAAACCAAAAAACAAAAACTGCAGCTTATTTCCCTGTAAGCTGACAGCTCTCTTTCCACTCAAGATCCCTACCTAAACTCTAGCTTTTTAAAAAATATATATGTATTTTTTTTTATTTATGTGCCTGTTTTTGCCTGCATGTATGTCTGCCACTACATACATGCCTGGTGCTCATTGAGGCCAGGAAGAGGACATGAAATCCCCTGGAACTGGGGTTACAGATGCTTGTGAGTCACTGTGAGGGTGATAGGAATTAAAACTCAATACGGAGAAAGAATAGCCAATGCTCTTAACTGCTGAGCTATTTCTCCACACCAACTGCAAGATGACTTTTTCCTAGTTGGCCCTTCCTAATAAGAGTCATCATTCAAAAGTACTAGCTTTTGCAAAATCTATCACCCTGTGGGTTGTGACCCCTTTGAGGTGATCCAATGACCCTTTCATAAAGGTCACCTAAGACCATCTTTAGTAGCAAAATTATAGTTATGAAGTACCAATGAAATAATTTTATGGCTGGGGGTTCACCACAGCATGAGAACTGTATTACAGGGTCATTGCATTAGGAAGGATGACAACCATTGCTGTAGAGTCTCTGTGGCATCATCTTCAAATCTCCTTGCCTTGATGAGGCCTTTTCTGATGCTTCCACCTAAGAAGGTCTTTGTGTCCATCTCAACTACTGCATGGTACACAGGCAATTGAGGCAATTTTTTATACTGAAGAGCAAAACTCACCTTCTCTCACAACTGCCCTCTAGGCTCCCATACCTAAGCCCATTGCAGGCCACAGCAAACATGTCAAACAAAAGAAATAGGTCTCAACACGAGACAGAAATGCTGAAGCCAAGCAAGAAGAGAAAAAAAGAGTCCCCTGCTTGGTCCAAGACTATGAGGCTTCAGTTACCCAATGAAGATCTTAACCTGCATTATCTGGCATCAGTGTCCCTAACCTGAACTGTTTGGTACCAAAGTCAATCAACTCCTAAAAAACTCTTGTGCTGGCTATTTTTTTTAATCAACTTTTAGACAAGCTTAGGTCATTCTGATAAGAGGGAACCTTCACTGAGAAAATACCTCTACAAGACTGGCCTGTAGGTAATTCTGTGGGGCCATCTTCTTGATTAATGACTGATGTGAAAGGGTTCAGCTCCATTACAGGTGATGCCTATAGGTGGACCTGAGTTGCTATTTTTTAAAAAAAGCACACTGAGCAAGCCACAAGGAATAAGCCAATAAGCAGCATTCTTCCATGATCTCTGCTTCTCTCAATAACAGACAGTGATGTGGAAATGTAAGCCTTTTCTCCCCAAGTTGCTTTTGATCCTTTATTACTGAAATAAGAAATCAACCAAAACAACTATCAAAGTATATTTCTTCTCATCTCCCCAAAAAAGGGAGAAGGACATTATGTTCAGGGCATCATATTTTCCTTTTTTAATGTAATAGATCTATTTTTTATAACAATGTTTCCTTGCCATGTGAAAATCTGTCATCTTAATACACCAGATATAATAGAGAAATTCAAGAAAGATCACAAAACACAGTCAAGAAACTGCAAACAAACTGTGCAAGCACAGGCTAGGAAAGCCACTCCCAGGGAACTCAGGGCTGCTAAAACATCTAGGTATATAATTAAAAAGGAAGCCACATAGCCATGAACAAGCAAGACTCCCCCAGAACCTTAATTTTCTCACCATCAAATGGGACCTGCTGATGATACCTCAAGAAGTCACAGCAGGAATAAAGTAAAGACACTTGCAGCCTGTGCCTTGACCCCTTTAATCAGCCCTACCTCTATGTTCCACTAAGGGCTTTTCCTCATGAGCACATGGCGTGGACATGGCCTGGCCCACTCTGTACCTCCAGAATAAACAATACAAGCAGCAAAGGACCTAGTTTACTTCCCAAAGGCATCTATGAATCTTTCTCTAAACATGACCTTTATAAGAAAGGTGGCCTGAGTGAGCACTACAGCTTCTGTAGACAAAAAAGCTTTACTATGAAGGTTTACTATGGTTTTGAGGGGGGTTAAGGAACAGTGTTGACTGAATTCTTCCAAAATCCCAGAAAACAAACAAAGGAATGAGACATACTGCTATTGTTCCTCCTGACCACTCTTCAAAGCAAGGGTTCCCAATAGGAAAAGCTGTACCCCAAAGAGCCTAGTCCTTTAGTGCCTGAAGATACTGGGTTGTAACAGCCAGGACGGAGGAAGGACTTTGGATAGTGGGCCAGGGTTATTGCCAAACATTACCAAGGTTCTAGGTGGCCTTGTGTGAGAACACTGACCACTGCTGAGGCTGCAAGGAGCCCTGCTCAAGTCCTGAAAGGAGAAGGCCAGGCCCTCTGCCTAGTCCCTCTGTGCAACCCTCGTCCATACTACACTTAGCAAGTTGAGGTCTCCAAAGTAGCAGCCAAGGCTAGCAGAGGAAGCTGGAGTACAGGAATTTTAACATTCTGGAATTAATAGTGTAGAAAGGAACTTAAGAAGCCAGAGAGAAATTTAAAAGTAGAAAGGGAGGAAAACATTGTCAGGGATTCCTGTGTATAAAACAGAGAACATCATGGAAAAATAGAATTTTTTTCCCCCTAAAGTCTAAATGTGTGCCTAGCTACCAAGGAGGCACAGGTAATGCAGCTGGCCTTGGAGTTCATGCCACTGTCTTTGCAGGGAGAATTGAAAACAAAGCATGAGAGAGGGAGGCCAGGCAGTATATAAGCTGACTCTAAGGTCCCAGAGGCTAAGACTGTGTCCACAACCCTGGCAACCAAAAGTTAATGAAAGGAAGCTAGCAGAGTAGGAGAGCTAAGGGGACTGTCCTAATAACAAAGAACAGGAAATCATCAGTGGTTCTGAAAATAGGCAGATTTTACAGCTTTAAAAGGGGTGGGGGCTGTTGTCTTCCCAGGACATCTCACTGTTCCCATTTTCTGATTGTACACTAATGGAGAAAAGGCCTCACTCAACACTTGCCTGAGAACACTGCATGCTGTAAACTCTGTCATTCTCTTCGCCTTGGCACATACTAAGGTTAGAGAAGATCTTACAGAGGGGGAGGGAGGAGATAGAGAATACTCAGGAATTCTTCTACTAGTATTTCAAAATGACAAGTTTTTCCATGTTAAAAGACAACTTTCTAAAGAGCATGGTCAGTTTTCACTAAACCTTGCCAAGTCATTTTACTGTACAAGTACATGGAAGTATGGAGGGGCCACTGTCACCAACAAACGTAAGGAAGAGAAGTGGTTGAGAGGTTAACCAGCCACCACCTGCATACGATGCCTTCAATGTTCTAAATTAACAGATTCTATTCTGGGAAGAAAGAGACACTCACTCGCATTGGCTTGTTAGGTTAGAGATTTCATATACAATTTCTGTTATAGCTTGGGAACTCTTAAGAATGATGATATGTAATCATCTATCAAGTCAGACCTAATACCGTCTCATCAGTACAAAATAATTCTTGAATACAAAAACATAGTCTTTTAACTGCAACACAAATCAAACTTCTACTGACAGCTTCAACCCACTAACAACAAGTAAGCCAGTATTGTTGATATTCATAAATTTGGAAAGAACGGTAAAATAATTCACGTGTATAACTCTCACCATCAACAAAGGGAATCTGGGAGGAGCAGCTAAATCAGCCTTCCCTGCCCTTCTTGTTGCTAGCTCATAACATTTAGAGAGCTCTTAGGAGGTGGGTTCTGATGCTATCACCAATGCACACCCAGTTACAGCTTTTCACTGTGAGCACCATAAATCCATATGCCAAAGCACCCACCAAACCCCTCAGTACAGAAAACAAAGGGCAACTTACCATATTTGGCACAGTGGTGACTGAAGTATTCTTGATATCTGTAGGAAAAGCAGGCAAACTATTGACCATGCTCTGTTTGCTGGCTAACTGGGGGTTCACTCCAGTGGCTCCCATCTGCTGCCCTCCAGTTTGACTAAAGGGTTGTCCAAATGGACTTGTGGTACCAGTCATTCCCATCTGAAACAAAAACAGGAACCATCAACTGTCATGACACAATCATACATGAAAAACAGACTTTAGAAGTGCTTGTCTGACCCAATGATGCCAAGGTGTAACCTCCCTCCAGTTATAAATGAAAGCTTCATTGTCAAGAGTTCCTTAGAACTGTGAAAGGACAAGTTTCACTCAATAACTTAATGCTACAGACAGAAGGCTAATAAAGTGGCTTAAAGACTAGATCATCCCTGTCTGAACTACCATCACAGAAGAGGCAACACTTTTTCCTCCTCACGTTGGCCAAAGCCCTGCCCTGTCCTGCACTAGTCCTACACAGCAAAGGCTCTGAGATAAAGACCATTGGGAACTTTTTCAGCTAATATTTAATTACTCTACAAGTGCTTTTATTCTCTCAGGGGTCTTGATCAGATTTCAAGGGGGTAATATGATGGTTGGAAACACTCTGATAGGTTTCTTTAGAAAATTTCTTTCTTCCCTCTCCCCCCACTTTTCTCTTCTCCCATTACCAACAGCCTTTTCCCTTTGGTTGTGAGACTAGATTTTAACAGCTGAGTCAGCCCTCTGGCTCAATTTTTGTTTTGTTTTGTGTTTTTTAGACAGAATTCTCTATGTAGCACTGGCTCTCCTAGTACTCACTCTGTAGATCAGGCTGTCCTCAAACTCAAAGGGGGCCTCTGCTCCCTGCCCCCAAGTGCTGGGATTAAAGGCATGTGCGTAAAATACCCAGCTTTCTTTCTTTCTTTTTAAACTACTAAAATATAGTCTATCTGTGTTGTTTAGACTGGCTTTGAACTCATGATCCTCCCATCTCAGCCTGTGTGTACTATCACATTCCACTTTCTTCAGGAAATTCCATCTTTTCTCCTTGGCAAGTTGACAGTTTCAGCATGGCTTCAATTCCCAAAAGGTAAGAATCATGGACAAAGTCTAAGATCATGGACAGCAAGTTACAGATACCCAGTTCAAAGGAACTCATTTTGAAAGCTAGTAGATTCCTATCCTGAGTCTGTAACAAAAAGATACCCAGACTAACCAAGGATGCCAGACCTTGAGTATCTGGCACCATGCTCATTTCCCACACCAGCCTGTGCTCAGTCAGATCAGAGCCAGTAATTAAAGTTTTAAGGCCAAAGAAATGGACATATGCCTCCAAGGGCTACCACAGCTCGTCTCACTGTAGTTTGTCCCATCTTAAAAGGAGTGACAGATCAGATAGAAAGCAATGGACACAGCTGTGGATTTAGGGAAAAAAAAATCCACTTTTAGAGTGTCTAGATTTCTAGATTTTTAATTCTCTATCTATTCTCTGTTGATGAAATCAAATTATCTATGGTCCCAAGTCTAAGCTTAGCACGCTGCTTAGCACCAGTACTCAAAACTCAAACAATAAAATTAAGATGTCTAAATCCAATTACTGATAAAACCCACTTAGTCCTTTTAACTTCCTAACAGTTACTTATTAATAAGCTAATTAACTTAGCTTTATTCTCAACTCAAGTTTTATCAGATTTAGTTTAAATCTGCTACTGAAACTGAGTAAAGTCCAAAGCAAAAAAGTAACTTTCAGTGACTGTGAGATTTATTTGTAAACAAAATAAAACATGTAGAATGTTAATATTCTCATTTATCAGTAGCCCACACAGGAAAGTGTGCTTTTACTGCTGTTCTTCCAAACAGAGCCCCTTCAAGTACTTAATTCAAGTCCAATCTCAGAAAAGTTCATTACAGTAGAATCCCCAAACAATAACAAAACCTCTCATAAAGTAGTATCTATGAAATCACAGCTCTGTCCACTTGCCAGGAAAAAGCACTGTGATCATGTGTGCCAGTCAGTCATTCAAGAATCTGCTTATCTGGTAATGTCTCTCTTTACTAAGAATAAAAACATGTTAACTGCAGCCCCAACGAGTAAAGAGTGAGCACAACGGGGAAGGTGCTAGACCTGAACCTACACAGTCGAGGTAGGAGGCCACAGAGAACCCTATACAAACTTTGCTCACTGACCCAAGGGCATTTGTGGCAAACCAGCAATTATCTAGTCACCAGGCTGCTCAGGTCTTAGGCTGCACAACATGGTCAACTGACAGCACCCAACCAAACAGATGATGGAAAGCACAGAGCACTATTCAACTCCAGAGATACCTGCCATCATAGTACTTACGCTCATCCATGCTGAGTCTCACTCGGTCACAAAGCCACAAACATTTATTTGTCTTACACTGAAGGTGCTTAGTGTTTACGGGGGCAACTAAATAACCACTCTAAGAAGCCTCCAGGAACAAAAGCTTAAAATCACTGTGGAGAAAGTAAGCCACTGAAGCCCGAGCACAACAGCACAAATCTGGGGCACACTGGGAGAAGCAGCTGTCCTCTTTCCATCTTCTAGAGTTTGGAAGCAGACTCGAGAAGGTGATGACTGCAAAAGCACTAAGGGGTCTGAATTCAGATCTGCAGCACCAATGTAAAACTGGGCACAGTAACATGCATCTGTAAGCCATACCCACATCAACACATACATATACATGCACACAAATAATAATAATAAACAATATAAAATAATAAACTCTCAAGGTTCTCAATTACCAAATAGTAATCAACTGGTAGTTCACCTTGATTTTTTACAGGATGGCAGTTTTGTGTTTGATGACAACAGTCAGTCTCTGGCCATATATGCAGCAAATGTTCTCTACCTTACCTCCTATGTCAACAAACCTTGGGCTTTGGTGCAAGATCCTAACCTAGACATCTCCCCCCAAAACCAAACAAGCCTAGGCACCCAAATACTGACCCATTAGTGGGTACCTCTGGTTGCAAAAGCTTCCTCAGTTTGCTTTAATGGAAAACAAATACTATTTTCTACTTATGATAGAACAGCTACTGAAATATTAAAACAAGTTTTGAGATCCAAAAGAGCACAAAGATTCTCTCCACTACACTAAGAGAGCATCCTAGTTCCTCTTGGATTCACTCAACTTCCTCTCCCAACTCAGCAAGCAAGATCCAAATCAAAAAGATAATTAACATACATCTCAACCATCAAAACGTTAAGACAGAGAAATCTAAAAAACTAAAGGGCTTAAGGCACAATGACACTGATATTTGGAAAGGCTGAGTCAAAAGATACAGGTGGCCCACTGCAAATGAGGCCCCTTTCCCAGGTAGACTTTACAGTAGCAGTATAGAACTGATCTGCCTTCTTGCTCCTCTGTAGAATGGAAACACAGAGAGGCATTTTCTCCACAATAAAGTCACATTAGTGGTAGGGTGGCTCCTCTTCCAGAAGAGCTCCCACACTACACTGGGCTGAAACAATGGGCAGGCACAACTTAAATCATCAGTAGGACCAGGACAGAGGAGTCTGTCCTGTTTTGTGTGGTGGTGTTTTTTGTTTGTTTTGAGGGTACACATGCATTATTAAATTCTCAAAGGAAGTCCAATAGGATTCTCAAGAGCTCCTCAGAGTGGATATTGCTTGCCTGTGAGAAAATGAGTTCAAGCTAAAACAACCTCATGCCTCATGTAAGAGTTTTATTGCACAGATAACCAACCACTCATGAAGCCAACCATGCCACAACAAATGAACTCTGACCGTAATTTCCAGATGACTACTCAGGATAAATACTCAAAGTAGGGTCCAACTCCAGTGAAATGCCACATAGATATGACCGAAGCTACACATTGGATGAGATGGGCCATGTGACCAGCAGGAGGAAGGGAAAGACAGAAAGACAAGGAGATACATGCTGTCATGTAGGAGCTCATAAGGACTCAGCAGGGCTATGGAATGTTTCCTGTGACTACAAGTATGATATAATTTCAGAAAGGCAAGTTCGTTTTTTAAAAAATGGACTTCAGTTTTCCTCATAATTTTATATACATTTAAAACCATATAGCAGAACACTTTTTTTTTATTTTTAATATTTTTATTACATATTTTCCTCAATTACATTTCCAATGCTATCCCAAAAGTCCCCCATAGCGCCCCCCACTTCCCTACCCACCCATTCCCATTCTTTTGGCCCTGGCATTCCCCTATATTGGGGCATATAAAGTTTGCAAGTCCAATGGGCCTCTCTTTCCATTGATGGCCGACTAGGCCATCTTTCGATACATATGCAGCTAGAGACAAGAGCTCCGGGGTTCTGGTTAGTACATCATGTTGTTCCAACAATAGGGTTGCAGATCCCTTTAGCTCCTTGGGTACTTTCTCTAGCTTCTCCATTGGGAGCCCTGTGATACATCCAATAGCTGACTGTGAACATCCACTCCTGTGTTTGCTAGGCCCCGGCATCGTCTCACAAGAGACAGCTATATTTGGGTCCTTTCAGCAAAATCTTGCTAGTGTATGCAATGGTGTCAGCGTTTAGAAGCTGATTATGGGATGGATCCCTGGATACGGCAGTCTCTAAATGGTCCATCCTTACATCACAGCTACGAACTTTGTCTCTGTAACTCCTTCCCTGGGTGTTTTGTTCCCAATTCTAAGAAGGTGCACAGTGTCCACACTTTGGTCTTCATTCTTCTTGAGTTTCATGCGTTTAGCAAATTGTATCTTATATCTTGGGTATCCTAAGTTTTGGGCTAATATCCACTTATCAGTGAATACATATTGTGTGAGTTCTTTTGTGATTGTGTTACATAGCAGAACACTTGAAGGAAGTGTGACAGAAAATAACCAGAAAAGCAAGTACGGCTTTCAGCAATAAACTAACTTTGACTTCACAGACAAGCAAAGGAATGCCTAAAAACTACAGGAACATTAGAACTCAGCTCAAGACTTCACTCTAAGTGTCATATGCCCAATTCAGAGACACTGTCCTACACCATGAAGCCTGTCACCTCCCTAATGCATAGTAACTACATCTTCTAAGTACACCAGACTGAAATGAGTACCACTGCACAGAGACCCTGGCAAACTATAGCCAGTGAGATAATGGCAGTATGCCTAATTTTAAGGGCACAACAAATCTTATTAGTACACACCCCCCAAATAAGATGTCATTTATAGAGGTGGTAATTCCTCTGAGCCAAGCCAGTGAGCTTTGGGTATTACCGTGGTCTGAATGATGGCTTTGCCACCTACTGTGTGTGTGAGACCTTCTATACTCTGATATACAATGGAGATGAAAACACCTCCTCTAAGGGCTGTGTGAGTATTTAAAAAAAAAAATCACATTTATGAAGCATTCCAAATCAGAGCTGCCATAAAGAAAGTCCACGAATGCTTGCTTCCTCTACCCTCATGAGTATTCTAAGGCTTTGGGGGTCAAATTACACTAAATATGATTTCTTTCCAAGGGTTATCTACAAAAATAATGAAATAAAAACAGTTCTGAGAATGTCTGATAATATGTAGCAGCTTACACTCAAGCTGGCAGATCGAGGACAGCTGAGATCACTGCATCTGATTATGAGCTGTGTTCTGATAACTATGAAATTCATTAGGATGAAAGCAAGCACTCAAGGCTCACTAACTATACAGATATTGTGAAGAGACAATTATTTTCAAGCTATCCCAGTAAATCAAATATTTTCAACTTAAAAACTTTGTTTATAGGGAACTGGAGAAGTAGCTCAAGGGTTAAGAGCACTGGCTGCTCGTCCTGAGGACCTGAGTTCAATTCCCAGTACCCACCCACATGGCAGCTTACAACTGTTTGCAACTTGAGTTCCAGGGAATTGATACCCCTCACATAGACATACATGCAGGCAAAACACTAATGCACATGAAATAAAAATAAATTATTAAAAAAAAACTTTGTTCATTCCGAGCTTAAAATGAATTAAGAAGCAACAACTTAAAATGAATTATTAAGCAACTTCAAATGAATTAAGAAGCAACAATGGCTTATGGCATTCAACACTGTTGGTCCCAGAATCTGGGAAGCTGAGGCAGGAGAAATCTGTGACTAAGCAATATAGAAGACTGTCTCAAGAAAAATAAAATTATCATAAGCAGTATGACCAGGATATACTCGTATAATGCACATGAACTGGAATATGAACCAAACTTCAACAAGAACAAAAACACTCATGAACAACAACAAAAAAAAACAGCGTGCTTCCTGCTCCAATGTAGGTCACATACACAACTGCTCACCTGGTGTACTTCAGTCTAGCCTGACAGGTGAGTCAAGCAGGAACTTTCAGTCTTTCTCTATGTAGTAGACTACACATAAAACCAAAGATTTATATAAGGTATCTACAAACAATATGATCTAACAAATATAAAAAAACCAAAAATGTAAATAATTTAAGTACCAGAAATATTCATTCTTTCTGAAGAAAAAATGAACCATTACTAGCCTAGACTATGGCTGGATCATTTGCAAAGCCAAAGTTCTCTCTCTTGGCAACCCACCATTGTTGGAAAAAAGCCAAGAAGAGCAGTTTTCATGGAAAAGCTTGGCTGTATTCAGTCATCAGCTATCACCCACTTGTTCTTGGAATCCTTCCAGTACCTCTACTTGATGAATGGAAGTTAAGGGATATATACCAGTAATGACAATACTATACAATGTTGTTGGCAACATTTACCAACCAGATCATACCTGAAAAGCAAAAACCTAGGTGGGCTGACCACTGTGGTAGCTCTGAGGAAGACACAGCCCTAGATCTGAGCACTTCCTGTCATCAGTAAACCTTCCTTGCAAAATTGTTTCAAGCCCCTCTCATGCTTCCTCTTGAATAAGACTTCTTTTAAGGCACTGGGAGAGAAGCCAGTAGTCTAATATTAGTGCTATGCCTCAGCAGGCCAAGACCTTTGGAGACACCATCTCTACATGGTGCAATTGATATTAATTCACAAGCAAAGCCCTGGGCTGGGGGCAGTAGGAGATTTGTTTCTAATTCTGCTCTGAACTAGCCACATGGCAGGAATGAACCTCTTGCCTCCAACCTTAATTTTTTCATGTATAAAACAGGAACACACTGGGCAGTGGTGGTGCACACCTTTAATCCCAGCACTGGGAGGCAGAGTCAGGCAGATTTCTGAGTTCAAGGCCAGCCTCGTCTACAGAGTGAGTTCCAGGACAGCTAGGGCTATACATAGAAACTTAGTCTAGAAACAAAACAAAAACAAAACAACCCAAACAAACAAACCCAGGAACACTCAAATGATCATAATGGAACCTTCACGGTTCTTTCTAAGTCATGTCCATTTTTAGTCTCAATCAGTACTTAATTTATATGACAAGTTTTACTGATAGGAGATGTAGGTATTTACAGTGGGAAACCATTTGGAATTTCAATATGGGGGGCCTGAAAGGGCCTTATATCAGTGATACTCTCCATGTGGCCAAAGGCCATTTCAAAAGATCATATAGGGTACATCCTACTATCTGCACAGCACAGGAATCAAGCATCCAAGCTTCATGCTCTCTGTACTCTTGTCCAGAGTTAACTTACAAAAAGTATGATGGAGTATAAGACTATCTAAAAGGGACAACAGAATGTAAGTGGATTGCTGTCTTAGTCAGGGTTTCTATTCCTGCACAAACATGACCAAGATGCAAGTTGGGGAGGAAAGGGTTTATTCAGGAAAGGGTTTATTCAGCTTACACTTCCCTATTGCTGTTCATCACCAAGGAAGTCAGGACGGGAACTCAAGCAGGTCAGGATACAGGAGCTGATGCAGAGGCCATGGAGGGATGTTTCTTACTGGCTTGCTTCCTCTGGCTTGCTCAGCCTGCTCTCTTACAGAACCCAAGACTATCAGCCCAGAGATGGTCCCACCCACAAGGGGACCTCCCACGTTGATCACTAATTGAGAAAATGCCTTACAGCAAGATCTCATTTTCTCAACTGCAGCTCCTTTCTCTGTGATAACTCCAGCTTGTGTCTAGTTAACACAAAACCAGTCAGTAAAACTGACCCCTTATCAATTTGACACACAAACACATCACTATTAAGCCTTAACCCTTACTTTCTTATTCATACCCAAGATCTAAATAACTTTAAAAGTCCCACAGCTTTTGCAAATTCTTACATATTAAATTTCAATCCCTTTAAAATACCCAATCTCTTTTAAAATTCAAAGTCTTTTTACAATTAAAAGTCTCTGTAGGCTCCACTAAAATACTTTCTTCCTTTAAGAGGGAAAAATATCAGGGCACAGTCACAGTCAAAATCAAAATCAAACTCCAACCGTCCAATGTCAGGTCCATTCATGATCTTATGGGCTCCTCCACTGGCTTGGGTCACTTCTCCAGCCCTGCCCTTTGTAACACACATCTTGTCTTCTAGGCTCCAGCTGTCCGTACTCCACTGCTGCTGCTGTTCTTGGTGGTCATCTCATGGTATTGGCATCTCCAAAACACTGCTGTGCTTCCGCTGCAACTAGGCTTCACCAATAGCCTCTCATAGGCTCTCTTCATGGTTCCAAGCCTCAACTCCTTTGCATGACCCCTTCAGTCCTGGGCCATCAATTGTACCTGAGACTGCGCCTTCACCAATGGTCTTCTGTGGTCTTTCACAGTGCCAAGCCTCAGCTGCTCTTCATGACACTTTCATGCCTTCAAAACCAGTACCACCTGGGTAACTCTTACACATTACCAAGCACAGCCAAAGCACAAGGTACAACCTTGGCTATCTCTGGAACACAGCCTCTGTGCTCTCAGAAAACACTTCCCAGAAGATGTCACCTCAGTGATGCTGGTCTCTTCTTAATCACCGCTAATTTCTTAGATCCAGCTAACCAGTAAAACAAAGTCCCAGTAACACAAAGGTTCCCTTTAGTGGTTCTGGCATCTTGCTAATCACAGCTGATTCTTCAGCCCCAGCTAACCAAAACCACAGAATCTTAACAATCAAACTAGCAATGGCCCTGAAAAATGTCTTTAATATTCCCTCTGAAATTTCACAAGCCAGGCCTCCATCGTCTGCACTGTTCTCAACATTATCTTCCAAGCTCCTATCCAACATCCCACAGAGCTCTTAACACCGAATGGATCTTTTAGTCCAAGTTCCAAAGTCCTTTCACAGTCCTTCCTAAAACATGCTCAGGTTGTCACAGGAATACCCCACTATGCTACGCAGCTCAGAGACCAAACTCAGGTTAGCCGGTTTGCATGGCAAGAACTTTCTGAGCTGTCTCAACAGTCCCAGTTTTTCTCTTTTAAAACTTCTGTATTCTTTAAAATACCTACTAGAAACATTATTTTATAAGGAGAAATTGTTCTTTAAAGTCATTTCTACTCAAATATTGTGACTGCCTGAAATGGCATGATGACCCACTGTTTGGCAGCACAATATTTAAAATATTAGCTGAAGCTATCATTAGTACTTAATACAACTAAGTAAACCAAACTCATTCATTATGGTTCAGAGATTACATGGTTATAAACTGTCGCACCTGGCCTTAATGTATTTTAATGCGACTAGAAAAATATCTGAATGAATGAGACTTGGCCATCATTATCAGATCTTTACCACTGGAATGGAGAAAAGGAGGAAAAACAGAACTAAGTACGAGTAATCAGGACACCAAAGGCTGTATGCTGCTCAGTTTATTGCTTCAGCAATCACATGTTGGCTCTGGGTACAACAAAGGTACAATTATACCTGCTATTTGAACTCTGGTTCAATTCTGGCAGCCAGAGACGCTGCTTCATTAGGAATGTTTTGGTACCTAAGCTTTGGAGAGCTTAAGCAAGAAACCAGAGTGGCATTTACCTGAAAATACTTAGTCCCAAGTTCAACCACCCAGGTGTCATTACCATCATTAAGCACTAACTAACAAACAAAACCCAGCTTCTCTAAGGAGCAGACTCTTCCAGCAATGAGACTATAGATCTGATCTCTATAGCCCAGCCCACCTGCTACTGAGCTCAGCTGCGATCATACACACATTACCAAGAAGGAAGTATCTACTAGTTATTTTTCAGAAGGTACTATAGAGTGGTAAAGGAACTGCTGCTATCCTAACTACAGAACACTTACGATTTTTCAAAAGTCCCCCAAAAGAATGACATTCTTATCCTTAAATATGTAGTATACAAAAATGTATACCTCCAGAAGTTTTATATCACTATTTGTAGAAAAATATTCTCACTTCCTAAAAAGAAAATGTCACCAATATAAAATTCCTGGTTTTTACAAGGAAAGTCAAAATATTCTAAATGTTTCTCTCATAATATTCTAGAAGAGTTTAAAACTTTCTCTGCCCACAGCCAAACAGAAGAAGATTTCTACATGACAGAATACACATTACACAGGTAAGGTAGATAATCAAATCTGTTTGAAGTTAAGTTTACTATATTAATCCTGCCAATCCATGAGCATGGGAGATCTTACCATCTTCTGAGAGCTTCTTCAATTTCTTTCTTCAGAGACTTGTAGTTCTTATCATACAGATCTTTCACTTCTTTAGTAAGAGTCACACCAAGGTATTTTATATTATTTGTGACTATTGTGAAGGGTGTTGTTTCCCTAATTTCTTTCTCGTCCTTTGAGTAGAGAAAGGCCATTGATTTGTTTGAATTAATTTTATATCCAGCTACTGCACTGAAGCGGTTTATCAGGTTTAGGAGGTCTCTGGTGGAATTTTTGGGGTAACTTATACTATCATATCATCTGCAAATAGTGATATTTTGACTTCTTCCTTTCCAATTTGTATCCCCTAGATCTCCTTTTGTTGTCGAATTGCTCTGGCTAGAACTTCAAGTACTATATTGAATAGGTAGGGAGAAAGTGGGCAGCCTTGTCTAGTCCCTGATTTTAGTGGGATTGCTTCGAGTTTCTCTCCATTTAGTTTGACCTTGGCTACTGGTTTGTTGTAGATTGCTTTTATTATGTTTAGGTATGGGCCTCGAATTCCTGATCTTTCCAAGACTTTTATCATGAAGGGGTGTTAGATTTTGTCAAATGCTTTCTCAACATCTACCGAGATGATCATGTGGTTTTTGTCTTTGAGTTTGTTTATATAGTGGATTGCGTTGATGGATTTCCGCATATTAAACCATCCCTGCATCCCTGGGATGAAACCTACTTGGTCATGATGGATGATCATTTTGATGTGTTCTTGGATTTGGTTAGCAAGAATTTTATTGAGTATTTTTGCACCGATATTCATAAGGGAAATTGGTCTGAAGTTCTCTATCTTTGTTGGGTCTTTGTGTGGTTTAGGCATCAGAGTGATTGTGGCTTCATAGAATGAATTGGGTAAAGTACCTTCTGTTTCTATTTTGTGGAATAGTTTGAAAAGAGTTGGAATTAGGTCTTATTTGAAGGTCTGATAGAACTCTGCACTAAAGCCATCTGGTCCTGGGCTTTTTTTGGTTAGGAGACTATTAATGACTGCTTCTATTTCTTTAGGGGATATAGGACTGTTTAGATCATTAACCTGATCCTGATTTAACTTTGGTACCTGGTATCTGTCTAGGAAGTTGTCCATTTCATCCACGTTTTCTAGTTTTGTTGAGTATAGCCTTTTGTAGTGGGATCTGATGATGTTTTGGATTTCCTCAGTTTCTGTTGTTATGTCTCCTTTTTCACTTTTGATTTTGTTAATTAGGATACTGTCCCTGTGCCCTCTAGTTAGTCTGGATAAGGGTTTATCTATCTTGTTGATTTTCTCAAAGAACAAGCTCCTGGTTTGGTTGATTCTTTGAATAGTTCTTTTTGTTTCTACTTGGTTGATTTCAGCCCTGAGTTTGATTATTTCCTGCCTTCTACTCCTCTTGGGTGAATTTGCTTCCTTTAGTTCTAGAGCTTCTAGGTGTGCGGTCAGGTTGCTAGTGTATGCTCTCTCTGGTTTTTTTTGGAGGCACTCAGGGCTATGAGTTTTTCTCTTAGGAATGCTTTCATTGTGTCCCATAAGATTGGGTATGTTGTGGCTTGATTTTCATTAAACTCTAAAGTCTTTAATTTATTTCATCCTTGACCAAGGAATCATTGAATAGAGTGTTGTTCAGTTTTCACAAGAATGTTGGCTTTCTATTATTTATGTTGTTATTGAAGATCAGCTTTAGTCTGTGGTGATCAGATAGGATGCATGGGATAATTTCAATATTTTTGTATCTGTGGAGGATTGTTTTGTGACCAATTATATGGTCAATTTTGGAGGAGGTACCATGTGGCGCTGAGAAGAAGGTATATCCTTTTGTTTTAGGATAAAATGTTCTGTGGATATCTATTAAATCCATTTGTTTCATAACTTCTGTTAGTGTCCA
Organism: Mus caroli; assembly: GCF_978045245.1. Taxonomy (NCBI): domain Eukaryota; kingdom Metazoa; phylum Chordata; class Mammalia; order Rodentia; family Muridae; genus Mus; species Mus caroli. Next base: position 695,097 of record NW_028227272.1, read on the forward strand.
TGTGACTGTTTAGTTTCTGTTTCCATGATCTGTCCATTGGTGAGAGTGGGGTGTTGAAGTCTCCCACTATTATTGTGTGAGGTGCAATGTGTGCTTTGAGCTTTACTAAAGTTTCTTTAATGAATGTGGCTGCCCTTGTATTTGGAGCATAGATATTCAGAATTAAAAGTTCATCTTGGTAGATTTTACCTTTGATGACTATGAAGTGCCCCTCCTTGTCTTTTTTGATAACTTTGGGTTGAAAGTCGATTTTATTCGATATTAGAATGGCTACTCCAGCTTGTTTCTTTGGACCATTTGCTTGGAAAATTGTTTTCCAGCCTTTCACTCTGAGGTAGTGTCTGTCCTTTTCCCTGAGGTGGGTTAACTGTAAGCAACAAAATGTTGGGCCCTGTTTATGTAGCCAGTCTATTAGTCTATGTCTTTTTATTGGGAAATTGAGTCCATTGATGTTAAGAGAAATTAAAGAAAAGTAATTGTTGCATCCGGTTATTTTTGTTGTTAAAGTTGGGATTCCGTTCTTGTCGCTGTCTTCTTTTAGGTTTATTGAAGAATTACTTTCTTGCTTTTTCTAGGGTGTAGTTTCCATCCTTATGTTGGTGTTTTCCCTTTATTATCCTTTGAAGGGCTGGATTCATGGAAAGATATTGTGTGAATTTGGTTTTATCATGGAATACTTTGGTTTTTCCACCTATGGTAATTGAGAGTTTTGCTGGGTATAGTAGCCTGGGCTGGCATTTGTGTTCTCTTAGGGTCTGCATAACATCTGTCCAGGATCTTCTGGCTTTCATAGTCTCTGGTGAGAAGTCTGGTGTAATTCTAATAAGCCTGCCTTTATATGCTACTTGACCTTTTTCCCTTACTGCTTTTAATATCCTATCTTTATTTAGTGCATCTGTTATTCTGATTATTATGTGTCGGGAGGAATTTCTTTTCTGGTCCAGTCTATTTGGAGTTCTGTAGGCTTTTTGTATGTTCATGGGCATCTCATTCTTTAGGTTTGGGAAGTTTTCGTCTATAATTTTGTTGAAGATATTTGCTGACCCTTTAAGTTGAAAATCTTCATTCTCATCTACTCCTATTATCCGTAGGTTTGGTCTTCTCATTGTGTCCTGTATTTCCTGGATGTTTTGAGTTAGGATCTTTTGGCATTTTATTTTCTTTGAATGTTGTGTTGATGTTCTCTATGGAATCTTCTGCACCTGAGATTCTCTCTTCCATCTCTTGTATTCTGTTGCATCAGCTCGAATCTATGGTTCCAGATTTCTTTCCTAGGGTTTCTATCTCCAGCATTGTCTCACTTTGGGTTTTCTTTATTATGTCTACTTCCCTTTTTTAGGTCTTGGATGGTTTTGTTCAATTCCATCACCTGTTTGGTTGTGTTTTCCTGTAATTCTTTAAGGACTTCTACCTCTTTAGCAGTGTTCTGTATTTCTTTAAGTGAGTTATTAAAGCCCTTCTTGATGTCCTCTACCAGCATCATGAGATATGCTTTTAAATCCAAATCTAGCTTTTCGGGTGTGTTGGGGTATTCAGGACTGGCTGAGGTGGGAGTGCTGGGTTCTGATGATGGTGAGTGGTCTTGGTTTCTGTTAGTAAGATTCTTACATTTGCCTTTCGCCATCTGGTAATCTCTGGAGTTAGTTGTTATAGTTGTCTCTTGTTGGAGCTTGTTCCTCCTGTGATTCTGTTAGCCTCTGTCAGCAGACCTGGGAGTCTAGCTTTCTCCTGAGTCTCAGTGGTCAGAGTACTCTCTGCAGGCAAGCTCTCCTCTTGCAGGAAAGGTGCACAGATATCTGGTGTTCAGACCTGCCTCCTGGCTGAAAATGAAGGCCCGAAACAGGGCCTGTCCCTCCCAGAAGATGTGTTGCCTATGCAGTCTGCACGTTCACCTACACAGACTGGTCTCTGAGGGACAGGGGACACAAGATGGCTCTCTCACCTGCTCTGGAGGTCAGAGCCCTCCCAGGCAGACACCTTTCCTCTAGTGGGGAAGGTGCCCGGATGTCTGGAGCCCGAAACGGGGTCTGTCCCAGTATCTGTGTCGCTTCTGTAGACACACTCTCACCTGGGCAGACTAGACTCTGAGGGATCCAGGACCCAAGATGGCTCCCTCTCCTGCTCCGAAAGAGCCCTCCCAGGTGGACACCTCTCCTCTGGCAGGAAAGGTGCCCAGATGTCTGGAGCCGGAAACAGAGTCTGTCCCAGAAGCTGTGTCACTTCTGCAATCTGCTTGCTCACCCTTCGCAGCCCGTGAGCTGACCTGTGTAGACTGATCTTGAGAGACCCGGGACCCAAGATGGCTCCCTCACTTGCTCCTGCTTTCTACAAATTCTTATGACTCCATTCTTTAAAGGGGGGGGGGGGGGCATTATTTTATGTATGTCAGTGTTTTAGATCCCAAAGACCTGAAGTTACAGATGGTTGGGACTATGTGGGAACTGGGAACCAAACCCATCCCCTTTGTAAGAGCAACAAGTGCTTTCCTTGCGAAAAATATCAGAGAAATATCAAAAAGAGAGACATTCAGCAATATCCATAATCAATTTTCAAAACTGTCAAGGTCATCAAAACACAACAAACACTGAAGAAAAATGCCACCTCCGAAAGAAACCTAAAGAACTATGACAATTATATGTGGTATAGTATTTTAGATGGGCTCTAAGAACAGTATATAAAGAAGAAAAAACAATCATCTTGGCAATTGTCTTGTGTCAGCACTGGCTCAGTAGGTGAAACAATGTACCACCAGAACATGAGATGGGTGGAAGATAAAGGAAAAGGAAACATGGGACCTTCTGTACTATCTTGAAAATCTATGAATCTAAAACAGCACTAAAAATAATAATGAAGACTACTTGAAAATGAAAAACAAATTGACAAAAATATAAATGTCAACAAATGTTAATTTTGACCAATAAAAATAAAGACATTGGTTATACTTTTCTATGTGGTGTGCACATATCCATGCATGCAAGGAAAACGCTCATGCACATAAAATAAAGTAAATCTTCAAAAAACAAAACTCAGAATGTTACAAATCAAACTTCTCTTTGCCATCACGATATATAAAAATGTAGATGGACTCAGCAGTCAGGAGGACTTGCTACTCTTGCAGAGAACCTGAGTTGAGTTCCTGTATGCCTCCAGTAGTGGCAGGGATCTCACACCCTCTTCTGGCTTCCATAAAAACTGCATGCACAAGATGCACACTAGCAGGCAACGCCAACATACATAAAAATGAATACATATGTATTTTAGAAGACAGATTATTTTGTTAGGTATTGTGGTGCACAACTTTAATCTCAGCACTAAAGAGACACTGATAGTCAGATCGCTGTGAGTCTGGCTGTGAGTCTGGAGTCAGCCTGGTCTACATAGTGAGTTCTATAGCCAGGGCTCTGTAAAGAGACCATCTCAAAAATGAATGAATAAATGAATGAATGGCTGAATGAATGGTTTACAGATTCAAAATGTGTACAGACATAATTATATAATAGCCTCTTATTCATTCATCCATTCATTTATAGAAAAGTCTATAATCTTATGGGCCTTGCAAATGTGACTTGCTGAACAGATACTTAAACAGAAATCATTAGTAAATCACTGTAGGCCACCAACTGCATTCCATACAGCATGTTCACACCATCAAACTAGAAAGCCATGGCCTGCTCAGAGGTCAGGAAAACCTAAGTGCACAGGGATGCATCTTTTTAAGACTTTAAGCAATCCTTTCATACAATGAAAAATAACCCTGGGAAATGACTCTCACGGATATATTCTCTATACATTTTGTATAGGTGGAAGCCTGACCTATACAGATAAAAAAAAAAAAAGGCATTATATAGTTTATCATTTGACAGGCAGGTGGTTAACAAACACAATTTTTGGAGTCAAATACAGTAAGTATAATAAGTCTGCTACTTTCTAATTTTAAATGATGTTACTCCTTGTAACTTTGGAACAGCTGGTCATGTTTTGGCTCAAATACATTAAGAAAAAACACAGCACTTCACAGGTTTGTGCAGTGAAATTATTCTGTGGACAACTTGGAAAACAGAAATCATTTGTAAATCACTATAGGCCACCAACTGCATTCCATACAGCATGTTCACACCATCAAAACTTTGTCCTCAGAAATACTACATTACCAGCCAGCCTCACCTGGAGCCTGTTCAAGCTGGCTGCACGATTAGAGTGCTCAGGGTGTGTCTACTGAACAGAAGAGACAGAAGGTCTAATCTAACAGCCCAACTTTCAGAGCTTAGTTGACTACCCCAGGAATCTAAAGGGGCTCCAAAAGACCACATTCAGCTTCTTTTATGACTAGCCTCGAAGAAAAGATCAGAAGTAACTGACAGAACAAATCCCAGCACTCGGGAGGCAGAGGCAGGTGGATTTCTGAGTTTGAGGCCAGCCTGGTCTACAAAGTGAGGTCCAGGACAGCCAGGGCTATACAGAGAAACCCTGTCTCGAAAAACAAAAAAACAAAAAAACAAAAGAACAAATCCTCTCAGTCTCCAACAGAAAACAACAAACTACTTTCACCAGCATGTCATCCACTTTGTCTACTACATAAGTAAGAACTTACTGAGCATGCACAAAGGCAGGGAAATGTGACCAATACCCAGGATTATATTCCATTAAAAAAAAAAAAAAAAAAAGACTGTAAGGGGAACCAGACACACAAATGACAGCCATGTTGGAATTAAGACTTCAAAAAAATGAGGAAAAGGAACAAAGCACCAAAGAGACCCAGCAAAGTGAGAAATGTAAATCTAGGTATCAACATTAAGTAGTAACCACCATAACTAAGACTAAAAATAGCAGGCTCAGTTGGAAGTGTACTAAACTAAAGATCTAAAAGACTAAGATTGTCAGAACGAATAAAAGGTAAAATCTACCAAAATGTTGTTTAAGACAAATACTATTTTTTTATCTCATGTACATTGGTATTTTGCCTGCATATATGTCTCTGTAGGGTGTCAGAGCCTCTAACATTGGTAATGTATGCTCTGCAACACTCCATTTTTGAGGGATGTAATTTGCTTTTTGATTTTACAGGGAATGAGAGTTAAGATATTGTCCTGAGTCTCATAAGAAATTTTCATCTTTTAAATTGTGTTGTGATCGTGAAATGATTGGGGGAATGTGGGGCAGGGGGGAGTACTGGAGAAATGGCTCAGCGATTTCGAACACTGAATGCTCTTCCAGATGACACAGGTTCAATTCCCAGTACCCACATGGCAGTTCACAACTGTCTACAACTCTAAGATTTGACACCCACACACAGACACAGGCAGGCAAAACACCAGTACACATAAAATGAAAATAAAATTATTACAAAAAGAAATAGGATGGGGACCTTTTGAACTTGAACTAAATTCTTTTTGCATTATGTTTTGAATACAAGGCTATCCAGGGAGTAGAATGTAGTGGTTTGAATAATAAATGTTCCCATAATATCTGGCATTTGAATAATTGGCCCCCAGTTGTTGGTACTGTTTAAGGAGTCTTAACCCTTTCTTTTATAGAATGCCTTGCTCAGGGTGTTTTATCAACGTGAAAGAAAAGTAACTGATACAAGATATGCTGTGGATAACAGAGTCAACTTGACCGGGCCCAGAATCACTGCAGAGGCAAGCTTCTAGTTTTACCTGTGGTGGATTTTCTAAATTAGCTTCATTAAAGTGGGACGATAACCTTAAAGCAGGCAGCACCATTCCCTGAATAAGTTCCTCGAACACATAAAGAAGAAGAAAGCCAATTTAGTACCAGCAACTCATCTTTCTCTCCACTGCAGATGCAAGGTGACTGGCTGCCTCAAGTTCCTGCTGGAACTCTGAGTTAAAATAAACTCTTCCTTTTTTAAAGTCGCTTTTTGTTGGGTGTTTTGTTGCAGTGATGGGAAAAGTAACCAACACAGGGTGAAGGTGGGTACAAAGAAATTTTCTAGGTAATAAAACTGTCCTACATCTTGAAGGCTGGAGAGCAAAGGTGTATGAGTTATGACAGATACAAGATTTGTTCACTCCACTCTATGTGCATTATATTTCCAGAAACATAAATAAAACATTAAAAATTAACTATACTATGTCTTTAATTCCAGATCATAAGAGTTGACTGTTAGTTGACAAAATAAAAAGGCAATTCCTTGTCTATTCTATTTATTCATTCCTTCTGCAAGTATTGGTCTTTGATAATAAAGAATTTTTCAGTGTTGCTAATATGCAAATATTCATTCAGGTTATATTACAGAGAATAATCAGCTAACTAGAAAAGAGAAAAACCTGACTTCAACTCTGACTTTAAAAGACAAATAATTATGCATAGAAGTGAGCCCTGTCAAGCAGGTTAGTTTGACACCCAAGTTCCATCCTGGAGCCTACAACCTTAAAAGAGAGAACCAACGCCCACACACTCTTACTTCCACACATGCAAGCTCACACCTACTATAAATAAATATAAACAAAAGGCTGGTAGGGATAGGATTATGTTTTCTCCTCTAGAAAATCCCATGCTTTTAAATTTTGTAAAAAGAAAGGGTCTCATTGTAAACCACACGTTTATGGTTATCTCATGTCTCAAGGAAACACTTTTCAATTTCAAAACAAACAGAAAGAAAGAGAGGGGGGGGAGGGAGAGAGGGAGGGGCAGAGGGAGGGGGGAAGGAAGGAGGGAGGGAGGGAGGGGGGAAGGAGGGAGGGAGGGAGGGAATGCCTAGGCAATGTACTGAGAACTGCTCTCACATACCTCATTTAGTCATTACCAAATCCTATAGCCCCTCAAAATTGTCAAAAACAGTTCTTGGGGGTGGGTACTATTATTAACCTCATATAAAAGATTGGGAGGAGAATGATTTTCAACCTGCATATGAACCTAGGTAGGTCACTTCAGAGCCCAAGCTCCACTCTTGAAGCTTGGACTTCCCCTGTAGTTATGGTGAGATTCCTGAAACGGTTCAGTACTTCTGCTCAAAAGCTGCTCCTCTACAGGCTGTATACATACATCCCTCATGCAACATACTTCACTGTGCTAGGTAGGTTTATTTTACAAACTACTTATCTCTGCTGTGATCTTCTAAAAGAACCAAATTATGATTTTTTGGAACAGTAAATTCCATTTAATTTGCATTATTTTTCAATTTAATTACATTTTTAGGGGGAGGTATGTGTGAATGTCTGTATGTTTACATGTGTTCAGAGGACAGACAACCTGCAGGAGTCAGTTTTTCTCTTCCTCCAGGCAGGTACCCAGGGATGAACTCAGGCCATCTTCCTTGGCAGGATGTATCTTTACACACTGAGAAACCTTGCTACCTTTCTTTCTTTATGTTACATTAAACAAAAAATTAGATGATGTTACATCAGAGTGAGAAGTATCAGACAACCATACAGTATTACTAATTACCAGAGATTCCCAACCGTTTAAAGAATGAGGATGGATTAACCACGCCTTTAACAGCCAACTTGATTGATTCTACTAATTCTTTAATAACTACATTCTGTTCATCTTTCCTTTAGTCCCAGCATACAGTCTCTGATTGGCATATTAGGTTCACCTTGGAGGAACTTGTTATAAAGTCTCAGACAACACCCCAAAATGGCTGAATCAAAAACTGTCTTGCTCTTGGGCATTTTGTGTGCATGTCCCAGCTTTGATTTTAAGCCAGTGGTGCAAAATGATAGTTGTCAGTGGCTGGCACCAGGGTATGTGTGAAAACCTTTACCCTAGGAAGAAGGTTCCCAGGCAACAGCAAGCTCCACCTTTCTGAAAACATTCTTAAAAGGTGGGGAGGGTAGTATCTCAAAAGTCTCCTCATACACTAACAAGGGCCCGTTCTTAACTCTCTGTATCTACTTATTTTGCTATCTTTCCAGTTGTGTGAGAAAAAACAAAAAGGATTTCTACAGTGACATACAATAGTAAATTTTTTATTAACTTTAAAGTCAGAAATAATCTGGACCACCTGACCAGGTTTGCTGGTTAGCTTTTATTGTCAAGCTGACATAACCTACCCCAAAGAGAAATCCTCAATTAAGGAGTTGCCAGATCAGACTGGGCCTACGATCTAAGTCTCTAAGAGTGTTGACTGGTGACTGATCTGGAAGGGAGGCGTGTGTGCGTGTGCACTCTTGGGATTTGTTTATTTTATGTGTATAAGGTTTGTTTGCATGTATGTTTATGCACCTTGTGCATTCTCAGTGTTAACAGAGGTGAGGTCAGAAAAGTCATGAATGGTTGTGAGCCACCACACACGCTGGGACTTGAGCCTGAAACCTTTGCAAAAACAGCATGTGCTTTTGCTCTGGCCACTACATATATTTTAACATGAAGTAAATATTTGAGTTTTTCTTAAAAATCAAAGTAAATTTACACTTTTCCAAAATAACACAGAGAAACTACATCAATTCAAAAGACCAAGGTCCAAAACCAGGAAACTGACAAAAGATTTCAATTTAGTCTGGAGGAAAAACCCATAGTTTCCACAGAAAGGAAGGCAAAGACAGAAAATGAGGCAGCTTCGGGTCCCTGTGCTTGTCCAGGTGACATTCTTCAAGGAATTAAAACATGTCAACACTGCTTCAATTGCCCAAGGAGGAGACAGAAGGAACATCCAACATCTCTTTGATTGGGTTAACACTAATCACACACACACACACAACAAACAAACCAACCCCACACGATAAGAAACAAAAATCCTAAAATATGGGACTGGAGAGAAGGCTCTGTGGCTAAAAGCACAGGCTGCTTTTCCAGAGGACCTGAATTTAACTCCCAGCAACCACATGGTGGCTCACAAAAAAAATCTATAATGGGATCTGGCCCCCTCTTCCTGCATACAAGCATATATGCAGGCAGACCACTATACATAATAAATAAATGTAAAAAAAAAAAAAAAAAAAAAAAGAAATTAAAAAAAAAAATCCTGGCTGGGCTTTGGTGGCGCACGTCTTTCTTTAATCTCAGCACTTGGGAGACAGAGGCAGGCGGTTTTCTGAATTCTAGGCCAGCCTGGTCTACAGAGTGAGTTCCAGGACAGCCAGGGCTACACAGAGAAACCCTGCCTCAAAAAAACAAACAAACAAAAACAAAAACAAAACAAAACAAAACAATCCTATGGGGGCTGGAGAGATGGCTCAGAGGTAAAGAGCACTGAGTGCTCTTCCAAAGGTCCTGAGTTCAAATCCCAGTAACCACATGGTGGCTGACAACCATTTGTAATGAGATCTGATGCCCTCTTCTGGGATGTCTGAAGACAGCTACAGTGTACTTACATATAATAAATAAATAAATCTTTAAAAAAAAAATCCTAAAGAATTCAGGAATTACATTGTTTTAATTATTACAATCACAAGTGTGATTCAATTTAATATGAACAAATCTCCTGATAACCAAAGCAAAAAATAATTTACTTACAAAAGAATCGTAATTACTAGAGGTGTAAGAAATGAATATAATAAAACCTAACATTTATCAAAGGAGACTATGCCCTAATTTTAAAATACATCAATTGCCTTTGGTTGCAAACTAAAGCTCACATTCTACTTAAAACACCAGATAAACTTTCATTCAAATCAGAAACTAAACAGATGCCCAAGAGCATAAATATATCCAGAAGAAGACAAAAATATCAATAATGCAAAAGATTCTCTTGGAAAACCCAAGAGGATCAGCTGAAGTAGTAGTAAAATAAAAAGTTCATAAAGTAGCCAGACTCTAATGACATCTGCACATTAATCCCTGTATTAAAACAGCCAATTAAATAATGAAATGGAACTTGTCTCCTATAGTAAACTAAACCATAATAAACCAAGAAACAACAACAAAAATGTACTATATACAAAGAAAGTGGTCACTCGACTTTAAGAAACTGTTTTGGTTTGCTTTGGCTGTTTCACAGTGTATTTCACTGGCCTCGTGTTCATTAATCAGACGAGGCTGGCTGGCACCAAACCCTAATCTGGTATTTCCACCTCTCCAACTCAGAGTGGATCCAGGGATCAAATTCAGGTCCTCATGCTTGTGCAGAAAGCACATTACTGATGGACCAACTGCAGATGGAAAAAGTTCTTGTATTTACCTAAAATAAAAACCCTTCGGGCGGTGGTGGCGCACGCCTTTAATTCTAGCACTTGGGAGGCAGAGACAGGCGGATTTCTGAGTTCAAGGCCAGCCTGGTCTACAAAGTGAGTTCCAGGACAGCCGGGGCTATACAGAGAAACCCTGTCTCAGAAAAACCAAAAACCAAAACAAACAAACAAAAAAAAACCCCAAAAAACCCTTATCCCTGTCTGCCATGAAAAATCATCTGAGGAATATAAACTGTAACCATGTCCTTCCTGTCTATGCCCCAGAGATTCTAACCTAATTGGTCAGCAATGAGATTCAGACTTTAAAACTCCTCATGTAATTCTAATGTTCGGCCAGGGCTGAGAACCACCATGAACCAAAAAGCTAGGATGACTTTCAAGCACAGATGTAGACAAAGATCAGTATCTAGCCCAAAACAAGACAGAAGACGGACCACTACAGCTAAAGAAAGTACACTGTGACTACTATCAGTTGGAAAAAACAACACCAGATTTATCTTTGGTCAAAATTAAATTATTTCTTTGGTGACTCTGTTTATTGTGAGGAGGGAATTCTTAGAGCATGGTGCTGGGGTTGGAATGCCCAGGGCCTCACGCTTACTAAAACAAGTGCTATGCCACAACCCTGAACCAAAAGTGAGGTCAAGATTTAAGAAATAATGAAGAAACATTAAGAGAATACTTTTCTTTCCTTTTTGGGGGTGAGTGCAACAACAGATCTTGCTTATTATATTATCTATGCTGAGGTAGAACTCCAGAGCTCAAGTCATTCCCTTATCTTTTGCCTCTCAAGTTGTTAAAATACAAGTGAGTGTTACCACATCCAGAACAAACGAACATTTATAGTTTGGAATAGGGAAAGCAGTTTCAGATATACAATCCAAAAACATAGAAAGAAAAAAATGGATGTTTCCATGCAAACAAAAAAATATATCCCTGACAAAACATGTGACAGATATATTGTAAATGTGTGGGGCTAATTTGATAAATTGAAAAGAGGAAAAGCTATTTACTGGAAGTCTTAAACTGGTAATAAATAAAAAGCAATAAGCTACAGCTCAGTGGTAGAACACTTACCTAACATATGTAAATCCCTGGGTTGGATCCCTAGCACTATAGGCAGGCAGACACGCACTCCCATACACAGAAAATAATCTGAGAAAACAATTATTTGTGAACTTATGGAAACATTCTAATAAAAACAATTTGACAAGAGTGACAAGTATAAGAAATTAGTATCTAACCACATCCAATGTTGAAAAGGATTTAAACAGGTTCATTCAACATGGGTAACAATAAATTTTGCACAATAATTGTATATCTATAGTCGTAGATATGTTCTTTTTCAAGTATTGATTTTGTTTTAGAAAAGGTCTCACTAGGTAGTCCTGGATGGCCTGGAAATTGATGTTTGTCAATTGATGGATGATAATGATGCCCCTAGCCCTGTGAATGCTAGAACTACAGGAGTACAACAGAACATCTAACCTGTGTCTGTTTATTTTAAATATTCTTCCATTCAAATTTCCCTACCATGACTGAACAATAAGAGCACTTGCTGCTCTACCAGAGAACTGAAGTTCAGTTTCCATCACCCACAACAGGTACCTCATATGATCCTAGTAACTCAAGCTCTGGGGATCTAATGCTCTCTTTCTGCAGACATGCATACACACATATATATATGCACACATGCATATACACACAGACACACATACATATAAATTTTAAAAAACTACACTTCCGAAGATTTATCCACTTATTCACTTGCACGAAGATGTACATGTATAAACTATGTCTGAAACAAGATAACGGCAACAGTGAAACAATGAAACCATCGTAAGTATCCAGTGCATAAAGCATGCCTCCTGGACCAAGTCAGATATCCCTACAGTCCCATGAAGAACTACAAACAAGGAATCACATCCGACTTAGGCTGTAATAGACTTACCAGATCTCTTGTTAGTGTAGAATGCCACTGAACTTCATGTTTAATGAAGTGGACTAGTGTTTTAAAATTTTCCTGTAAATAGGAGCTAGAGAGATACCTCTGTCATTAAGCGCTTGCTGGGTTCATTTCCCAGTACCTACATAGCAGCTTGCAATCACCCATAACTCCAGTTTCAGGAGATCCTCCACTCTCTTCTGGCCTCCATGGGCACTGCACACATGCGACACACAGACATACACAAAGGCAATTATCTATCTATACTTTTTTGTGACTATAGTTGTGAAGAGACTTACTAGACAGGCATGATGACAATCTCTGTAACCATAGCACTTTTACACAGCAGATGCAGGAGGTCAGTGACAAGTTTAAGACCAGCCTGATCTATCTACATAGTCATTCTAGGCCAGATAGGGTTACAAAAGGAAACCCTTTCTCAAAAACCCAAGTGGGGTCCTTCATAATTTTTAAGGTTATTAAATAATCCTGGAGCCGGGCGTGGTGGCGCACGCCTTTAATCCCAGCACTCGGGAGGCAGAGGCAGGCGGATTTCTGAGTTCGAGGCCAGCCTGGTCTACAAAGTGAGTGCCAGGACAGCCAGGGCTACACAGAGAAACCCTGTCTCGAAAAACCAAAAAAAAAAAAAAAAAAAAAAAAAAAAAAATCCTGGGACCAAAAAGTTTGACAACTATTGCACTGATATTATGTATATTTTTAAACATAATTCCAATTCTCAAAAAAATCCTTTTTAAACTGTTTAGTTTGGAATATGAATTAAAAGGGTTCAGCAACTGATCTACCCAGAGGCAATAAGGTCATTAAAAACCCCCTTCCAATATAACTGTCAAAAGGATATGGAAGTATAACAAACCATTCCTCTGCCAAGCATAACTGTAATTTAAGTCTACATTCTCCCTCTACTAACTTTTCAAAAAAGGTAACTGAACTTTTAATGTTGGAAATTACTTCGCTTTTATTTAAGTTAAAAAAAATCTTCTATCTATGGTAGCATCAAGACTTTACACCAGTTTACCACATTATCCTCAACCCTCCAGGAAATATTCTAATAATTTCTCCCTTTCCCTTCTTCAGGTCTAATCAAATCCACAGTCCTACCTGGAATTTGTTGGTTGCACTGCACAGAATAGGTATACTCAGTGGCTGCCATTCAGAAACCTTGGGTCACAAAGCTTCTACAAGGTTTGGTGCTTAAACAGCAATCAGCCTGGGTTTCCTTTCTCTGTACCCTTCTCTCTCCAGTTTCCATCTTTTTTTTTTAAGCTACTTCACATCTACCTTGATATTACCGTTCCCTCTTCTCTAAGTTCAGATCCTGTTATTCGCAACAGTTTCAAGGCTGGTAGCTGAAACTACAACCCAGGCCTTTCTCTAGAACATGAGATGAAGACCATATAGAAGGGCCCTGGAACTACCTAGAGTCCCAGAGTGGGAGGCAATATAACTTCAGTGTGCAAACCAGTGGAGAGAGTCTACCTCTGACAAGCTCGCAGATGATGCTGGTATTGCTGGTTCGAGGACCACTTTGAGAACCACTGTTCTGATGTTTTCACTGAGACACAAAGCTCTACAAATCCCTCTCCACTGTCAACAGTGGCAAGAAGCTGACCGTCTCTAGACATAGCGTCTTTACGACTAAAATGGAGACTGTGACAGTGAACACATTCCTAAGTAATAGAAAGAAAAGAGCAGACAGGAGGATGCACCTCACCAGCTGAGTAAAGAAGCATCCTTTACCAGACTCCTTGATGCATTACAAAGCTGGTTACTGGGAGAAACTGCGCTTCAACTATGTGGTGCCATTTCTACATATTTTCCTCGGAAGTTAAAATCTGGCAATCAACAGCTTATACCTGTCATCTCAGCACTCAGGAGGTTACAGCAGGAGGACTATAAATTGAGGACAACCTAGGCTTCATGGGAATTCAAAGCAAATTCTCACCACCACCCCCTAGCTGGGGAAAAATTTTTATTTTAAAGATAAAAGGAGGTAGAGATTTATCTGATAGGGACTTCAAAAACAAAACAAAACAAAACAAAACAAAAACCTGTTTCTTTCATGGACATGTGAAACTTTCAAGAGAAGGGAAAATAAGAAGCCACACAGATCCATGCTGCCATGTGTCTTGAAAGTAAATGCCCATCATCATTCAAGAAACATTCAAGCACTTCAGCTCACTTACCTTGGTCATGCCTCCTGCCTGTGCTGTATTTAGTCCAGCATGGCCAGCCATTTGTGGGGAAACCTGTGTCAAGGTCTCCGCCAGCACACTGCTTGTGGTCCCCTGCATGGCTGGAGCAGGGTAGGGCATTCCAGCTCCCCTTCCTCTTCCAGCAGCCCCAAGAGATCCATTCATGACTTGAGCTTGCCCTTGTTGAGCCTGATTCATTAAACTATGGCCAGAGTTACTATTGAGAAGGCCTGGGTGGGTCTGGTTGAAGTTAGCATTCATGCAGATCCCAGGTCCAGTCTGTGATGTGGCAGGACTACTGGTCACCAGCCCTACTTGCTTTTGTGCTTGTGGATTCAGTGCTTGGGAGGCAGGGGGAGTGGGCCCAGAGGTGCTGGCTGCCTGTTTGGGCAGGTTGGGTGTTGATGAGTCTCCTTGGTTCAGAGGGCTCTTGCCCATGGCACCTAAGCTGGCCATGTTTGTACTGTTCGGCTGCCCCTGAGCCTGGCCACCAAGGCCCTGTTGCACGGGGCTGCTGGCACTCACATTGCCTATCCCTGGGTTGATGCTAGAGCCGCTGCCTCCTCTAAGAAGCTCTGACAGTTGTTTATGTTTGGACGCAGCATCTGGAACAAGGTTCCCACTGTTTAAAAGGCTTAATTCTCCATTGGGGATCAGCTCATCAGGAAGATCATTTTCCAAGTCAAACAATGATCCAAAATCTAGAAATTAAGCAGAAGTGGAAATGAGAATCTAAGAAAACGTAACAGCTCTCCAACTGTCATGTTGTTATAATCTTAACCTAACGAAACATTTCACACAGACTACTAGCATGTCTTAAGAGTAGTATTAAACCAGTAATGAAACACTATTTAGGGAGGTAAAACAAGAAAAAAATTTTTTTCCAAATTCAGAAAGAGGAAACATTAAACAATAAGAAAAGGACCAACTCTTTGTTTAAAAAAAAAAAAAAAAAAAAATCAGCTGAGCGTGGTGGCGCACGCCTTTAATCCCAGCACTCAGGAGGCAGAGACAGGTGGATTTCTGAGTTCGAGGCTAGCCTGGTCTACAAAGTGAGTTCCAGGACAGCCAGGGCTATACAGAGAAACCCTGTCTCGAAAAAACCAATAAATAAATAAATAAATAAATAAATCACATCCTAAAACAGTAATTAAATAATATGGAATGAGGGAAAACAAAGATACACAAATTAAAGTGCAATAATGAGTTTTTAAACATTCACTGAACTATTGAGATGCTTTGAAGAATACTAAGCCGGGTGGTCCACACATGTAATCCCAGCACATGGCAGTGAAAAAGGGAGAAAGCCAATCTTGGTAATTATAAACATAGAGTTCAAAGCCATTTTGAGCTACATGAGGTTAATGTAGTTCTATGAATAGCAAATTAGGGAAAATTAAACTCAACCTATGTAATTGCATATCTGAAAGTCAAACTGTTTTTTTAAATATACTAGAAAATGACATTAGTGGTTTTCAAAGGGTTGAAGATACATGAGTAAAAATACAGAAACTAAAAAGTGGTTAAGACATAGTTAAACCTTAAAGAACTTTGCACTATATAAGACAAATGATCACAAAGGAAAATGAAGAATGCAGTGACTCCCTGTATAAATGTGCAAGGCATAGAAGCAGTCAACCATCCCAAAGGAAGGTGATACAGTAAACACATCAGTCTTCTTGGTCAACAGACAAATTAAATACAAGCAATTCCCTTCTCCTCGCCCCTTTCAGGACAACCCTCTCTACAGCATAGTTTTCCGTGCATCACCTCTCTACTCCTTCACTCCCCAACCTCCAGTGTGCTCCTCAGCTAGCCACTTGTCTAGGCAAATGCAAAGAATGAAGTGTGCAAACTACTACATCTACCACAATGGTATCCGTAACAGGAAGGAAAAAAGAAATCGAAATAGCAATAACTGAAGGCAATTCAACCATGAATACAGATCATGTACCAGAACCCCAACTCTAAGTCTCCATACTACAGTGTGGGTGCTTAACTCAGCCTTTCTGTATCTCACTCTCATCTGGAAGATAGAGCAATAATGAGTCCTATATAAGTAGGGTTGCTATGGGTACTAGATGAATTAATGAATGGATATCACTGAGGCCTGTCAGTAATATAAATGTAACAAGAATTAGCTCATACCCTTCATCCTAGCACTGAAAAAGCAGAGGCAGTTGAATCTTGAAGCCAGCCTGGTCTTTCAGAACAGCCAAGGCCACACAGAGAAACCCTATCTCGAAACAAACCAAGAAATAGCTATTGCTATTACAGAGCTTAATAAACAGCTATACATTATAAAAATGTTTTAAGTAACTATGATGACTATAGAAATATAAGAATATGTGTGTGTATATAGATATATACATTAGTACCTCATTTGATACAATCAGGTGGGAATATACAGCTGTGTGCTAGAACTAGCTTGCCAGACTAGTAGGTTCAGAGAATGTTAGGGGTTACAAAGGGACTTGGCACTTCTGTGGGGAAAGCCTGAAGAAAGTCCGCACAGTTGTGGTTGAATGTCTGTGTGGAGCTGGAGTATGGTTTCCAGCCAAGAGAGGATTCAGAAGGATTACTGATCTACATGGCATCTCTAGCTTGTGTTAATGGAAAAAAAAAAAAAAAGTGTATTCGTGTGTGTGTGTGTGTGTGTGTGTGTGTGTGTGTGTGTGTGTCTGTGTTACTGAAAAGCATGAAATTGGTAAAGTGTAAACAAATGGCACTAAAGTGAGATTAGACGATAGCTAATGGTAAATACTGATAACACAGTGAGGCAGTGAGTGCAATAGTTAAATTTGGAGATTATCTTTAAGCTTAACAGCCATCTGCCACGCCTTTAGAAATTTAAGAACCTTTCTTCCAGGGTAGCAGAGCATACATTTTAGCTACCCAATTCTCTTCTACCTCCACCACCTTTCACTGTAGACACACCCACGGGGTTCTGAGGTGGCTGCCTGGGAGCTTGCTCTGAGGAAGGGTATCATCTCTCCTGGCCATAGGAGGAAAAATAGGCAGGTAAGTCACACACCAAGACCAAAGTCTGGTGCAGGAAACACATCCCACCTAAAGGAAGCTGAACATCTTAGCCAAGATTATCTGTTACAAGTTTTTCCTCCCTATTAGCAAGGGTTGCTCAGAAAGAAGTCTTCCTTTCCCTACTAGAATTCTCCATGGCCCTATAGCAATCATCTTGCAACCAGAAGAAGAGTCAACACCATCCATCCACTCTGTAGGTGGGGACACAAGAAAAACAAAGGCAGCATCTAAGTTAGTAAGAAACTTAACTGATAAGGTTGAAGATATGGTACAGTAGTTATGTCCAGACGATCCCAAGTTTAAGTACCAGAATTTACATCAAACCGCTCACAAGATCCTGTAACTGCAGCTCCAAGGGGATCTAATGCTTTCACCCTTCACAGAAACACCCCCAACACACACAAATTTAAGAAAGAAAATAAGGGGGAGGGGCTTCTGGAGGGGAAACTGGGAAGGGGGATAACATCTAAAATGTAAATAAATAAAATAACCAATAAAAAAAAACTAAATAAAATAAGTTTTGGTTTAGTTTGGTTTTTCAAGACAGGGTTTTTCTGTGTAGACCTGACTGTCCTTTAACCAGAGACCTACCTGTGTCTGCCTCTCAAGTGCTAGGATTAAATGTGTGCCGCTACTGCCCAGCCAAAGTGAGTATTTTTAACAACTGAATTGGTAAAGTCTGAACTGTTGAATTGTCTATCCCTGGAACTTTCTACCTTCAAATATCTTTTTTTCTGAGAAAACACACCTTGTAGAGTTAAAACCATTTACCTGTACTTTTAATTCAGCTATTTTAGCCAGCACCTCCGAATACCCTCTATTTTTTTTTATTCGTATTTTTTTTCCATTAACACAAGCTAGAGATGCCATGTAGATCAGTAATCCTTCTGAATCCTCTCTTGGCTGGAAACCATACTCCAGCTCCACACAGACATTCAACCACAACTGTGCGGACTTTCTTCAGGCTTTCCCCACAGAAGTGCCAAGTCCCTTTGTAACCCCTAACATTCTCTGAACCTACTAGTCTGACAAGCTAGTTCTAGCACACAGCTGTATATTCCCACCTGATTGTATCAAATGAGGTACTAAGTACAGAAGGAGCATACACAGTGTAGTGGCTATTCCTGGTTGTCAACTTGACTATATTTGTAATGAACTACAATCCAGAATTGGAAAGCTCACCAGTGACCCTAATCTGGAGGCTGGGAGATAGAAGTTTCTGACCTGGATCTTGGTATGGAGATCTTGAAGACAAGAAGGTCTCAGAGTTCAAGGTCATCTGGGATTAAAGGTGTGGTGGCACACACCTTTAATCTGGGCTACAATACACCTTCTGCTGGAGACCATACAAGGACATTGGAAGGGAGTCGCTCTTTTGCCTGCTTGCCGTGTGGGACTGAGCAACTGCTAGATCCTTGGACTTCCATTCACAGCTACTATTGAACCATTGTCAGGAATTGGACTGCAGACTGTAAGTTATCAATAAATTCCTTTACTATATAGAGACTATCCGTAAGTTCTGTGACTCTAGAGAACCCTGACTAATACACACAGGCAGATGTGTTTTGCAGTACTACAAACTAAGTTGCGAACAGGAAAGTCCTTTTCTAAGGACTTCAGTATATAAAAACATCTTTTCATACATAGTCACAGCACATTTGTCAAATTCACAATAAGCCCTTTCTACTACAGATAATATTTTATGTGCTGCCTTCCAGACTTTACTTCCCCACTATACAACATTTCTCTCTCACACACATACTTACTCTTTATTTAGTGCACAAAAAAAAAAAAGCTTCATTTTAAAATATGTGTATGCAGCAGGGAGTGAGGTGTATACATTGGAGGGGACCAGAGGAGAGCTAGAGTAAGCCACTCAACACGGGTGTTTGGAACCAAACCCCTCTGCAAGAGCACACCTATTTTTTTTTTTTTTTTAAGGCTTTGGCTCTTTAAGTTAGAGTTTCACTTTGTGGCCCTGGTTGTCCTAGAATCTATGTAAACTCAAAGAGGTCTGCCAGCTGCCTCTGGCTCTTGAGTGCTGGGATTAAAGGCTTGTGCTACCACTGGCCAACAGCAGTACCCATTCTTAACTGAGCTATCTTTCCACCTGATTGTTCTGCAGAAATTCCTTCATACAGGGTGCCTCTTCAGGATCAATTTCAAGAAGGGAATCTCATCCTGGAAGGGCAGACAACCCAGAAGACAGTCCTGACTTATCAGCACTAGACTCTAGCCCCAGCCAGCACTTCTTCAATCTCCCTTTCTTAATGGAGCTCTCCTCCACCAGTTAAGCATTATGGCAAAATCAGATTTCCTTCCCATCTGCCTGAGCTGGGGATGAGGAAACCATGTCAAACACTGTGAACCAGCAAACACAATTCAAATATGTTAAGGTTGCAGCAACCTAAGAATTTTCTATGGACTCTTGTAAGCATCTCAAGCACTCTTCCTAGAAGAGGGAAATGAAGACAAGGAACAGGAAATAAAACCAAACAAAATGTTGAGGTAAATTCATAAGGGCTATGTCAGGACCCCTGCTTGTGAGCAATGGAAAAGCTAAGCCCAGGAGTTCAGGTCTCTACTTAACACCTGGCTGTGTCCTTGGTGCAAACTATTTCTTTTCTTCATTCAAACACCCTCATCTACAAAGAAGAGACAATCACATGGAATAGTTACAAAATGACAAAAGATGGACTAGAAAATCCTGTGCCACAGATAGGAGTTAATTTATAATCCCCTGAAGACAAAGAGGTGTAGTAATACACACCTTTAATGTGCCACAACCAAGGGGCAGGCAGGGGGAGAGGGATTTCGGTGAGTTCAAAAACAGCCAGGGCTACACAGTCAAGCCCAATCAAAAACAAAACAAACAAACAAACAAACAAAAACAAAACCTTAAACACAACTTCACTCTAACAGTTTTTTGCCTTTACGCCTTTACCTTTTGTCTACCACTCTACCACGCAACAATCAGATCAGTTTTCATTTAGACAGCATTCTACTACTTAACAAATGCACAAACATTATTATCATTGTGAATGGTATTTTCCCTGATAATTACTTTGGTTTCAGTTTTTGCTAGCCTGTTCCCATTTTGTCTTTGTTGATCACTTTTCTCTGTGTAACCCTGGTTGTCCTGGAACTCACTCTGTAGACCAGGCTGGCCTAGAACTCAGAGATCCACTTGCCCCTGCCTCCTAAATGCTGGGATTAAAGGGTACAACCACCCACCACCACCTTGTCTCATCTATTTTCAATCCAAACATCAACAGCTGTTTGAGTGCAGCAAGAGTTGAACAATTGCTGCATTCTTATCGGCCAGTTCTAACATATGAATATGTGTGCAACCAAATGTCCTAGGTGTGGCTTTGGTTTTTTTTTTTAATTATTATTATTGTTTTGTTTTCAAACAGGGTCTCACTATGTACTCCTGACTGGCTGACTTGCCTCCCCTATGCTGGGGGTGTGGCTCTTTTAAAACTATCATCCTGCTTCTCACCACTTTTCCCTATACTCTAGCTTAAAATAAATATCAAAAGTAAGTGAAGGTGCTGAGCCAGAACACAGCTGTATGACAAGGCACACCTAGGCTTTCTGCACACTATAGTGTCCCAACAGTGAGATGAGAGACAGTAATCTAGCCTATCTAAAGTCCCTAAATTTCAGCTTAGAGCTACCATTTCCAATCCCAGATCCAATCACCAAAGCCCTGGGAGGATGCAAAGCTGAAGCTGCAAAGATAAAGGGACTCTCTCCTTCCAGGCCCTTTCCTTGAGCAGAAGTCACGGTCACACATCAAATACCAACATTCCTGTCACACTTCAGGGCTAGAGACAAGAGCGTTCTCAATGCTGAGGCTTCCTGTCTATCAACTTGAAGCCCATCACTTTAAACAAGCTGATACACTAGAAAATGAGCTATAGTTTCCTCATTTCTACTGAACCACTGTGAAGTCAAGGAGGTCCATTTGTGGAAAGAGGAACGTGTAAGGACTTAAGACAGAAACAGCCAAGTAAAACAAACAAAGGACACTTCACTGCTAGTTCAGAAACCCAAATCAAGTCTGTAGACCTTGCTCAGGTATCAATCACTTCAGAACACTCAATATGATACTCAACCTGAGCTGTGAGCCAGAATACACATCTATAGTGCCAGCACTGACAAGGCTGATACAGGATTGCAAGTTACAGACCAGCCTGGGCCACAGAGCAAAATTCTGTACAGAAGAGCCAGAACAAACCCAGGGCTGACTCAAGAGAAATGTAAGAAGAAGGGGAAGGGAGAGGGGAAGGAGGGAGAGAAGGATGTAGAGAAGGGGGAAAGGTAAGAAGGAGGGAAGGGAAGAGTGAAGGAAGAGAAAAAGACCATGAGAAACATCAGTATATCAAGTAACAATGAACAAACTACTGCCAGATACTAAGACAAAAAAAAAAAAAAAACTGTTTATTTCACAGAATCACCCACTAGGATTGGCCAAGCGTCTTAGCCACTTAGAAGGCAGGATCCAGAAGACTACCAACACAGCGAGACTGTCCTTAAAAAGACCCAAGTGTAAAAATACACAACTGTAACCCAAGCTATTGGGGGGGGGGGGGCTCAAGGCTTTAGTAATTTACCAAAAATTAGAAAATAATAAAATAAAATGGAGGAAAGCTACAGCTCAGCAGCAGAACATTTCTCTAGCATATTCAAGGTCCTGAATTAAATTCTCAGAACCCCAAACAATCAACCAAAAGCAGGCAAGTGGCTGAATCAATGTTTGCAGCCAATGATATCTGACAGCAGTTACAAGTCTACACCAACCAACCAGCAAATCACACACAAACACACCTTCTTTGGGTTTTCTAAAATACCCTCTTTTCTTGCCCATGATACAACATAATTCCAGAACTTGAAAGGTGAGGAGAGGAAAATCAAGAGTTCAAAAGCAGTCAATGCTACATGAGACACTGTCTCAAAACTCAAAAAAACAAAATCAAATAATCAATATAAATAAGGTTTGGGAGATAGTTCAGCCAATAAATGCCTGCTGAATAAGCATAGAAGACCAGAGTTCAAACCCTAGCACTCAAGGGAAACAAAAAACAAGCAAACAACCAAAAAACCAAAAAACCCAGAAGGTACAGTGTTATTCATCCTAGCACTGGAAAGCACAGGCAGATAGATTAGAGACTCGCTGGCTGGCCAGCCTCAAGTAAGCCCCTGTTTCAGAAGAGGACCTCTGGCCTTCACAAACATGTACAAATATATACGCAACATACACACATACACAAACACAACAAAAATTTAAAGCTAAAAATACAGTACTATCTTAAAACCTTTTGTTTTCTTTTGCATTACATTTGGAGGCCCAAATTCTGAACTGACAGAATTGGCATTTGTCTCAAAGCGTGATGCCAAGCCCTCTTCTCATACACTCTGCTGGCCAGAAGAACGAGCTCTTACCCTCTACAGACTTATCAAGTAATACTACCTAAAGTAATACTACCAACTTCACTTTTTAGCTCAGGAGGGTACAATCTCAGTGAAAGCACTGAGAAGTTCTATGTCTAACTCACCACTGTCAACTTAGTGCCTTGGCATAAAATGATAGTATTAGGCACTCAATAAACATCATGTGTGCATCAATTATACAAAGCCAATTTTAGCAAGTTCTTATCTAGAAAAACTAATAAAGCAGTCATCTTAACATCACTACATTTTAAAACAAAACAAAAGTAATAAATGCTCTTAGAATGTTACATTGTTTGACTCATTTTTTCCCTTTCCATTTATGTTCCAGGGGGTTCTGGTGTCCTAGAATCCTTCACTCTATTGGCTATACCTTAGCGGCCTGGATCCTGAGGCTGACACAAAGGCTAGCCATGGAGGAAAAAATGGTAGTGAGAGAAATGGATGCTGGGTTGTTGGTTCTTTTTTTTTCCATTTTAATTATGTGAATGTGAAGGGAGGATGTACTGTATGTACACACAAGTGCACATGCATTCAGATGCCAAGAAAGGGGAATGGATCCCCTAGAGCTGAGTTGCATGTCACTCGTTATAAGCTAACCAGTGTGAATGCTGGGAACTAAACTATGGTCCTCTACAAAGGCAACAAAGGTTCCTAACTGCTGAACCATCTCTCTAGCTCAAGACTGTTTTGTTACACTCCAATTTCCCCTAATTCCCTTCTCAGGAGTATCTTGTCTCCTACACATTCCTTATTTCTTTCTAGTATCGGTGAAAAATATCTGCTTTCTTTCATTTTTCAGAATCCTCTATGTTTTCTTTTGACATTCACTTGTACTATAATTGACTACTCAAGTGTTCCTCTCAAATCTTTTAAAAGCTGAACATTTCTACTCTGTCACCCTGGAAAACTAAAAAGAAAATTTTAATTCCCAAATCACTCCTCCTGGGTACAATGTGAGGTAATGCATGTCTATTAGCTCAATTAAGCCAATCTAACACACACACACACACACACAGAGAGAGAGAGAGAGAGAGAGAGAGAGAGAGAGAGGTATAAAAGCTTTGATGTTATATATGATAAAATATGATTTTGTTAATTTGAAAATTCGGGGCTTGATTTTTGGGATTCTGTTTGTTTGAGACAGTGTCTTATTGTGGAACTCTGGCTGGCCTGACTATGTAGACTAAGTTGGCCTCCAGTTGCTCAAGTTAATACATTTTTTTTTTTTTGAAGGCTTGGGATAAGACATACTAGAAAGTACACATTTAAAGACAGCTGGGTAGATACTTTCATGGGGACCATCCTGTTTAGTACTTTCTCAATGTATTTATCAAAATATGACTCTTTATACACAAATAGGAAAGGCTGTCTGGGATAAAGAGAAGGGCACAGTGGGTCTGGGTTCAAATAACAACAATCATCACTGCTGTCTCCCTGACCAGATCATACTTTCCTCAGCAAGATGAGAGTAAGAATACAGACAAACTGTCCACAGGATATAGATGAGGGAACTTAATAAACGTCAGTTATTATTGAGTTCAACTTAAGACCATAACTGTCAAGGTCCCAGCACTCACACCTGTCCAAAACAAGGCCAAGGACATTCTCAGCCTGAATGACTTGTGGCCATTCTGGAAGAAATGAGGCTTACTTAGCCTTGGACATCCTTAGTAATTATACAAATAAGTAACAGAATAGTTCTCCAATGACGGGGTTTGGGAGAGGAAACTATGCCAGTATAAGTTTATTCATGCAATTATACAGGTTCCCAAAAGACACTGAACTTTTATTTCCTCAGTGACTGTCAAGAAATAATTAAAGCAAATCTCTCTAAAATCTTCTGTAATTCAGGCTTTTATGCAAACATGCTACCATATAATTGCTACAGAATACTAATGTTTTAATTCATTCTGGCTTGTTTGGTTGGTTGTTCTTAGGGTTTTTTGTTTGTTTACTTTATTGGTTGGGTGTCTGTTTCTTGAAACAGGATCTCACAATATCCTGGAACTTACTATGAAGACCAGATTGACCTCAAAGTCTTTTATCTCTGCTTCCCAAATGCTGGGATTAAAGGCATGTACCACCTTGCCCAGCTTTTCATTTTAATAGTGATCTGTGTAAAAAGTTCCATCTCCCCTCCCCTCCCCTCCCCTCAGGATAACAAACCTGTTAAGAGACTGACTCCCCTGTAGTCGACAGAGGCTTCCTTCCCAGCCCTCTCTAAAGTGGAGAACAAGACACACCTGCCTTGGACAGTCCCTCTGTGCAGAAATGACTTGCCAGGTTATGTCAGTGTTTGAGAAGTCATGCTACTGAAGACTCCATCCAGAGGCACTCTTAAGGTGACAAGCTGCCTCAAAAGTACTTAAAGTATTTATATCACACACACACACACACACACACACACACACACACACTACACTACTGCAAGTGAACAGAAGGAAACCAAGCAAGGTATTCACTGAAATCACTGAAAAAAACCATAGAACCTTACAAAGTATAATATAAATCACAGAGGAAATAGCTAATTTTTAAAATGCACTTTTATGGAGTTGGCAAAAATGGCTCACTGGGAAAAAGTGTTTCCTGCCAAGCCTGACAAACTAAATGTGCTCCCCAGAACCTTCATGGTGTATACTCACTCTAAATAGATAAATATGTTTAAAAAAAATTTTAAATCCACTTTCTAGTCAGGTATAGTGATTAATACCCTAAAAATCCCAGCTGGGAGGCTGATGCTTGCCAACATGGCTAAGGCCAGTCAGTGTTACACAGAAAGCCCCAAGGTAGAAGCATTAGACAGTAAGACTCTGTCTCAAAATAAATATAAAGAAAAGAAGAAAAACCATATTTGATACAATTCTTATAAAATCTATTTTATATGATTATTATCAAATGTGAGCATTTTGTTTCTCTCAGATACATGTCATGACCACTATGATAAGAGGAAAGTGTTTAACTTCCCACTTGAAGAATCCAAAGACAGGGCTGGAAAGATGACTCACCAGGTAAGAGCACTGACTGCAATTGTAGAGCTCCTGAGTTCAATTCCCAGCAACCACATGGTGGCTCACTACCATCTGTAATGGATCTGACGCCCTCTGCTGGTGTGTCTGAAGACAGCTACTGTATACTCATATACATGAAAAATAAGTAAGTAAATCTTAAAAAAAAAAAAAATTTTTTTCAAAACAAGCACAGTATGGTACCGCACAATGCAGGTCTTTAGGGAGATGGAGGCAAGAGAATCTTCAATTCAAGGCCAGCCTGGAATACTTAACAAGACCTTGTCATAAAACAAATCAAAACTTAACCCAAGACTAATTTATGTGAATGTTCTTGTCATGCCCTAAATCATCAAATCCTAGAGACTATCATTCTCCTACATTAACTCTCTACACTGACGCCATTCAGACTAAAACAGCTCAAGTTTGTTCCATGTAGTGTGTTCACGACCTTCTTTAGCCCTGAAGAATAGAGACAAACCTTCAAAATACAAGGCTGATGATACAGGAGGCAGTTGTCACAGCAACAGGCCTCCAGAACTATAATA
Organism: Mus caroli; assembly: GCF_978045245.1. Classification (NCBI taxonomy): domain Eukaryota; kingdom Metazoa; phylum Chordata; class Mammalia; order Rodentia; family Muridae; genus Mus; species Mus caroli. The sequence goes on from NW_028227272.1 coordinate 721,401, forward strand.
CATGACCTAGAAGGCCCTACTAGTTTACCTTGATTGTCCAGAACTAGGATAGGAAGAAGGGGTTATTTTCTGCTGGGGGACTGAAAGGGACTCAAAACTCCAGGAAAATACTAGAACCAGGTGCCCACTCAAGCTACAGCTCAACTAATTGTTGGGGAGGGGATTAAAAAGGAATGTGGGCTCAGCTACAACTGTGCCCCTGCAGCAATGAACACACTCAGACTCTGCAGCCACTTCAGCAAGCACACACCAGTACACCAAGTCTCTAGACCAATAGCTGTCAGTTACAAGACAAGCAGGTAGTAACATCAAATCACGACAGAAGGACAAAGAACATATCCTGGATGTTAAACAAATTTAGATGTCACAAAAAAATTTTTTTAGATGTCACAATATAGAAATATACATGGGCTACTGCTTGTCCAAAACAGGAAATCAATCCATTAAGTACAAAAATACTCCATTAAACACAGGGATGTCTCTGTGGTATAAAAAGCTTTGCATAGAATGTAAAAGGCCTTGGGTTCAATTCCCAACACTACAATAACAGCAATAATAAATGAGTAAATAAACACATAAGAAACTATTATTAGGTGTGGTATCTTGGATTGGAATCCCAGCACATGGGAGGCTAAGGCTGCTGCAAGTTCCAGACCAGTCTGTGTCTTAAAAAAAAAAAAAACAAAAAAAAAAACCCTCTTCCATATAAAAATTAAGAGGCACAAAAGGACAGTGAATCAACTAAGCATTGAGCCTGTGTTGTTAGCTGATGTCTACAATACCTCAGCATTAAAGACTGAAGCAGGAGGATCATCAAAAGTTCAAGGACAGCCTGAACTAAATAATAAAACTATGTCTAAAAACTAAAAAGAAAAAAAAAATGTATTAACTACTAAACTGTGTCAACAAATATAAATAGACCACTTAGAGATGTTTACACTGAACACATATGTGCTGTTTTTTTTTTTTAAGCTTTAAGACTTCATTAAAATACATGCTTCTGGAGGAAAATCTGATTAAACCGAAATTACAGAAACAGCAAAGTTCTCAGGCACTAAAGGTGCCTGCCACACAAGTCTGACAACCTCAACTGAACGACCCAAATTCATGAGTGTAAAAAGAGAGAACCAATTCCAAAGTTGTCCTCTGACTTCCACATGTGTCATTACACACACACACACACACACACACACACACACACACACACGCATCCAATAATTTGAATTACAAATGCAGGTCAGTGAGACAGTTTAGCAGTTAAAGGCACTTGTTGCCATGCTGGACAACCTAAGTTTAATGCCTGGGTAAAAGAAGGGAACTGACATTTTACAAGCTGTTCTCTGACTGCCACTGGAAAAAAATGGTAATGCACACACCCATACGCCCATCTAACATACACATGCACACACAACAAATGTTATTTTAAAAAATTAGGTTTAAGCCAGACATGTTTGCACATGCCTTTAATCCCAGCACTCAGAAGGCAGAGGCAGACAGATCTCTAAGTTCAAGGCTAGCCTGGTCTACCAGAGTTTCAAGACAGCTAGGGCTACAGAAAGAAACCCTGCCAACAACAAAGAAAGAGAGAAAAAGAGAGAGGCAGAGGCAGAGGCAGCAAGGGAGCTTTGAAAAGACAGCTCAAAGGGTAAAGATGCCTGCCACTAAGTCCAAGAACCTGGGCTCAATACCTAGGATACATGTAGTGAGAGAACCCAGTCCCAAGAGTTATCCCCTCACCTTCAGATGGTTCTGCTGTGTTTACTAACAAATAAGTAAACAAATGTAATTTTTTAATTTAAAAAGAAACCTGAGAAAAAATTACAAATGCATGTGGCTTTTAATTAACAATCACATCTAGGACCTGCCTATCCTACAGGTTTATTTGCATTTAACTTCACAGGGCACTATTTGTGAAAGAAAAACATTAGGAATACCTAAATATCCATCAGTGGGAGCTCAAACAGTAAAACACCAGACCAGAAAATGCTATGACAGCTCTTTAGGTACTAACATACTACCTTGGTCAGGAATGAAAAGGGGAGGAGAAAGAAGGAATCAGGCACTGACTATTCAGGCACACCTGTCGCCTGACTCTAAGCCTTGTTAACTACTAGTGTAAGTAGTTATGGAAACTGGTGTTTTTAAAGTGGTCTCTCCTCACTGTAGGGTGCTCAGGCTCAGTGATCAGCTTCAGCATCCATGATAACAATAGCTCCAGGTGCTCCAGTTCCAGCTGGACTTTACTAATAAGAGGATAAAACTCAAAATAGATTCAATATTAGCTTTGAATATTGTTTTCACATGGGCCTAAAATGATGGAAAGGGGGAAATTACTTTTTTCTAAATAAATATGACAATCTACATGTAACATTTTGTATCTAAAATACAGAACTATAAATATTGCTCACATCCAGAATTCTGACATCATTTAAAACAAAATAAAAAAATCAGGCATTGGTTCTTTCCAGTAATGCATCAGTGAGAAACCACTAATACAGACTGTAAAAGATGGAGAGTGTAACAAAGGAAGTGACAACCAAAGATACTGGTAAAACAGTCACACCTTATCTCTGTCCCACATTTAATAGAATCTCCTAACTACAAATAAAAATATGCGTATATGTGAATTTCTTTTTATTAGCTTTTTACTTTTGTGTGTGAATGTATGTGCATGTAGGCACATGTGTGGAGGTACACACGTACGAAGACAACTTATAGAAGTTGCTTCTCTCCTCTGTAGGTCTTAGGGATTAAACTCAACTTGGCAGCCAGAACCTCTGCTGAGCCATCTCACTGGTGATTGTGGAGATTTTTTTCTTAAAGAAAGATGAGTGTTTTGAAATACAGAGGTAGTAGAGTTCCTGGTATACATAAGGCCCTGGTCTCAAACCACTGGAACACAATCAATGAACCAATCAATCAACTAACAAATAAGATGATTTTATTTGACTTATGTTTTTAAAGGGCTTTCCTTTCTTTCTTCCCTCCCTTTCTCCCTTTCTCTCTCTCTCCCTTTCCTTCCTTCCTTTTCTTTAAATGCTTTCTGCTACTATTTGCAATGCACTTGCCTGGTCAGTGCTCTACTACTTTAGTAAATTTTAAACCCTGGTTTTGGTTTAAGAAGCATTTAGTATTCCATTGTGTAAATGTACCACATTGTCTGTATTCATTCCTCTGTTGAAGGACATCTGGGTTCTTTCCAGATCCTGGCTATTATAAATAAGGCTGCTATGAACATAGTGGAGCATGTGTCCTTATTACACGTTGGAGCATCTTCTGGGTATGTGCCTAGGAGTGGTATAGTGCTGGGTCCTCAGGTCCAATTTTCTGAGGAACCAACAAACTGATTTCCACAGTGGTTGTACCAGCTTGCAATCCCACCAGCAAAGGAGGACTGTTCCTCTTTCTCCATATCCTCACCAGCATCTACTGTCATCCGAGTTTTTGATCTTAGCCATTCTGACTGATGTGAGATGGAATCTCCAGGTGGGACAGTCTCTGGATGGCCCTTCCTTCAGACTCTGCTCAACACTTTATGGCCATATTTGTTTCTGTGAGTATTTTGTTCTCCTAAGGACTCTGGTCTTTCTTCTTCTTTTTTTTTTAAAGATTTATTTATTTATTATTATAAGTAAGTAGACTTTAGCTGTCTTCAGACAGACCAGAAGAGGGCGTCAGGTCTCATTACGGATGGTTGTGAGCCACCATGTGGTTGCTGGGATTTGAACTCTGGACCTTCAGAAGAGTAGTCGGGTGCTCTTAACCCACTGAGCCATCTCACCAGCCCTGGTCTTTCTTCTTATTTGGAGCTTTTGGGCTAATATCAGTGAGTGCCTACCATGTGTGGTTCTTTTGCCATTGGGCTGCCTAACTCAGGATATTTTCTAGTTCTATCCATTTGCCTAAGAATTTCATGAATTCATCGTTTTAATATCTGAGTAGTATTCCACTGTGTCTTGCCGAAAGCAATCTACAGGTTTAATGCAATCCCCATCAAAATTCCAAATCAATTCTTCATAGAGTTAGAAAGAGCAATTTGCAAATTCACTGGGAAAAAAACCCAGGATATCGAAAACTATTCTCAACAATAAAAGAACTTCTGGGGAATCACCATCCCTGACCTCAAGTTGTATTACAGAGCAATAGTGATTAAAAACTGCATGGTTTTGGTACAGAGATAGGCAGGAAGATCAATGAAATAGAATTGAAGACCCAGAAATGAACCCACACACATATGGTCACTTGATCTTTGACAAAGGAGCTAAAACCATCCAGTGGAAAAAAGCATTTTTAACAAATGGTGCTGGTTCATATAGAAAAATGCAAATCAACCCATTCTTATCTCCTTGTACAAAGCTCAAGTCCAAGTGGATCAAGGACCTCCACATAAAACCAAATACACTGACACTTATAGAGGAGAAAGTGGGGAAGAGCCTCGAACATATGGACACTTGGGAAACATTCCTGAACAGAACACCAATGGCTTGTGCTGTAAGATCAAGAATCTACAAATGGGACCTCATAAAATTGCAAAGCTTCTGTAAGGCAAAGGACACTGTCAATAAGACAAAACGGCAACCAACAGATTGGGAAAAGATCTTTACCAATCCCACAAAACCCAGACACTATTGTGGATGCCAAGAAGTGCATGCTGAAAGGAGCCTGATATGGCTGTCTCCTGAGAGGCCCTGCCAGAGCCTTATAAATACAGAGAAGGATGCTCGAAACCAACCAGTGGACTGAGTGCAGGGTCCCCAATAGAGGAGTTAGAGAAAGGACTGAAGGGGTTTGCAACCCCATAGGAAGAACAACAATATCAACCAACCAGACCCCCCACCCCCAGAGCTCCCAGGGACTAAGCCATCAACAAAGGAGTACACATGGCTCCAGCTGCATATGTAGCAGAGGATGGCCTTGTCATGCATCAATGGGAGGAGAGGTCCTTGGTCCTATGAAGGCTCAACAAATACCCCAATGTAGGGGAATTGAGGGCAAGGAGGTGAGAGTGGGTGGGTAGGTATAGGAACATCCTCATAGAAGCAGGGGGAGGGAGGATGTAATAGGGTGTTTCCAGGAGGGAAGGAAACCGGGAAAGGGGTTAACATTTGAAATGTAAATAAAGAAAATATAAAATAAATAAAGAGAATGAAAAAAAGAGGCCTCAGAAGTCCCTAGTTCAACTTCCTGAATACATTTCTAGAGACTACTTAACCCATGAACACACGATCATACATCTTTTATCCCTAAAACGTCTTAATCTTGAAGCATCCTAACCTTTTATTTAATGACTTTCAAACACTGCTGCCTTTTGCAGTAACCAACCCTTTCCAGATGACCTAAAACAGGGAGCTCGACTACCTCAGAGAAGGCTCCTTTTCCTACCAGACTTCGGGATTAGCTTCAGTGTTTCATAATCTCAAAATTAATTAATTGAAAGACCTGAGATTAACAAGTATTCTTAAAATAATCAAGTAAGAAATTGATTTTTACTGCTTAGTGCAGGCTATTAAGCTACAGCTAACCTATCACTTAATAAAGTAGGTAGCAAAAGCCAAAGGTTTGAAGACCTTTTCTAGACCAAAAACCATACAGAATGTGAGTATGATCTGCTTACATGGCATGCATTTTAATACCAGTAACAAACCTGAGATATGAAATTTTTTAAAACCTCAGTTCTTCCTATTTACTGTGCAAACACTAAAAAAATATTGTTATTTAAGCATAGAACCAAAACTTCACTGTTAAAATAAGAACAGCTTGAGAGCGCTCAAGAGATGGTTCAGTAGTACTGAAGCTCTTACAGAAGACAAAAGTTCAGTTCCCAGCACCAACATTCAGGCAGCTCACAACCTCTTGTAACTCAAGCTCCAGGGGACATTCTTCTGACTCCTCAGGCACCCACCCACACACACACACAAATAAAAGTAAAATGAACCTTTAAAGGGAAAGGGAACTGAAGAAATGGCTCAGGAAATTAAGAGGATATTCTGTTCTCACCGAGGACCCAGTGAGGTTTCCTGAACCCGAGTTAGGTAGCTAACATGTTAGCTAGTTAGGTAGGCCTCTAAATGTAGCTCCAAAGAAATCCATAACCTCTGGCTTCTGTAGGCACTGGCACTCACATGCACATACTCCCTACAAACATCTGTTTTTTTAAAGATAAAATAAATCTTTTAAAAAAGAGATAGAATGAGGCCTACTCTTGAAAGATTAATACTTCCAATTAATTCCTCTAAGATTCATCAGTAAAGTGTGTTTACAATAGGTCAGCATCTACAAGGGTAGTGTATAAAGAAGCCACATGTAACATGCTTAGGGGTTCACAGTAGAGCTCTAAATGAGAAAGAAAAAGCTTTTAATCCCAGCACTTCATAAGTAGAGGCAGTCAAATCTGAGTTCGAGGCCAGCCTGATCTACAGAGTGAGTTCCAGGACAGCCAGGGCTACACAGGGAAACTATCTCAAAAAAAAAAAAGGAAGTTTTAAAGTGAGTTTTCTGTATATGAATGGCTTATATTCGTTTTCTAGGGTTAATTCACTGAAAAAAATAGTTGTCATACTATGATGTGGGTCCTGGTGATCTAGAGGGACAAGACAGGCATACATACATATAAATAATAAAATAAGCCTTTGGGGGGAGGTAGAGAGATGACAAAGGCTCTGCTGGGCACTGGTAAACTGACTAGCCATACCACTCACCTCAGTTCCACCACACAAGAACTGTAGCTTTTGCATCAAGGTTATCATCATGACCCAGCCAAGCGTCCATCTCCATCCCTCACACACAAACACAATAAGCACCAAAATATTTGTTGGATAAAAATGAAATGGTGGAGCTGAAACCAACTCCAAGACTATCATCTGTGTCCATGGTCTCAGAAGCCATTGAAGGTTCCTAAATTAGGGTGGTCAAGTAAACAAGGCAAGAACAAAACTATTTTTTGCAAATTATTATTAAAGTGTTCAAGAGATTACACCTCCAGACTTTCACACTTGACACTTGTGCTGTTCCTCATGCCCAGAAAAGAACCAACTACCATCTCTTCATCCTCAGGTCTCTCAGCCCACAAGACCCTTTGGAGCAAGTTTTGCCCCATCTGGGTTGCACAGACTCAGTGGCCTACTCTGGGAGCTGTAATAGCAGACTGCATGGGATAGGCCTTCCCCAGCATGAGGACATGCATGAAGGCAGAGTCTAGGCCTGTCTCATCACTCAATCAACCAGGGCCCACACCACAATATAACAACTATTAACCCAGTAAGTAACAGTCATAAATATTAAATAATATTAAAGATAACTCTAGACAAATACAAGAAGCAAATGAGCTTAGAGCTGCACTGTTGCAAACAATGGTCACTGGTTACACAAGGCCATTTACTTAATTTTTTTCAAAACTTTAAAATTTAGCCAGGCATGGTGGTCTATACATGAAAATGTAGCACTTAAGAAGTGGTAGCAAAAGAAGTGCTTGCTGACAACCTATAGCTGTCTCCTGAAAGGCTCTGCCAGAGCCTGACAAATAGAGGCATACGCTTGCAGCCAACCACTGCACTGAGTACAGGGTCCCCAATGGGGGAGTCAGAGAAAGGACTGAAGGAGCTGAAGGGGTTTGTAACCCCATAGGAAGAACAACAATAAACAACCAGACCCCCGTCCCCCGTCCCCCGTCCCCCCGCCCTGGAGCTCCCAGGGACTAAATTACCAACCAAAGAGTACACATGGAGGGACCCTTGGCCCCAGCTGAATATGCAGTAGCGGATGGCCTTGTCGGGCACCAATGGGAGGAGAGGCCCCTGGTCCTGTGAAGGCCATACCCCAGTGTAGGGGAATGCCAGGGTGGGGAGGGGGGAGGGGGGAGGGGGGAGGGGAGCACTTCATAGAAGCAAGAGGAGGAGGGAATGGGATAGGGGGTTCAGAAGGGGAAAGGGGATACATTTGAAATGTAAATAAATAAAATACCCCCCCCCCAAAAAAAGGTGATGGAAAAAGAATCATTAGTTCAAGGCAAATCTCAGCTACTCAGTGAGTTTGAAGCAAGCCTGGGCTACTAAAAACCCTGTCTCAAACAAATAAAAGTAAATACATAACTTAATAAAATTGAATAGTTCTTATATCAGACTTGTCTTATTTCAAGTACTTGATGGTACACATGGGCTTTTAACTCCTACTGAACAACACTGACTTAGACTCTAGGTCACCAACATCATCTGAACAAGGGCAATATTAACCTTTTCCCCATACTTCTGGCACTAAGAAGGCAATCACAAGAACTACACCACTGACTTCTCTTCCTATCATCTACATGGTCCCTGAAGAGGTTTTGTGAAAAGGTCAACTGTGGGCCGGTCATGCTCTACATACAACACCTGATCATTAGTGTATAGGACCCTACAGTTTATACATACCTTTGGCTTTATTTTCAGTATTAGCTGTTAACTAAGTTACAAGCCACCCACAAATTAATGACACCCACAAATTAAAAGGAAAATTCCTGGTCCACTGTGGGACAATTTTTGCTAGTAAAAGGCCATACATCTCCATAGCTCAAATATAGAAGAGAATGGAAAAATAATAACTCCCAATGAAAGAACTTCCCATCACAGAGTCTGCAGGAAGAGGAAACCACACAATACTATGGAGCTAGATATGCTCCCTCAAGATTCATGGATGAAACAAACAAGGATGAATAAGGTCTCACTGGCACTCCTCTCAAAAAGTCCACCTAACAAATTGCTCTCTCTTCCAATGCTGCTTTCTATAAAAGGCAATTTTTACAATTTCTCTGTATTCAGATTTCCTTTTACTCTGTAAGTCCTAACCCATATCAAACCTTTGCTCTGAAACTGTAACTAGAAACCAGTTCCACTTAATTAGAGTTCAATTTCCCAATAAAGAACAGATAAAGTAAAGTGAACCACACAATTGCTTATTTAGTAGGATTTCTGAATCTTAGCTCTCAATTCATTCTCTCTACAGACTGAAGCTGAAACGCACTAGACCCCATATGACATGGAAAGTGAAACAGGGAAAGACAGCAAGTTCCCACACTGTCCTAGTGAGAAGCAATATGGATTTAGATCTGGGTCAGGGCCTCATCCCTGTATCAATCATCCCAATCCTCACTGGCCTCTAGGGTAAGTAATGTCCACAATTAATTAAACAATAAAAGCTGCCTCAACTGGCTACATGCCAAGTTCCATAACAGCCTAACACACAAAAAGCTAATCTAACTGCACAAAAGTAGAATGCTGCAAAGGGAAGCTCCCTTTTAGAGATCTCTGCCTCCTCCCTTTCTCCCCAGACTAACATGTGAAGCCTCTGGTCCCGGTCACAGAGCTGCTGAGCTGGGAGCAAAACTTCCATGTCTACTGAGCCAAAGCCAAGGCTCCCTCCAAAGCACACATGGTTGGCTTTCAGTATAAAAAGCTCTGACATTTCCTTCAACTCTGAGTCATGCTTAGAAGGTTCTACTTTTAATCAGGTGACAAATAGTCCAAATATTTCAATCCAAAAGAATTGGGTCAAGCTTTCATAGTCCCTAACTATCAATGCAAACCCTGTTTATTGATAGATTTCTATACTTCCTGAGTTGTCATCATTAAACTCATAATCAAATAGCAAACCTATTAAGTTCTATTTAAATGCTATCCTAGCCTTCTCCATAGGTTATCCTATTTTCTGCTGTTTCATTGGATACGCTAACTGTAAAGTTAGCAAGGGGAGGCTGGCAAATGACTCAGCAAGTAAAGGCCCTGCAGCCAAGCCTGATAACCCCAGTTTAACCTATGGGACCATGTAATAGAGGAAGAAAAAACTCCAACATGTCCTCTGACCTCCACAAGTGGCATGGCACACAAGCCACACCTACCCACCCCACACACAGACAAAGTAATCAAACAGCAAACATGTATAGGTGGTAGTGAAAAATGCAAAGCTATTTAGAGGAACTAAGAGGGGAAGCTTTTTTATTTTAAAAATAATTTATATTACAAGATAACTATACAACCCATTAAAGAGACCATTCTCTGTATTACAGACTGTATGATTCAAAACATTAATTGAAATACCTTGTGTATATGTTGCTATTATAAAAACAAGGCACAGGTAAAGATTGGCAAATTAAGAGATTCCCAAACAACATATAGGACACATAGAGGTGGAAAAAGAAAGGTTTTCACTGTGAGGTTTCACTACTCTTAGCAATGCTTCAACTAAACATTCTCTTTGATTAATAGAAACAAAACATGGGGGGGGTGCACTATAGATAATATTCAAGTATTCTTAATAGTGAGGAAATGTCAACTAGAGATAATATTCAAGTACTTCCTAACAGTAAGTTTAATAGGAATTCAACCTTTAGGCACAGAACTCAAAAATAGTCTTGCTATCTAAGGGAACCAGAAAAGACCCCAATAGTTCTTCCAGGACAACTACAGTCCTTCATTAAACTGCCTAGAAATTAAAAGAGCAAGGGCACTTTGCTTACTTCCAAGCCTTCCACATCCCATTCTGACTGTGTATGAAGTATCCTGAGTCAGACCCATTCAAGAAGGTCCAAGCTCATCAGCAAGCTAAGGAGCACCCATGCAGGACTCTCTCTCAGAGGACTACTCCGGGAAAGTAGACTATGCAAAAGCTCCATGACTATCAAAGCAGTGGTACACATTTCAGCATAAAAGTACGAGTTGTTCTCTTAAGGCTAAGCTTGAGACTAATAGGAAGGCATGATCTTTTTCCCTGTTAAAGCAAGAGGACAGGACAGGGCACGTCTGACAGATATCTTCCAAGAAGCAATTGGGTGAGGGCTACCCCCAACTTCAAATTGTACTACAGCATAATATAGTAACAAAAACAGCATGGTACTGACAGAAAAACAGAAATATGATCAATGGAATCAAATTGAAGGTCCAGACATTAATCCACATACTGATAGACACCTGCTTTTTTATAAAGAAGTCAGAAATAAGCACTGGGGGAAAAAGACAGCATCTGTAATAAAAGGTGCTAGTCAAACTGGATGGCTACATGTACAAAAACCCACATAGCTCCATCTTTATCATCCTGCACAAAACTCAACTCCAAATGGATCAGAGACCTCAACATAAAACCAGATACACTGAACCTGATAGAAGAGAAAGTGGGGAATAGCCTTGAACCCAATGGCGCAGGAAAGACTTTCTGAACAGAACACCATTAGAATAGACATCAAGTTCAACAATTAATAAATGGGACCTCATAAAGTTGAAAAGCTCCTGTATGGCAAAAGAGATTGTCATCCAAAGTGGCAGCTGACAGAATGGGAAAGATTTCTACAATTACACATCCAATAGAGGCCTAATATCACATACATAAAGAAATCAAAAAACTATGCATCAAGAAAACAAATAATTCAATTAAAAATGGGGTATAGATTTAAACAGAATTTTCAATAGCTGAGAAGCACTTAAAGAAATGTTCAACATCTATAGTCATCAGAGAAATTCAAATCAGAACTACTGAGATTGAATTTTACACCTATCAGAATGGCTAAGATCAGTAACACAAGGAACAGCTCATGCTGGCAAGGATGTAGAGTAAAGGAACATTCATGCACTGCTGGTAGAACTATGAACTTGTATACCCACTATGGGAATCAGTGAGGTGGTTCCTCAGGAAGATGAGAATTAATCTAGTCAAGATACAGTTGTACCACTCTTGGGCATATACCCAAAAGATGCTTCATCCTACCACAAGGACACTTGCTCAACCGTGTTATTCGTAACAGCCAGAAACTGGAAACAACCTAGATACCACTCAACAAATGACTGGATGAAGAAAAAGTGGCACATTTACACAATAGAGTATTACTCTGCTATTTAAAAATGAAGTCATGAACTCTGCAAGTAAATGTACAGAACTAGGAAAAATTCATCCTGAGAGAGGTAACACAGACCCAGAAAGACAAATATGGTATGTATTTGCTTATATGTGGATATTAGCCATTAATTCAATAAGAAGGACACTACAATCTGTAGAACCAAAGAGGTTAGGTATAGAGTAAGGGACTGGGGGGTGGGGGGTAGGACTAGATTTCCCTGGGAAAGAGATATAGAATAAATGGTTATGGAAGAATGTGGAGGAGGGCTGGAAAGGAAGGGAAGAGGGGGATGAGGAACAGAATAAAGCAAGAGAAAGCTAAAATTAAGGACCATTTGACAGAAAGTATAGAAACCTAATACAGAAGAGATACACACACACACACACACACACACGCACCATCTAAATGAAATAATGGGGGAAACAGAGTCACCAAATGAAGCTTCCAGTACCAGGAACGGGTAATATCTAATTGAGTTGCTAACCAAAGGAGTCCCATGAGAACCCCCAAACCCAGGCTGTTACCAAGACTACAGGTTGCTTTCCACAAACTAAAGGCAAGGAAGGTGGTGGTATGGTTTTAAATTGCACCTTTCCCCCAGACTGGATGGCGCTCTGGCTCCTCCAGGCTTTCCTTTTGCTTTATCCATCTTTGCTGGAGGATGGGGGAAGGGGAGTTTGACCATGCTACCACACACACCCCCACCCCACTGCCCGAGACCCTTGAATCCGAGGGTAAAAGACATACACACTCAGTTAATTTCTTTACAATTCCCCTTCTTGACACAACTGCTGGGTGTTACTATCTCCCGCCTGGAAAAGCATGCCCTTACCTATTTATTATCTCTGACTCTCCACCTGCTCTAAAGTTTGTGGCTAGTCCCACCTAGACCCTGTCAAACATCTTTGGCCACCTGCCTGTATGTAGTGAAGGCTCAGGGATTGCCACTGATTCCGGGTCATCTTGCCTCATTCAACCTTCCAGATGGATCTAGTCAGAACTTCAGTCAAGTCCTGCACCTTCTAAGCATACAGAAACTGGATAACAGATACTAAAGCTTGCTTTGTTAAGTCTAACTAAATTTTCTAATCTTCCTACCCCCTTCCCACCCTTTTAAACAATTTCTCATCGCCCCTATTCAACAGAAAGAAGTTATAGAGAGTTGTCAGCCCAAGTCCCTTAGGCTGGGGTGGATGGCTCTGGTTATTTTATGGATTGTAGATATGCTGTCATTTTAAGAGATACTTTATAAATGTTGTAGCTTTGGACAGGGAGAAAACTAAGGAGCTTAGACTCTGGGATTTCTACCTTTCCTTTCCTCTTCTCTATCCTTCCTTCTTAGGTAAAGGAAAGGAGGTGGAAGAGGAAAAGCGGGATACAGTAATATCATAGAGGAGGAAGACAATGAAGGAAAGGGAGGTAGAAGGAAGATAGAGCAGAACCACACGGCCTGGAGAAGCAGCAAGTAGCAAGGGATGTCCTAGCTGGGAAAGAGGGCAGAGTAGTGGTAATCTGCCCAATCTAGGCCTACAGCTTATAAGTATTGTAACTGAGCTGTGTGGGTTTTGCACAGGCTTATTGGGGCTGAAGATTTACTGCAACAGGAAGGCCCTACTGCTGAAGATAGTAGCTACACAACTCACTGAACATGAATAAATCAAGCTGGTGCCTATATGGAGCCTTCACCCCTACATGCTAGTATCTTAAGTACTCTTAACAATACAAAAGGAGAAACTTATTATACACCAACTCAGTCACAAACTCTTTGGTCTACAATGGTATCCTGCCTGCAAGGTATGCTAGTGGCACAAAGCTTGGGAACAACCAACCAGTATTGGGTTTGACTTAAGATCCACTCCGTGACATAAAACCAGGAAGTGACACTACTCGGATGATAGAGTACCTGAGACTAGAGAGTCCAGGGACCTCAGGCAAAACCAAATACTACAGTAGAACCAATTACTGTTCTACTAAAAGAATGCAGTAATAAAATGATTCCTAGTGACACTCTGCTGTACTCATAAAGCAGTGCCTTGCTCGGCCATCAGAGGAGCTGCCTCTTGCAGCAGCTGGGGACAATACACAGGCTCACAGTCAGAGTGAGAGACCTTGGAGTACTCAGCCCTAAATGGGGCTATCTCCATCAAATTCCTCCTCAGGTCTCAGAGAACCCTGTGAAAGAGAAACCACAAAGAGTGTAACAGCCTGAGTGGATGGAGGGCATGAAGAAACACGGCCCTCTAAACACACACACAGAGACTGAAGTACGCGCAGGGCCTGCACCTAACCTTTGATATACATTATGGCTTCCAGTTTAGTGCTTTTATAGGAGTCCGGAGTGTGTGAACAAGAGGGTCTATAACTATATCTATCCCTTGTGCCTTTTTTTGGGCTTGTTTCCTTTTGTCATACTCTGATGTGTTACTTTTTCTTTTATCTTATTATATTTCATTTTATTATCACCCCTTAGAGTCCTAGTGTTTTCTAATGAGACAGAATGGAGATGGATTCAGATGACAAGGGAGATGAGAGGACCTGAAAAGAGTAGATAGAAGAGAAATCATAATCAGGATATATTATGTGAGAAAAAAAGTCTTATTTTCAATATAAGAAGAGGAAAAAAAGAATGAGTGAAGGGGAACCAGCTGTAGCACACACCTTTAATCCCAGCACTCTGGAGACAGGGGCAGGTGCATCGCTGTAAGTTCAAGGCTGCTCTGGTCTACATAGTAAATTCTAGGACAGCCAGGGCTATATAGAAACCCTGTCTCAAAAGCAAAAAAACAAAAACAAAAAACAGGAATGCATGAAGGGCAAGGGTACACGTACTAATATCGGATTACATCAGAGGACAGTGGGCATGCCCAAGAGTATGAAGGCTTCTGAGAGACATCTGAGAACAACCAGAAGAGTTATACAAGAGCTATCTGTATGTGACATCTAAGATGAAAAGACAGTCATGGCCAGGGTCCCATTTCCAGCCCTGAAGACTGGGAAAACAGTTGGCTTCCCCAACTGACTGATTAGCAGCACTATAGTACAGCAGGAAAGGCCAAGCACAAGTTGGGAAGACAACCAAACCACTGACTTCACCTCAGTCTTCTGGGATTCTACAGAGCGAGACATTCAGAACGTCTAGAGAATAAATACATCCCTCCTGGATTGTTCCTTCCACATTTTCACACTTAAATTGCATTTTGCATTTTCTTAGTTTGGCTTCCAAGTTTGAGTGAACACGGTTCTAAGCAACTGAAAGGCATCAACCAAAGTCTCCTGTACAGAGTTGTACAATGGCTAACAGGTACCTCAGACTGAGTTTTAAGACAGAGTACTAAGGAACAGAATAGAATCACATATCCGAGACTTATGAAGTCCATGAATTTTCAAAATTCAAAATTATAGGGTTTACAGACACTTAAGTTTTTAAGATTTTAAATTTTTCATAGCTATCATGTTTCTACTTTAAAAAAATTAAAGTGAAGGAACTGGAGAGATGGCTTAACAGGCTGTTTTTCCAAAGGACCTGCATTCAATTCCCAGCACTCGCAGGGCAGCTAACCATCTCTAACTCCAGCTCCAGGTGATTCGATGCCTTCTTCTGGCCTCCAAGAGCAATGGGCAAACATGGTGCACAAGCATACATGCGGTTAAAACACATACTATACACAAATAAATAAACCTTACATTTAAAAAGTGAAAATAGAAACAAAAATTAATAGTACCATTACAGAATCCTGGTTATATATCCAGTGAAGTGAGCATGAGCATTCTGATCATTTTATCACCCAGAAGACAAGGCACATTCTCATACCCAAGTATGAGGCCAACTCCTGTTCACTGAGCATTTCTTCCAGGCCAGCATTTTCCAGACATCACCTCAGACAATACTGTAATAATATAATCATCATCCCATTTTACAAATGAGAAAACTGAGGTTATAGAGTTGAGACCTGGCCAGAACTCACCAGGTAGGTTATCAATGGTGAGAACATTGAGATATGACACTCAAAATTAAGAGAAAGAAAAAAAAAGAAACGAGAGAGAGAGAGAGAGACACAACTGAGAGTGTGCGTGCACCAGAGTGGTGACAAGTAGTGTAAAAGCAGGGACAAGTAGTATAAAAGCAGAGTCTTAGGAGAAAACTAGGAGCATTTACCTCAAACATCTCTAAGGGCCCACCGTGTAAGTGAGCCTCCTTGTGTTGTGATCGGTGCCAGTGGGGTAACTGTGGCACATCTGTACCAGCTCTAACAGAGCCACTCACCATCTAGTCTCACAGAAAAGGGAGGATGCTGAGAACCCAAGGTGACACGGTAGTAGGGAAAAGAATGCTGTGAGCTACAATAAAAACCAAAATGGCTAGGAAAAGAGCAAAGCCACATGAAGTTACTGGGCTTTTTGTTAAATGTATTTGATTTCAAATACCGTATATACAGCTATTACAGAACAACAACAGCTCAAAAGAGAACCTCCTAATTTGAAGTGGCCATCCTACCCTATCTACTAGTCACTGTCCAGGCCAGGGGCAAAAGTCTCAGAAAATTTGTGTGACTGCTATGCCCAGCTGGGAACAGGCACAGCAGGCCAGTACTCCCAAATGGGTGCTTAGACCATACCACTCACATTATCAAGCTGTAGCTCAAGGGAAAATTCTCCAGGTGCCAATTTTTATAGTAAAGTTTAAAGGAGACAGCAGTGCCTACATACTCTCTATGGCTGACTTCTTGCCAAAATGACAAAGTACAATGGTTAGAACAAGAGACCAGACGCCCCACAGAGCCAGAAATATGTCCTCTCTGGCCTTTTACAGAAGGTGTCTCCTGATCCATGCATTATGTTAAGGGGTTGGGGGGCATTCCTGGTGAAATGAACTGTAGGAATGTTGGGAAGTTCAGCCATAATCTTTCAAGGTTCACAGTGCCCACCAGAACAAGCTCTAAGAGACTAACACCAAAATTCCTTGGCTAGAACTAACCTCAGCAGGGAACAAACCCCTTAAATTATTATTTGTTTAGTTATTTGGTTTTTGAAGACAGCCCTGGCTGTCCTGGAACTCACTCTGCAGACCAGGCTGGCCAATGAGCCATCTCTTTAGCCCCAGCCTTTTCCCCCCATTCTGAGAAATACTTTTATGCCCTTTAATTTCCTGAAATACAGACCAAGTGCTGATCTGAGTAAGATGAAGACAGAACACCCTCACTAATGGAACCTAAGAACTAAGGTAACAAGCTTTACAAACCCGTAAAACTTCATCTCTACAAAGAAAGGCATATTAGCCACCTCATTTTAAACTATTTTGCTTTCAAACATGAAATTAAAACACCAAAACCCAGCATTTGCAGAGTCCTACATAATGGGGTGCTCTGAGAGCCAACCAGAATGGCAGAAGCTAAAGGTGTAAACTACTGGCTTACAACCTAAGCATCCATTCCCAACTGCAGAAATAAAAGCATCCATTCCCAACTGCAGAAATAAAGCCTCAGTTCCTTTATAAGCCGTTTTCAGTTATGTTTAAGAGTTACCAAATCAAGTGTAGTACAGTAGAGCATATCTGTAATCCCAGCAACTCAGGAGGTGGCAGCAGAAACATCAGTAATTCATGGCCAGTCTGAACTACATGAAATCCTGTCTCAAGAAAACGAAAAATAAACAGTAATTACAGAACCCCCACCTTTTGCTTTAACAGTATGCAACCATTGGTGTACTTCACAATTGCACCACATTTTCTGAAGAGTTACCAGTGCAGCCCATTCTTGACCCCAAAAGATTTGTACTTTCACATCAAGATACAGTCATGAACAGTCCTACCTGACAAAAACTTTTACCTCCTATTTAGTCAAGACAGTAATAAAGTAAAATAAGGACCATACATTGTAGATTTCCTGAAAAGGACTGCATGTGTGTGTGTTTAAGATGGGGGAGCGGGTGTCGGGGTTGGTGGGGGGGTATGGAATAGAGGAGGATGAAGGAGGGAGGGTGGGGGAAGCAGGCAGAGGCAAACAAAAAGGTTCAGACCTGCTCTGTAGCATAAGGTTATCCAGGATGCCTAATGTTGCCTAGGCTAGCCCCCTCGTGTCTATGACTCTGGAGTACTGGAGTTACAGGTGTGTACCACAGGCTTACAATCTTTACTTCACCAGCTGAAGTGAATTCAATGGAAAGCTGGCAAATATCACTGTCCGTGAGTCAGGAGAACTTTTTTTATGTGTATGGGTGTTTTGCCTGCATGTATGGGAATTGAACCAGTCTCCTAGGGAAGACTGCTCTTAACCACTGAACCTTCTCTCCAGCCTACAAGTCAAGTAAACTCTTTAGAGGTACAAATGTATAATAAATTTCTATGATGCTCATTTTTAAATACATTATTACATTTAATAATTTTTGTGTGTACATACAAATGACATGAATATGTCAAGACCCATGTATGGAGGTCAGGGGACAACTTTCAGGAGTCAGTTCTCTTCCTCCACCATATGCAGGACTGGGATCAAACTCAAGTTTTCAGGCTTGGCGGCAAATGCCTTTACATGCTGAGCCATGTCACCTGAATGTAGGACCTTGAACCACCTAGATTTGGTTCTGTCTGCAGCTCTGGAGCCCATCCATCCCCCATCAGTCATGGGTCCTCATCTAGCAAACAGCAGTGAATGTAGCTTCTCTCATCTGCTGCTGACGGCTGTAGAGAGAAGCACTGTCTGATACATGAAGGATGCACACAGTGAAGATTATCGCTTACCAGTAAAAAGATGCTAGTGGTTAATCGTATTTACCACAATACCAAATACACTTCTCTACTGCATTGAAAGAAATTTTTAGCTACTCAGAAGGCTGAAGCAAGAGGCTCACTAGAGTCTAGGAGCTGAGATCTGACACGGACAACACACTGAGATTATGCGTCTTGAAAAGTGAACATTTAGGCTGGAGAGATGATAGCTGGGTGGGTGGTTAAGAGCACTGACTGCTCTTCCAGGGGTCCTGAGTTCCAGTACCAGCAACCGCATGGTGGCTCACAACCATCTGTAATGGGATCCAATGCCCTCTTCTGGCACGTAGGTGCACATGCAAATAGAACACTCATAAACATAATATAAATAAAAGTAAGTCTCAAAAAAAAAGTGAACTTTTTGATTACAGAGCATGCCTA
Source organism: Mus caroli (assembly GCF_978045245.1). Lineage (NCBI taxonomy): Eukaryota > Metazoa > Chordata > Mammalia > Rodentia > Muridae > Mus > Mus caroli. Next base: position 740,402 of record NW_028227272.1, read on the forward strand.
AAATGCTAGCAATACTCAGAAGCTGAGCCAGGAGAATCACAAATTTGAGGTCAGCCTAGTATATAGAGCCAATTTGCTATCAGTCTTGGATACATCACCTTGTTTCAAAGAAAAAGAAGGGGGGAGGGAGAAAACATTTTTTTTTCAAATAAAAAGCACAGGCATTATAAAATACCACCACGACAGTTTAGTGCCACAGCACAGGCTAAAATATACTTGTGTTTGATTGTTAAAAAAAAAAAAATTAAAACTTTCTGTAAAATTTTATTATGTGTGAGCAAGAGAGTGAGTGCAGGTGGGAGAGGGGTTCCTGATGTGTCCCACCTAAAGGTCAGCAGACACTTTGTGGAGTTCTCTCTTTCCACCTTTATATGGGTTCTGGGAACTACATTCCAATCACTAGGCTTACATAGCAAGTACTCTTCTTGACCTCCTGAGCCATCTTGCGGGCCCTAACACTTTTTACATGGTTTGTTATACATAAAGTTTACTGTAAAATTTCCCAAGTCACTAAGTGTGATAGTGTATGCCTATAATACTAGCACTTAAAACTAAAAGGCTGAGGCAGGAGGATCCAGAGTTCACATAGAAAATTCCAAGCCAGTCTGAAGTAATCAGCCTCAAAAACAAAAAACAGACAAACCGAACAAAAAAATATATAAAGAATAAAAAACCTCCTTCATAAATGTATGAATTGCCAATTATGTATGTTTAAAAAAGTCTACTTGCCTGAATATTTATTTCTTCTATACTGTTTGATCATGAATCCATGGTGTTAAAAGATTCTAAACTATTTTAATTTGGACATATTAAGAGAAAGTTTCCAAAATACATAGCCACCTACATACTTATAACACAAAGTTCCCTGCTTCTTACAAAGTGCTTAACACTTCAACATAGAACATGAAAATAGTATTTCACCAACATCTGACAGCACTGCAGACCGGCCGGCCTGTGGTAGGCTGAAAAGCATTGTCTTCTTCCTCTTGCTACTGTCCTCCAGGCACCTTCCCTCTTCCTCTGTGCGCTCACCCATCTTAAGTAACAAAGGCGATCATCACTTAGATGCTGCCTGGCCCCTAGTGGAGTGATTTATGTGTCCATGGTGAACTTCAGTACTCTGTAGGCTGGTAGGCTTCCCTCTCACTCTCTTCTCCACCCACTGCTATCCCTAGAAACACAGCTAAAATGCACTGGATTCACAACTCAGTCTCCAAGGATGTGGCTTGTATCACTAGTTCAGGTAGTAGCTGTTTCTCACTGTCTAGGGCTCTCTGTTCACTCTCCTTACATCCCCTCCCTCAAATTTCATCTTGTGCTCAAAACACACACCTCACCTACCCCAACCCAATTTCCTCTTGGAGGCCTGAGATAAGACCCCTCAAGAAAACAAAGTTCAGGCTGGGCAGTGGTGGCACACGACTTTAATCCAGTACCTAGGAGGCAGAGGCAGGTGGATTTCTGAGTTTGAGGCTAGCCTGGTCTACAGAGTGAGTTCCAGGACAGCCAGGGACAAAGAAACCTTGTGTGTGTGTGTGTGTGTGTGTGTGTGTGTGTGTTGGGGGGGGGGGGAGGAAAATAAACAAACAAAAAAGAAAAGACAACAAAGTTCAATTTTTCCTTCTGTCTCTACCCCAGCCTTCACTGCTTTAAATATACTTAACATAAATACTTCAGAGATTTGTTTAACTTTTAAGATCTGACTATGTTATTACTGGATGGTAGACGAATAGTTAGTCTTAACAAGGTTTCATCTTGTTTAATGTATTCAAAAATGGCTCCTTCCTCAAAGTGGACCCTTACACCCTTTCAAGACAATGATGGTGCATTTCATGTAACCAAATATGAATGCCATCTTATTCTTTGATCATTTAAATCAGAATCATTAGAAACTACTACTCCTTGTTTCATACATTTGTAAATGTGAAAGTACTCTTCTGCGACTCCTGGGTAAAAAGCGGAAAGGCAAAGGGACAAAGTGCTCAAGTGCAGAAGATCCTTTCGGATAAGTCTGCTCTGGTCAGCAACACAGTAAGTAAATATCTGACAATCCAGAGAAGCTACACAAAAAAAAAAAAAAAAAAAAAAAAAAAAAAAAAAAGGAAAAAGGAAAAAAGAGGAAGAGGAAAGAAGAGGAGGAGGAGAAGGAAGAGGAGGAGGAGGGAGAAGAGGAAAAGGAGGAGGAGGAGGAAGGAAGGAGAAAAGCCATCTTCTTTTGGGTTCCATCTTGTAAACCTCTGGATGTATAAGATACTACAGGTCTTTTTGTGGTCTTATTAATTTGCCCCACTTCTAAGAAAAATCTACAAGTTCACTCAGTAACAGCAAAGCTGAAGTCTTCCAGTTACCAGTTGTCAGAGGATGAACTTGAGGACAACACCTGCCTGGTATGATCTACATCTCACATGATTACAGTCTTCTGGCTCAAGCACAGCAAGATTACTAAAGCAAGGGAGCTCTACTTTGCACAAGTGTGCTTAAACCACTGTTTCAACATTTTTCATCAATAAGATTTTTATGAAAATAAACATCAAACAACTTGTCATTTAAAAAGAAAAGTGACTTTTCCCTACCTACCTGTGAATTATCTATTTACTCCTTCCTACCGCTCAACAAATTTTAAGTCAACAAAAATCTTCTGAAAAATGATGGAGGGAGAATACTCCCCCCTCATTTCTACATTAACATTCTCCTTTCATGACTGGATTTCAGGAACACTTCAAACTGAAGCCATGAAATCTAAGTTTTGTTTCAAAAGCAGAAATATTTTTTAATACACTTGTATAAAGTCACAAAGAGTTCCACAACTTGAACATCTGTATCTAGCGCCAATCTGCAGGCAGCAATGTAATTTGATTTGGACCCATTCATCAGAAACTGATTTTCAGATGCCGCTACAAGTACGTACTGGAGAAGTGCTAGCTGCGCTGAGCCGGCATTGTTCACAGCAGTATACGAACGAGTTTTTATTTCGAAGGAGCGCTTAAAAGGGGAAATACGAATAATTGGCAAGGTTATCAGAGCTGTCCAGAAGTACTCTGAATTACTGAATGAACAGAAAAAGTCTTGGGTACCCGATCGGATCACCTAAGAAAGTTTTCATGAAAGCTATTTTGTGAGTCGGGGAAAAGATTTAAGAGTAGCTTGCTTTTCTCTTTCCCTGAAAGATTCAAAGTCCTTAATTTTTTAATTTTTCATCTCCAGTGTAAAACCATTCCAGCCTCAAAGGCAGACTGGAGCCCAAATGGACTTTTAAAAGCCTGCTAGCTTCTTTTTAAGGTTACGTATGTAAATGAAAGACACCACAGCAACTTTGATGACAACTCGCACATGAGGTTTGGGGTTTTGAAAAAAAAAAATACTAGGTGATCAAAAAAAAAAAAAATCAAGAGTTTCTAAATAACCACTAAGCGTTTTCCCAAGCAACACATTCCAAGAAACTTCTCCGTCGCAACTCGTCGCAACTAAGAAGGCAGCAGCTGTGTCCGCGACTGCACCGCCTAGAGTGGGGGTCCGATCCTGAAAGCCCTCATTGCCTCTGGTCGCATTCTCTTACTCCAAACCTCCAAGGTCCCCTCCGCTGTCATCCCGGCCGGCCACGCGTGCGGACACTCGACCGCGCCCCCGCTTCACTTTTCCTCCCCGTCAGGGAAGCGCAGCCCAAGGCCCGGGACAGAGTCTCCGGCCACTGCGACCCTCAACCCCCTCCCTGCCCCGAACTCTGACAGCGAGCCTAGCCCCAGCCTCACCTGTGTTGTCATTCGCGGAGAAGCCGGGCGAGCTGAGTTTGGCTCGTTTGGGGTTGGGCGGTCCGTCCAGCAAGTTCTCGGCCATCTTCACCTGCTCGCGGAAACAGCCCTGAGCGCGGGCGGCGCGACGCGGCCCGGACGGGGGTCGGGCCGGCGGCTGCGAGCAGGCGAGCCAGCGAGGAGCGAGCGCAGGAGCGCGGGCCGGGCCGCGGAGGGCGCAGGCCGGGTGGGGGAGGCGGCGGCCAAATCTCAGCCTCAGCAACAGCGCCCCGCAGCGCTCACCGCCCGCCCCCGGCCGCCGCCGCCGCCGGCCGCGGCCCCCTCATCCCCTGCCCGCCTCCCGAGCGCGACACTCCGCGGCCCGGGCACCCAAGCGGCCCGGCCGCCTCCGCGGGCCCGGCTGGCAGCGACGGCGCCCGGCCCCGCGGCTCAGGCGGCGCCCGGGAACATGGTGGTACCGCCGCCGCCTCGCCGCCCCCCCCCCCCCGCGCGCCCCACTTAATGAATTCGCCCGCGGCCGGACGACCGGGGGGCTTTGGGCTCCGCCGCCCGCCCGCGGCCCGCCGCCGCCGTGAGGAAAAACAATGCGCCGAGCGGGGCCGCCGCCGCGCCGCGGCCCCCCCCCCCACCCCGTGCCGCCGCCGCCGCCGCCGCCGCCGGGCTCCGGGAGGCCGAGACGAGAGGCGAGCGGGGCCGCCGGGGCGGGCGCCGAGGGCCGGGCGGAGCGGGCCGGCCAGGCGGAGCGGGGTGCGCGGGCGGTTGTGGGGCCCGGGACCGGCGGGGCCGAGTAGATCGCGCTCGAAGCCCCGGTCGGATCCGCGACAAGATGGCGGCTGTTGATTCCTCAATTAAAAAAAAAAAGAAAGTTTTTTTTCTTCTCTTTCCAGAGCCTGAACGGGGAGGGGGAGGGGGCGGGGCACGCCTGTACGTCACCCCCCCCGCGGCGTCACCACGCACGGCCCCCGCCCCGCCCCTCCACCTGCGCCGGCCGCGGCGGAAAGAGCCGAGCGCGCTCGGGTGGAAGGGTCGAAGGCACGGCGGCGATGCGTGAGGCGACGGGCTGCGGTGCTAGGCCGGGCCTGCGGGACGCGAAGTGCGCAGAGCAGACGGCCACTTTTGTTCTGACGCTGTCAGTAACGCGGCACGCGCCGGAAGGGCGCCCTGGGCTCGAGCCTAGACCTCCCCCAAGCTCGGAGTCGGCGCTGATCCGGGCCCAGCCCGTCCGGTCCCGCCCCGGCAGCTCTGCCTCTTCGCAGCTCCTCGATTCCTTGCTTGCGAGCGATCCTCCAGGGTGACATCGGACTAGGAAGACGCCACCGCAACCTGCGCCTCTTCCCCTCGCCCTATGCTAGTGATGGTGAAGTGGCGCCTGCAGGTTACAGAAGGTCCTCGAGTCTGTGTGCATATGGGGAAACTGAGGCAGGAAGGGGCAAAGCAACTTTTTCCAAGATCACCGAGGGAGAAAATGACAGGCCGAGAGTCCACCCTTTCCTTGTTCTTCCCAAGTTTGCAAGGGCACCGCAAGGCTCTTGAGCACCCACTCCCAAGCCCAAAAACGATAGGGCCAGGTCCAATGTCCAACGCTGTCACCTGAAGGGAGAGGCTGTCAGCTCTACCTCCTGGATCTGAGAAGGGTCCAGGTACCAAGACCAAGGGCTTCGATCTCCTAAGGGAGCTCCTTACTTCGGACAACCACCCTGGCTTTGGCAGGTACCCAGAAAAATGTAGGATCACAGGGAGACCCTCTCACTTGGGTGTGCCACACACCACCTCAAAAACTAAAGTTTTCCCATATCTGTTAACACTCTCTCAAAACCTGCCAGCTTGACTCAGAAGTCCTTATCTTCCAGGTATCAGCAGCACCCCTATTTCCTAAGCGAGAAACCTGTGAGTCAGACCCCTCCTTCCCTCCCCATCCACCCACGATGCTGCCAGTCTCCCCCACATTCTTTACCTGAAGAATGAGCTCCTCCACCTTACACCGCAGCCACCTGCTGTGTTGTCCATCATGGTGCCTGCTGTCCTTTGACTGAGGCAACTTTTTACATAAACTTTTCTTGTGTTTCATGTTGTTCAGCACACAGCCACAAAATTATCTTTTTTTGGCGGGGGGGGGGGAGGAATCTCCCTAGGTGATCTTAGAGAAAGTTGCTTTGCCCCTTCCTGCCTCAGTTTACCCATCTGCACACAGACCGGAGGACCTTGTGTAAACTGCAGGCGCCACTTCACTAGTATAGGGTGAGGGGACTAGGCGCAGGCCTACCTGCAACAAATGGCTCCTATACAAAGAAAAAGAAAAACACTAAGAACATATATAAAATAGATAGACACATGTATATAACAGTGGTTGGGCCAGGATTGAGTGATGCCCATTTATCTTAACTGTTCAAAACTTGTGCTTCCCACACCTGTTTCATCTCTCCCTTCAGTCCATCACTCTCTCCCCATCAGCATCCTACATTCGCCGAGTTGCTCTTATCATCTGAAATATTTTATACTTATGTCAATGCTATTCACAGTCCTGAAAACACCTGTCACTAGCACAATAATTCAATCTCCAAAACATGGTCCAAATCTCAGTTGCTCCAGGAAGTTCCTCTAACACTTTAGGGCCTCAGAGATCACTTATGGGCAAAATTCAAGGGCACAATATTAATACATTGTTCAGTTCATTTATGTTTTTATTCATCAAATATTGTTCTTAAGACCCTTCAGAGTATTGCCACTATATTAATTCCCTGGGAAAAACCATAAAGAAGTTCCTGTGTGCTCTATTTGAGAAGTTAAAGTAACAAGCATGGAAAATCATAAACAGAATATTCAGCAGTCCATCTTCACAGGAGTTGAAGGAAGTAAGTGGCCACAGAGCCACAGAGAGACAGAGGACCAGCATCACTGCATCTGAGGTGCCCTGGGTCTTAGTCTCACTTTAGGGCATTGCATTCACTGAGGGGAGGGGCTATGGTTGTTAACTTTATAACTGAATGGGTGGATACAGTGTCAGACCCCCCAATTCGGAGGCCTCTGGACATTAAGAAGAGTAGGTGATCCTGGTGGCCTACTCCTCCTTTGAATGGACATGGTGTCTAGTCACCTAGAAAATCCAGGGCCTTCCCCCAAAGGAAACTGTTCGTAAACATGTTGTCTACTAGTCTGTTCCTGGCCTTGAGTCGTTCCCCTGTTGTGAGCAGGTACTGGATAACACTCCAGTTTACAAAGGGAGCTGAGAAACCTAGTCCCTACAATTTGGAGTAAGCATGGCAGGACTCAACCTGGGTCACAGTTCTTAAACACCAAACCCCTAGCTCTTCTTTGTCCTTTGTTCCCAGTCCTGAAACACCTGCTCCACAGAAACATTTCTATTTGTTCTTATCTGTATGGTTTTGATCATTTTCTCTGGTACTTGCTGATACAGGTTTTCCTGTCAATTTTTCCCTTTAGTCTGAGTCTCCTCAGAGAACACCAGATGGGGAACATGGGTAAGAAAAAAATGAGGAGACATGGGTCTTGCATGACTACTTTTAGCTGGGCATCACTGTCAAGTTGAAAATGTCTTGAAATGTATCAAGCCACTGCCACACCCCCACTTCCCCAGCCCAGAAAAGGACAAGCCACAAAGGGGGTACCTTCTCTTCTCACAATCTGTAGCGACAGAGACCACATTAAATGAGGGAGGAATCCATAATTACAGAAGGCTCAGGCTAGGGGCACAGAAGAGTAACAATGTGGAATAAATTAAGGACAATTTCCTGAGAAAAGCTCATTTGCCTTTATCCACTGATGAATGTATAAACCTCTCTGTCCAAACAGTGTTAACAGTATTGGGTCATAAAAAGAAAAGATATGTTATGTTGACAACTGATAAAATAGGAAAGAAGTCAATGGGCAGTGGTGGCAGAGGCAGGAGGATCTCTGTGAGTTCAAAGCCACTCTGCTCTACAGAGCAAGTTCCAGGACAGCCAAAGCTACACAGAGAAACCCTATCTCAAAACAACAACAACAATGAAAGAAAGAAAGAGAGAGAGAGAAAGAGAGAGAGAGAGAGAGAGAGAGGGAGGAAGGAAGGAAGGAAGGAAGGAAGGAAGGAAGGAAGGAAGGAAGGAAGAGAAGAGAAGAGAAGAGAAGAGAAGAGAAGAGAAGAGAAGAGAAGAGAAGAGAAGAGAAGAGAAGAGAAGAGAAGAGAAGAAGAGACGAGACGAGACGAGACGAGACGAGACGAGACGAGAAAAGAAAAGAAAAGAAAAGAAAAGAAAAGAAAAGAAAAGAAAAAAGAAAAAAATAGTACAAAATGCCATGAGTGGGTGTTCTCTGAGAACCGTGGGTAACGGGGACGGGAAATGATGGCTGAGGACAAACTTCCAGATCACTTGGGTGTGATGACACATATTTATAATCCCAGCCCTTCCAGAGATGTAGGAGAAGCAGAAGCTTAAAGCTGTATAACAAATCGGAGGCCAGCTTGGGCTACTTAAGTGAATCTCAGGCCAGATTGAGCTACAGCAACAACAACAAAAGAGAGTGAGACCCTATCTCACAACAAAACAAAATGCATATAGCTGAACAATGCTAGCAATACCTGGACCTTAGAAATCTGTTGATCTATAGATATTACAATCTGATAATGTATAGAATAGATAATGTGATGAGGTATGGATGAAATAAGATTGGCTAGGAATTGGGCTCAGTGGATAAAGCAGTTATCACACAAGTTTGAGGCTTGGGTTTGGCTCCCCAGAACCCAGGCAGGTGTGGTACTGTATCAGGAGGCTGAAACCAGGGGATCTCTGGATCAAATTGACTATCTAGAGTAGCCAAATGTGTGAGCTTCAGGCTTAGCAAGAGACTCTACCTTACTAAATAAAGTGAAGAGTGTTAAGCTTCAAACTCAGGACAAGCAGCTGAGGTGCCTATTTAACATATCAAAGCCAACCTGGTTGGCTCCAGGTTCTCCTAGCATCCTTCAGTCCCTACCTGGATATGAGGGCCATACCACACCTGAATGTTCCAGCCCAGGGGCTGGGCTGATCTTCCCCAGAGGTTCTCCCCTGTATAACTCAGTCACTTAGGTTACCGACCCTCTTTTGTACTACCTTTTGTACCTTTGGCCTGCTGGCTGCTGTACCTATTTCCCCCTCTATCCTCTCCCCTCTTCTTCTCCCCACATGGTTCATGGTCATGACCACCCTCGGATGTCTCTGCCCGTGGCTATGCTTTCCCATGCATCTGTAATAAACTTTCTCCTCCACCACACCCAGGAGGAGCCATGTTCTTTTTTTTCCTTTTTATTCCTTTTCTTCATTCAGAGAGGATTTACTGTCAACTTCTGACCTCCACACATATCCACACCTATTTGTATGCACACCAACTCGTACTTGAATGTGTATACACACACATACAAAAGCAATTGGAACTGGTAGTCACTGAAGCCAATGGCAGTCAGAGGTGGATTCATCACAGAGTTCTGAGTACCTCTGAATATTCTGAAATGTCCATAATTAAAGGTTTTTATTACATTCATTTGTATGCCTGAGGGTGTGTGTGTGTACGTCAGAGGATAATTTGTAGCAGTTGGTTCTCTCCTTCCATGCTTCCATGTTGGTTCCAGCCATTGAACTAAGGTGGTCAGGCGTGGTGATAAATATCTCAACCAGCTAACCCATCTCACTGGTTGAATAAAGGATTTTTAAATATTAAAATCTAAATCAGCCGGGCGTGGTGGCGCACGCCTTTAATCCCAGCACTCGGGAGGCAGAGGCAGGCGGATTTCTGAGTTCGAGGCCAGCCTGGTCTACAAAGTGAGTGCCAGGACAGCCAGGGCTACATAGAGAAACCCTGTCTCGAAAAAAAAAAAAAAAAAAAAAAGAGAAGAGAAAATCTAAATCTTTTTACTCACAAACATCACTAAGCATTTTTTAATTTTTCTTTTGTCTTTCAAAAAAGCTTCATATTTTTCCCCTGTTGGGATTTGGACATCTCCAGCCAATCCAACAAATTTAATTATTAGTTCTTATCTCACTAATCATTTAATATAGAATCTCTTGAATGTCTATTGAGGTGTTTCTATCTCCCCCTCTCTCCCTCCCTCTGAGGTGTATTGTTTCTCCCTCTCTCCACCCCTTCCTCTTCTCTCTCTCTCTCTCACACACACACACACACACATAGTCTCACTGTGTAACCGAGTCTGACTTTAGGCTCACAATCCTCCTGCCTCTGCCTTCTAATTGCTAGGATTATAAGTGTGTGCTACCACATCTGGCTCTTGTTTTTAAACAGTCTTTATTGTTCAGGATTATAGACTGAGCAATAAAATAGATATAAAATAGAATAGTATACAATAGAATAGAATAGAATAGAATAGAAAAAATAAGCTTACGGTGGGAAAATGGGAAGCCCAGAGTGGAGACATGGAATCCATCTTTGATCTCCTCAGTTTGTTGCCTACAGCATCCTGGCCTCAACAATACTTTGACTGTCTAAGAATCTCCAGTTCCCTAATTTTTAATCTTTTCCCTTCTTGATAAGTTTAAATTTCATTGTCTGCTATGACAAACACTGGTCTGCTCATAGACTCAACTTCTCCCTCACTCATGTGATTATACTAGCTTGGCAGAACCACACTGGAGCTAAATTTGGCTACTTTTCACCTGAGCACTGAGAAAAATGATATTGCTCATTGTCAAGTATGGCAGTATACTCCTGTAATCCCAACAGTTGGGAAGGTGAGGCAGGAGGATCCCTGTGAGCCTTGGCTACATAGTGATTTCCAGATTGTCTTCAGCTACATAGCAGGACCCTGTCTCAAGGGGAGTGGAGGAGCTGACTAGTACCCTTATCACCAATAGTCACACATCTGCAGCGGGCCATTCAGACTGCTGGGCAATCCTATAAGTGCATGGTCATTCAGTCTCCTCAGCTGAAGCCTCCAGCATCTCCTTCCCCTTTCTTACTTTCAGCCCACAGTTTTACTATATTAATGAGTAAACTAGAACCACCAAGACACAATTTTCACAGGTTTCCCACAATGTAGTTGCTTATGAATCTACAGTGTGCCCATATTTCTACCCGTCTTCCTGTTTGTGCCATCTGAAGACCTGAATCCTCAGGTTAGGTACATAGCTGAATTCATAGAGCTGTTGAGGATGATCCTGATCGTCCTGCCTCTACGCCCTCATCCCTCAAGAGCCAGGATTAAATGTGTGGATGACCCCATGAACTGCAAAAGAAATTTCAAGACAGTGTTAAATCTAGACCATGGCATAGTTGCTGCTCACTGCTCTTAGATAGTTCTATAGTGAAAAGGAACAGAAAGACATGGAAATGTATAATTTGGGGAGCAAAGCCTTGTGAGTAAGTCTGAAAGAAGACAAATGGGTGTAAAGAAAATGAATGCAACTATTAAAGAGGTCAGCAGAATTTGGGAGAACACTCATAGTTTGCTGTGAGCCAATCAGAAAGGTTCCTTGAGGTCCAGAGTCCACCCATCAAAGGAGAGAGAGTCGACTAAGAATGTTACTGAGCATGTTCCCAGCTTGTAAATAGTCACACAGATAAGTATTTCTTTCCCAGCATCAGCCACTAAGGAGTACTAAGGAATACACAGCCACTAAGAGCTGTGGAAGAATAGGGTCAGACAACATCTCAAGATGGCAGCATAACTTTTCAGCATTGCCCATGTGGCAGTCAGGCATGGTAATGCAAGAGTAATAGGAAGAAGAAAGCTCCCAACAGGTTTCCAAAAAAGCTAGGGCCAGCATAGCAGTGTCAGAATCTCGGAGAAGGCCCCAGAGGCCATAGAGGCCCTCATGGAGGGTGAGGAGGCTTAGGAGATCCACATCTGAGTACCCAGTCTCTCCCTACCACACCTGGTGTGTGCTATTCTAACTTAAATTCATGTGGCCTTGGGGAGGAGCTGAAATAATAGGTTGAGGAAGACTAGGGAAGGAAGACTCCATTTGACTGGCTACTGTGGGAGGACTCCTCAAAGCCTTGCAAGTAACCCCTCACTTATGCTCTGTAAGGAAGCTCAATAAACTCATTGCTTCCTCCAGCATGAACTCTGGTAAGACTGTGCCTCTGTCATTGGGACCCTCGGAGAAGGGGTAGATGTTATGGCTCCTCCAGAGGTAAAAGCCCAAAGATTGGGGATTCAAGGTCATCTTTGATGACACAGCAAGTTTGAAACCAGCCTGAGCTATTAAATAAACAAACAAACAAACAGAGGTTGGCACTATGAAGATAGCTCAGCAGTTAACACACTAGTTACTCTCAGAGCAACCCAGAGGTCCTGAGTTCAATTCCCAGCACCTACACGGCAGCTCACAACTGTCTATAAGTCTAGTTCCAACGGATCCAACACTCTCCCACAGATATACATGCAGGCAAAACACCAGTGCATATAAAACAAAAATAAATAAATCATAAAAAAAATAATAAAAACCAGGGGTGAGGCTGGAGGGATGCAGCTCATGGCTAGAGGACTTGCCTAGCCCAGGGTTCAGTCTATCGACAGCACAGAAAGCAGGGCAGAGTGGCACATTTCCACCACCCCGGCACTGGGAGATAGAGGCAATGGGACCAGAATTTCCAAGTCACTCTCAGCTACAGAGCAACTTCAAGACCAGCCAGATCTATAGGAGTCTCCATCTTTTTTTTAAAGGATGAGTGACTTTGGAGAGATGGATCAGAGCTTAAGAGTGCTTGCAGCTCTTCCAGAGAACCTGAGTTCAGTTCCCAGTACCCATATCAGATGGTTCACAACAGCCCATAACTCAAGCTCCAGGGGACCCAACACCCTCTCCTATACACCACATATACACATACACACTCATAATTACAAATAAAACAAACCTCTTAGCCATGAGTTCCAGGACAGCCAGAATTACACAAAGAAACCCTGCCCTGAAAAAAACAAACAAATAAACAAACAAAAACCCAAATAAATAAATAGACTTCTCTTAAAGAGTAGTAAAATTAAAATAAAAGACAGAAGAGTAGAAAATGGGGAAGAAACAACTATTGGGGAGAATATTTTAAAGATTTTTTATTCTTATATTTTTACATGTGTGAGTGTTTTGCATATATGTATGTATTTGTACCACATGCATAAAGGCCCAGGAGAGGGTGTTGGGTCCACTGGAACAGGAGTTACAGTCAGTTGTGAGCCACCATGTGGTACTAGAACTGAACCAGGGTCCTTCTACAAGTGCAAACAGTGTTCTTCTTTTTTTTTTAATAAGAAATTTTATTTCATGTGCGTTGGTGTCAGATCTCCCGGTGCAAGGGTTACAGACAGTTATAAGCTAGCATGTAAGTGCTGGAGATTGAACCTGGGTCCTCTGGAAGAGCAGTCAGTGCTTTTAACCACTGAGCCATCTCTCCTGCCTACAACCAGTGTTATTAACGGCTGAGCCATCTCTCCAGCCCTCTATTGGGAGTTTTTAAATTGGAACGAATGTATTTTGCATTATAAGATGTCTATGAGCATATAGGGGCCAAGATTAAAAGTGATATATGTGAGATTGCTCGGTGGTACAGGTACCTACTTGCCAACCCTGATGATGTGAGTTAGATCTCTGGGATCCACATAGGGGTAGGAAAGAGCCAATTCCTGAAAATTGTCCACTGACCGCCACATGTGCACAGTGGAACACACATGCATACAAAATAAAAAAATTAAAAATTATATATTTGTGTGTCAAATTGACAAGGGGTATACTTATAAAGGTTAATCATCATTGTCAACCTGACTTGATTTGGTTTCACACACTTATTGATATGTCTATGAAGAAATTTTCAGATAGGTTTAATGGAAGAGGGAAGACCTACCCCGAACATGAGTGGCAGCATCTCATGGGCTGGGATCTTGTGCTGAACAAGTGGAAAGAGGAGCGAGGTAGCTGAGGACCAGCATTCCCTGCTCTCTCTCTTGGCTTCCTGACTGCAGATGCAGTGTGAGCAGCTCCCTCATGTTCCTGCTGTCTTGCCTTCCAGACATGGTGAACTGTATCTTCATAGTGAGAAAATGCTTCAAAATACAAAACAAAATATAACTTATTCTAGGGCAAGGATTGGAAAAATCACAAATCTATGCATAACTGGGTATGCTTGGCACAAGGAGTGGCACTATTAGGAGGTGTGGCCTTGTTAGAGTAGGTGTGGCCTTGTTGGAGGAAGTATGTCACTGTGGGCGTGGGCTTTAAGACCCTCTTCCTAGCTGCCTGGAAGCCAGTCTCCTCCTGCACCATCCCTGCCAGGATACTGCAATACTCCTACCTTGATGATAATGGACTGAACCTCTGAACCTGTAAGCCAGTTCCAATTAAATGTTGTCCTTTATAAGAGTTGCCTTGGTCATGGTGTCTGCTCACAGCAGTCAAAAGTTGTATTTGTTTCTGTTGTATTAGAGTGTGGACACACAAGTTCATTATGAATGTCTATGGCTGTTTTCATACTACAACAGAGCTGAGAAATTTTAACAGAGAACAAATTATCCAAAAACCTTAAAGTGTTTAATATCTGCCTTTATAGGAAAAGCTTTCTGGCACCTGCTTTGGGGTATAGTTCTAAGACTTCTAAGGCTTGCATGTTAATTAGATGCCAAGTGTCAAAGTAGTGTCATAGTCTATCCCAGCAGGGCTGTCATTCCAGTGTGGCTGGCATTGCTCTATGTAGCTCTTCTTCCAGGCCCGAGCACTCAGTCCTCTTGGTGAGAGAAGTCACTCTCTGAGAAGACTGGGAGCATCCCATTCCACCCAGGAAGAACTGGCTCTCAGTCACTGATTAATGGAATCTCTCACCCTTTGAGCTCCATGGGTCTTCTCTCTCCTCAGCCTCTCCTTCCCCAGTGTGAACCCCACGAATATCATCTACTGCAGGGTTGAAAATTCTATTCCTGCCTCACCTTGGTAAGGCCACTGTGCTCTTTCAGGATCCAACATGGTAAGATGTAGAAAGTCCACATTTTTCTAGATAGAATTCCATTCTCAGTGTTTCACTAAAAACTGCACTTGGTAAGGGCATCGGAGTCCACAGATTGCAATAGTTAAACATCTAATCGGTTGTTTCTAATTTAATGCATGGGTACACTTGTCGGTGCAGGTGCATTGCTCACTGAATCAGAGCAGGGAGCGATCATGCCTCAAAAGGAAAATGAAGAATGACTTAGGAGGTACTGACATTGACCCCTGGACTCTCCAGGCATGTACACAGGTGCAATGCACATAAAAGCTATATCTGTGCATCTCAGGGGCGTTGGTAAACCAAACTCTGGAGGGGCAAAGCCAAGAGGATATTGGATGCTTCCTGGCCAGCATCCAAATTTTATGTGGATGCTGGGACTGAACTCAGGTCCTCCTGCTTGGGCTGCAAGTGCTTTCCCAACAGAGCCTTCTTCCCTCAGCCTTTCAGCCAACCCATGAGCAGTCTCCCACAGAATGACTGCTTCGTTCTTGAAGGCCTAGCTTTTCTCATCCCTCCAGCTCAGGCTCCTCTGATAATGTTTCGCCTTCATTCTGAGCTCAGGATGCTGGGATGCTACAGGGCTCAGTCCTTTCCTTCCTGTATAGATTTCCTCCTCTCATTTCTTAGACAGAGACTCTGTCTTAGCCATGTTCTATTGCTGTGAAGAGACACCATTATCAAGGCAACTCTTATAAAGGAAAGCATTTAATGGGTCTGGCTTACAGTTTCAGAGGTTTCCTGCATGATTGTCATGGCCGGGATCATGGTGGTACACACACAGAGTAGCTGAACAGATGAATAAGAACAAGAGGCAGGTGTCAGGTCAGTAGCACATTTTAACCTGAGTACATAGAAGGCCGTAGCTGCTGTTCCCTGAGGGAAAGGGGACAGAGAAGCAGCTGGGAGGGAAGAGTGAGGTCAGATGGTGACACAGTCATCGAGGTTCCAGTCCAGAGCCAGTTTCTCAGGGTAGGGGAGGTCTCCCTTCTGACTTTGGTTTACTGAGAGTTATCAAAGAATGTTGAAGGGACATCAAACTGACTCAGTGGGTAGAGGGGCTTGCTACCAAAGCCTGATGATCCCTGGGACCCACACAGTAGAAGGAGAAAGCCAACTCTCACCAGTGTCCTCTCTGTCCCCCACATACACACCTGTAAATGCACACACACACACACACACACACACACACACACACACACACAGGACGTAATACAAAGTTGAAACAGAATGTCAGAGCCAAGTGGTGGCGTATGCCATTAATGCAAGCACTCGGGGGGCAGAGGCAGGTGGATCTCTGAGTTTGAAGTCAGCCTGGTCTGCAGAGTGAGATCCAGGACAGACAGGGCTACACAGAGAAACCCTGTCTGAAAAAATTGAAACTAAACAAAAGTGGCAAAGAGCCAGGTGTGCTGGTGCAAGTCTACAATCCCAATCCTCAAGAGCTGGTAGCAGCAAGATCAGGTGTTCAAGCTTACCCTCAGCTATACAAGGGAGTTCAAAGCCAGCCTGGACCAAACAAGGCCTTGTCTCAAGAAACTAAAACAAAAACAACTATCAAAATGAATGCTGAGTTTTCTGTAGCTCTCCTGAACTTGAGCTGACCCCTGCATTTTCTCCTCAGTTTACCAATACCATGAGGCTCACTGGGAGACAACATCACAACCTGCATCTTATTCATGGGATAAAGCCTTATATGACTGTAATTTGATTGTGAGTTTGTCTTTCTGTTATCATTTTAATATACTGCTGGGTCTGGTTTGTTAATATTTATTTAGGACTCCTCCCGAGAAGCCTGGCCTGTAATTTCCTCTGTTCAAATTGCCCCTGTCTCACCAACTAACAGCATTCGCTTTCCCTAGAATTTTTTTTTCTGTAATAGTTTTTATATGATACAATGTAATATTCTCCTGAATATCCAGTACTGCTCACCCTGAAGACATATGCTTCATATTTGGCTTTGTGTTATTACGGTAGTATGTGTATGTATATGTATCATATCTTACAGAGTGGAACTTAACTAATGAATGAGATATGCTTATGGTTATAGGTGCATATGTGTATTAAGTCATTTTTTCAAAGTTGCTGTGTTTGTTTTGTTTGTGGCAATGCTGGGACGAAAGCCAGGGCTTTTCGCATGCTTAGCAAGTGCTCTATCACTGAGCCACATGGCCAGTCTCTAGTCATCTCTTTTTAAAAGCATTGCTGGGTTACAGCGTCTACAGACTAACTCAGCAATCAAGGTGATTGTCATGCAAGCCTGTGTCAGCTCCATCCAGCCACATAAAGACAGAAGGAATGAGCAAATCCATCAAGTTGTCCTCTGACCTCTACACATGGGGCAAGTGCTCATATACATATAATAAATAAAGTTACATTGAAGTACTATTACAGAAGTGTTCCCATGATATCTTTAGTACCTCTATTTTATCTGCTGTTGAATTGTTTATAATTGTATTTTTTATTTTTTTTCTATTTTGGACCATTTCTCAGTCTTTCTAGAGGGTTTTATTCTGTCTTATTTTACTTGCTATAAAACAAAAACAAAATTTTGTTTTTATTGTCTTTATTGGCTCTTTATCTTCAGTTTTATTAATTCTTGCTTCATTTTTAATAACCCCATCAACATATAGGCCTATACACTCTAACTAAGAGAAAAAGTAGGGCTGAGGAGATATCTCAGTGGGTAAGAGCACTTGATGTGCAATCACGGGGAGGCAAGTTCAAATCTCCATCCTTAGGTAAGAAGCTGGCTGCGTGTGCCACATGTGGCCTCACAACTGGATGGCTGCTGACCTAGATCAGAAAGAGATGGTTCCAAATAGACATTTCAAGTAGGCTATAAAAATAAAAGAATACCAGTTGTCATAGAAATGCAAATCAAAACCACAGAGAGCTAATACTTCCCAACCCTTAGGATGACCACACTCAAAATAAACAGTGAAACAAGGTTGACAAAGGCCAAAAGAAACTGGAATTTTCGTACTTCATTGGTGGGAAGGGAAACTAACTGTACAGTCTCTGTGGAACCCAGTCTGAAGTTTCTTAAAAGGTTTAGCACTGAGTGTGGTAGCCCATGCCTGCAGCCCCAGTACCTGGGATTTCAGTAACACAGCAAATTCAAGGCCTGTACTACATGAGACCCTATCTTTAAAAAAAAGTTAAGTATTGAATTTCTATGTAACCCACAAATTCCATTCCTAAAAATATAACGAGGAAAATGAAAATATATGTTCCCACAACCCTTGTACACTCTCAAGGCAGAGAATACCAGATCATCAAGAATACCAGGGGTCTGGCCAGGCGTGGTGGCGCACGCCTTTAATCCTAGCACTCGGGAGGCAGAGGCAGGCAGATTTCTGAGTTCAAGGCTAGCCTGGTCTACAAAGTGAGTTCCAGGACAGCCAGGGCTACACAGAGAAACCTTGTCTCGAAAAAACCAAGGGAAAAAAAAATACCAGGGGATTAAGGACAGACTTGACTACATAGGAAATTTGAGACTAGCCTAGGCTATATGAGACCCTGTCTTTAAAACAGATTATAATGATGGCTACGAAACTCTGAGCATATGTCAGTATCATTGCCTTGTAACAAAGAGTTAAACAGGCCAGGCACAGTGAGCCATGTCTGCAACCATCCCAATATTCAGGAGACAGAGGCAGGAGGACTGATGAGAGTTGGAAATCAGCCTGGTTTACATAGTAAGTCCCAGGCCTTTGTGGGCACAGAGTGAGACTCAATATAATAAACAGATGATACATTTCAGATGCGAGGACACTCACTCAGTCCCAAGCCCACCCCCACCATTTAGCGGATCCTAGATCAGACTATGTGCAATGATAATAAATATGCTTAAAATATAAATTAATCTAGCCATTATCAATAAATATATGCCATCCCCTTACCTTGATGTGTGAACCTTTGTAACTCCCTAGAGATCCAGACTCCACAGAAGACGTTCAGGCTCCAGACTGAGGGGATAGACAGCTGGCAATAAAGTGATTGATGTACAAGCATGGGGGTCTGAGTTCAAATTTCCAGTACCCATGAAAAGACCAGGCTGAATGGCACCTATCTGTAAGCCTAGCTCTGGGGAAATAGTGGGGACCAGAACTGGTTGGCCAGCTAGTCTTGGCAAATTTATTAATTCCAGGCTCAGTTGGAAATCCTATGCCAAAATACAGTGTGGCAAACTAAGGTGATGTCACACACCTTTAATCCCAATACTCAGGAGACAGAGGTAGGTGGATCTCTAGAGGTAGGCTAGCCTGGTCTATATATTAAGTTCTGGGCCATCTAGGGCTACATAGTGAGATAGTGTCTCAAACTTAAATCATTGAGGGCCTGGAGAGATGGCTAGGTGGCTAGGAATATTGTCTGCTCTTTCGGAGGACCCAGGATCATAATCCTAGCACCCACATGGAGGTTCACAACTCAAACTCCAGTTCCAGGGGATCTGATCCTCCCTTCCTGCTCCCAGGATTGCCTGGCATGTACTTGGTGTACGGACATACATGTAGAAACACTCATACCCATATGACCAAGTGGAAAAAGGCTTAAATAAATAAATAAAACTAAGGTGGAGAGTGAATCAAGACACCAGTGCAAACTTCATATCTACACACACACACATACACACACAGAGACAGAGACAGAGAGAGAGACAGAGACAGAGAGACAGAGAAAGACAGACAGACACCGAGACACAGAGGCAGAAAGAGATAGAGATGGAGACACACAGAAAGCATGAATATTCCTTGCAGCTCTGTTCCACATGAGGGGTAGGTTAAGAGCTCTGTATCCAGTCTTCTCTCCTCCAACTCCTGAATCTGGCCACATTATGGGGCACCCATGTGCATGTATCTGGGTACCCTAACTCTATACAACTTGCTGTGGTCATGTCTTCTATAAACATCCAGTCCTTAAAACCCTATATGACAGAGGAAAAGCAATAGGGGGTTATTTGTCACTCTCTAGAGTACAGACCTAGAGAAGATGCCAGCACAGGCCCTAGAAACCAGTGTTGATATGGCATAGATCCCAGGCTCCGTGTATATACATTGCTCACTGTCATGGCCTGTTTGGAGCTGTCCTGGAGTCTTTGTCCTTTGGGAGGGGGCCTGGCTGGAGGATGGCCATGGCTGTCTCTAAAGATGGATGCCCAACCCAGTAGATGTCTTTGCCCATGTCTCAGGGTACCCTTCCATTTTGCTGAATGAAACAAATCCACACCAAAGAGTCTATTTCATCATTATGATTTTTTAGAACACAGGGACAAAGAGAAGATTCTAAAAGCCTCCAGGAAAGGGAATGAGAGGGAAAGAGGGAGATGGACAAGGAATGGCTTCATATAAGGAACCAGTATCAGAATGACAACAGGCAACGCCCTTCCAGCACAGAGCTGGAGGCCGAAGGCAGAAAGCCATGCTTTCAAATCCAGAGGGGGACACCTGATAACCTAGAACTCTGTATGCAGAGGCCACACTTGGAGCCGAAAAGTTCTCATGATTAGTTTGGACTTACAACGTGAAGGATGTAGAAGAAGCACAGGCAAACCCTTAGCCAGCCTACAGGGGGATTTCCAGGAAAGATTAAGGTAAGAAAGCTCCCCAAGAGTGAGCAGAAGCCAATGATGGCCCAGATCTGAAACAGTCCAGGATGAGGCATGGCTGTTTGTCTGCCCAACTTTGCCTCTTGCTCATCTGTCTCCTCTACTGCTACATCCTTCACTGGCATCAGAGTCCAGCTTCTCCAAGTCCGACATAGACTGAAGACCAAAGGCTCTCCAGGAATCTTTCAAGCCTTCAACACCTGTTGAAGCATCCAGCTTCATAAACTGGGGAGTCACCTCATCTCAGCCTCTCCAGTGTAAAGACAGCCACTGTTGGACAAGCCCTGTTGGTTGTAAGGCCTTCTAGTAAACATCCTCCCCCTTCTAAAATAATATAGTCTGTCAGTTCTGATCCTTTAGGGCCTGCCTAACGTCGAGTGGATGGGGAAGAATGGTCACGTCAGACTTGTAAATGTGACCTACGCATAGTGCTTTAGAGACAAGATGCACTGCACTGAGCACACTTAGACAACAGAGGGCCCAGTATAAAAGGAATGCCAAGAGGGAATGGAAGTCCCCTGTCCCTACCTCCAAATGGATGTATTGGCTTTTTTTCTTTTTTTCTTTCTTTCTTTTTTTTTTAAAAAAGGAGTAATCAGTTGATGTTGGCTCACAGTTCAGAGGGAACAGTCTATCACACCAGGGAAGACATAGCAGTAAGACTGGTTTCTGTTCATGACATTTAGAACATGAGGTAACTGGCCACGGGGGCTGGCAGTCAGGATGCAGCAAAGTTTTATCAGAAGCAGGGCTAGATTAGCTATTTAAAAAAAAAAAAAAAAAAAAAAGTGCTCCATCAGCCAAGCAAGATGCCTAAAGGGAAGAAGGCCAAGGGTAAGAAGGTGGCCCCGGCCCCCGCCGTCGTCAAGAAGCAGGAGGCCAAGAAGGTGGTCAACCTTCTGTTTGAGAAGAGGCCCAAGAACTTCGGCATTGGGCAGGACATGCAGTCCAAAAGAGATCTAAAGAGCTTCGTCAAATGGCCCTGCTACATCAGGCTTGCAGCCGCAAAGAGCCATCCTCTATAAGCAGCTCAAAGTACCTCCTGCCATTAACCAGTTCACCGAGGCCCTGGACAGGCAAACAGCTACTCAGCTACTTAAGCTTGCCCACAAGCATAGGCCAGAGACAAAGCAAGAGAAGCAGCAAAGGCTACTGGCCCATGCTGAGAAGAAAGCTGATGGCAAAGGGGACATCCCAACTAAGAGACCACCTGTCCTCCAAGCAGGAGTCAATATGTCACCACCTTGGTGGAGAACAAGAAGGCTTAGCTGGTGGTGATTGACCATGATGTAGACCCCATTGAGCTGGTGGTTTTCCTGCCTGCCCTGTGTCGAAAGATGGGGGTGCCCTACTGCATCATCAAGGGAAAGGCCAGGCTGGGGCCCCTGGTCCACGGGAAGACATACATGCACCACTGTTGTCCTCACACAGGTTAACTCGGAAGACAAGGGTGCTCTGGTTAAGCTGGTGGAAGCTATTGGGACCAATTATAATGACAGATATGAGATCTGTCACCACTGGGGAGACAACATCCTGGGTCCTAAGTCTGGGGCTCGCATTGCCAAGCTGGAAAAGGCAAAGGCTAAAGAACTTGCCACTAAATTGGGTTAAATGTACACTAAGTTTTCTGTACATAAATATAACTACAAAATTTAAAAAAGCAAAAAACAAAAACAAAAAAAAACCAAAAAACCACCACCAACAAAAAAATCAGATCATGCTGCATACACAGCCCAAGCTGGTTTCTTTTGTTTTTGTTTGTTTTGTTAGAACAGGGTTTCTCTGTGTAGCCCTGGCTGTCCTGGAACTCACTCTGTAGACCAGGCTGACCTTGAACTCAGACCCGCCTGGCTCTGCCTCCTGACTGCTGAAAGTAAAGGCTGCTCTGCCACTGCCTGGCCAAGCTCAGGTTGTTTTTAAACTGTGGTAATCTTCCTCCTTCAGCCTCCTGAGTGCAGGAATTGCAAGCATGTATCACTGCACACAGCTGTGTTTGTTTTTGTTGCTGCATAACACATGCCCCAAACTTAGTTTAAAGCACTGTCCTTAGTCAAGCTGGGTGTTATAGACCTGTGATTCTGGCACTTGGAAAGGAAAATCAGGAGTTCCAGTCATCCTCAGCTTGGTCACGAGTTTTAGGGCGGTCCAGCATACCTGAGATCTTATTTCAAAAAGAAGGAAGAAGGGAGGAAGAAGAAAACCAAAAAGCAAGCTCTGCACATGCCTTAGAACCCAGCACTAGGGAAGGAGGCAAGCAGGTCTCTTGGTTTTCATAGCAAGTTCCAGCACAGCAATCTCCTTTCACCATTGTTAGAAGTCAGTAGGGTTCCATGGCTGGGTCCCCTACTTGGAATCTTTTTTTTTTAATGGGGAGGGGCTAGAAAGAGGGGAGAGTGATTAAGGACATGTACTGCTCTTGTAGAGGACACAGGCTCAGTTCTAAGCACCCATGTCATGTAGCTCTGTTTGCAACTCCAGTTTCAGAGGTTCCAATGCCCTCTTCTGGCCTTGGGCACCTGCATGCACAGTTTACTCATAAACTCACAGCAATCACATGGCAGCTCACAACTGCCTGTTGCTCCAGTTCCAGGGGATCTGACACCCTTGTACAGACATGCTTGGAAGCAAAACACCGATGCACATGAAAATAAACAAATCATTTATTAAAAAATTTAAAAGAGTCATTCTAAATAAAGGATAAACTGGTGGGGTATGTGGCTCTCTTGTTACCCACAAAGCACTCATCTAGGATGGAAGAGGACTTTTCATGATAAATAAAAGTACCACATGACACAGAGAGAGATCATAGAGGGAAGAACAAAGCCGTCTAGAGGGCCTTTGCCTTAGCTTATTTAACAAAGCTTTCTATTTCCCTTATTTTTCTTGTTATTCCAACAAAACACCTGAGAAAAGCAACGAGAAAGGAAGGGTTTATGGGTTATGGTTCATGGTTCAGTCCATAATCCAAGGGAAGTCATGGTGGCTGGCAGGCTCTGGTAACAAGGGAAGCAGTTGGTCACATTGTGTCTGCAGTCAAGAAACAGAGTTGAGTGCCAGTGTTCAGCCGTGTTTCTCCTTTATGTGCAGCCATTTGATGGACCTGATATTTCTATGTTCTGTGGAAAAGCCTTCACAGATACACCCAGAGGAGTGTCTCCTAGTTGGTTTCAATTTATTATTATTATTTTTTGTAATGGCTATTCCTGGTTGTCAACTTGACTACATCTGGAAGGAACTACAATCCAGAATTGGAGGGTTCCCCTGTGATCCAGATCTTGAGGCCGGAAGACACAAGTTTCTGACCTGGATCTTGCCATAGAGATCTTGAGACATAGTGGCCATGAAAAGTTTAGGTACAGGCAAGGTGGTATAAGCCTTTAATCCCAGGAGACTGAGGCAAGGAGATCTCTGAGTTCAAGGTCAACCTGGTACAAAGCAAGTCCCAGAACCAGGCATGGTGGTACTCACCTTTAATCTGGGCTACATCTTCTGCAGGAGACCTATAAGGACATTGGAAGAAGGAAGATTCTCTCTTCCTTGCCTTGCTTGCACTTACTTGACAGCACATCTGTTGGAACCTACTTCTACAGAAGACCAGCTGAAACAACTAGCTTTGTGGGACTGAGCAACTACTAGATTCTTGGACTTCCCACCCACAGCTGCCCATTGTTGGGGGAGTTGGACTACAGACTATAACTCATCGCAATAAATTCCCTCAATATAGAGAGACATTCCATTAAGTTCTGTGATTCTAGAGAACCCTGATTAATT
Organism: Mus caroli; assembly: GCF_978045245.1. Taxonomy (NCBI): domain Eukaryota; kingdom Metazoa; phylum Chordata; class Mammalia; order Rodentia; family Muridae; genus Mus; species Mus caroli. The sequence continues at coordinate 764,489 of NW_028227272.1, forward strand.
TTTTTGTTTTTTTTTTTGTTTGTTTATTTGTTTGGTTGGTTGGTTGGTTGGTTTTGATTTTCAAAATAGGGCTTCTCTGTGTAGCTCTGTGTAGCTGTCCTAACACTCACTCTGTAGAGCAGGCTGGCCTTGAACTCACAGAGATCTGCCTGCCACTGCCTCCTTAAGGGTATGTGCCACCACACCTGGCTCTTAGTTGATTTTAAATCTCATCAAGTAAAAAATTAATCAACACACCTTCACTTTCATTTTGCTTGCAGCCTTGCTAGTCATGAAACTGACCCTGAAGCCATAAGTAGTTCTGTCTTCAGAATTTCAAAGAACACAATGCATACTTGGCTTCTCTGTACCCCTGTGTACCCGCCCTGTGTGCTGGCTTAGATCCCAGTTGGGAGGACTGTGGCTGCCACCAGGATGCTCTGAGGATTGACTGTCCCTGATGAAATCAGGGCTTGGCCTCCAGAATATGTCTCCTGAAAGGTTTTTAATGTCTTTTACAACCCCTCTTCTTTTCAAGTTTTCTTTCTGATGCTGAGAAAAAATACTGACTGGAACCAGCTTGGGCAGGAGGAAAGGGTTTACTTGGCTCACGCGTCCAGGTCGCAGTCTGTCCCCAAGAGAAGTCAGGGCAGGAACTGAGATGGAAGCTGAGGAGGGGGCACTGCTTACTGCCATCCTCTGGGGCTCACGAGGTTTGCTTTACAGACCGGGATCACATCCAGGGAAGCCACTGTCCACCACATGTGAGGTGGTTCCACCTCCAACATCAATTAAGGCAATCTCTCACAGACATGGCCATAGGCCAGTCTGATCTGGGCAATGGCTCAACTGATATTCCCTCCTCAGGCGACTGAGGTGTGTCAAGTTGACAGCTGAAGCTAACTAGGGCACCTTTAATATAGGCTCAGAAGACAATTAGAAAATGAATGTGTGCTGCTCTGTGTTCTCCGCTTTTGGGGTGTCTAGCCACACAGTTTAGAGGGTTCAGCTTACCACTCACCTTCCTGCATTCTGCCGAATCCATAAATTCTAGTAACTGAAGCCAGCTACCTAACCAAGTCAGGGTGTGGATGTGAAATCAGCTTGGGAACCTCTGCTCCGGAGGAATCAGCCTCCAGATTTGACCTCTTACCCCCTGGACGCGGCCACAGTCTCCTTGGTTGCCCTCTGGTTCTGGACCTCAGCTTCAGCCCACTTCCAAGTTTCTGCCTCTAGGAACTGAAACCATAATCTTACAGCTGGGAAGCACTTTAGGTCTTTCCTCTGGCTACACACAACTACATCTTTACCAAGTGCAAGGAAGGTCTTGCAGAGGTCGATGCAGAGGTCAACCATAAACTAATGGGTACTGGATCCGAGTCACTCAGCCCTCTGTGCATGGCGTCCAAAATATGGAGGAAAATCCAGCTAAAATAGACACATTCATCCAGTTGTGCCTCCCTTGAAAGGGTTTTAAAAATTAAAGTCTGGACAGTGTCTCTTGTACCAGGGCGGTTTTTAAGTTTGATATGCAGTTGAGGATCACACTGCTGATTCTCCCTTTCCATCTCTCAAGTGCTGTGATTACAGGCATGCAGCAGCAAGCATGGCTTTAAGCCTTTGGGTCCCTCCCCCATTTTGTAAAAATAAATGATCAAAGGTAAAAACACACACACACAAAGAGAGAAAGAGAGAGAGAGAGAGAGAGAGAGAGAGAGAGAGAGAGAGAGAGAGAGAGAGAGAGACTCTGGACTGGGGGTTACATGCTTATAATCCTAGCATATGGGAGATAGATGCAGGAGAATCAATCAGCTTCTTCTAGGCTATGTAGTAAGTTTGCAGCCGGCCTGGGATATATGAGACCCTGCCTAAAAAAATTTGGAGCTAGAGAAAGTACCCAAAGAGCTGAAGAGGTCTGCAACCCTATAGGAGGAACAACAATATGAACTAACCAATATCCCCAGAGCTCGTGTCTCTAGCTGCATATGTAGTAGAGGATGGCCTAGTTGGCCATCAATGGGAGGAGAGGGGAATGCCAGGGCCAGGAAGCGAGAGTGGGTGGGATGGGAGCAGGGTTGGGGGATGGTATAGGGGTCTTTCGGAGAGGAAACTAGGAAAGAGGATAGTATTTGAAATGTAAATGAAGAAAATATCTAAAAAAAAAACTTTTTTAAAAAGTATGGGGCTCAGTAGAGGGGTTTAATGAGTAAAGTGCTTAGTGTACAAGCCCCAGGACCTGAATTAGAATCTCCCGAGTCCATATAAGGGCCAGCAATGTAGCAGTTATCTGTAATCCCAGTGTCCTCTGGTGAGATGGGAGGGAGGATGGGAGAACCCCTGGAAGCTTTCAGAGAAGCTATGGGGTGTTTGCAGCAAGGAGACCTTATCTCAAGCAAGGTGGAAGGTGTGGACTAATCTCTATGTACATACTGTAGTGCACATATGTCCTCAGCACAGATACACACTAAGACTAAAACAGAGAAAGCTGGGTATGATGGCAGAGGCAGGAGGACTGCCTGGTCTACAGAGTGAGTTCCAGGACAGCCAGGTACACACAGAGAAACAGTGTCTCAAAAAACAAAAACAGAGATAAAAGGGGGTAAGACTGGGATGGGGAGGAGAATGAAGAATTTCTATTAATGGGACAGAGATTCCGTTTAGAAAGATGACAACAGATAAAGTGGCAGATGCTGACTAGAGGAGCTTGCCCAAACATTTTGAAGGCATGCACAAACGCAACAATTAAAATGCCCAGGATCATAACTTTTATACTATATATGTTTTTCTCTACAATAAACAGATAGTTAAAAAAAACACAAGGAAAAATTCAATGAGTGGGCCAGCCATTGCTAGGTGAGGGTCAGAGTCTAACGCAGAGCACTGCTGGCTCTAAGGACAGACTGGAGGAGTCCCCTGCGCATCGCTTGGGTACTTATGAATGACTCATTGTGGGCTGGGTCAGCAGTGGGTTGAGTAAAGATGCCAGGGTGGGGTTGAGCTCTGTTTAGCCACTGATGGATGGGTCTCCCTAAGTCCTAAGGAGCCGGGGAAGAAGCAAAGGGGATACGCTTCCTTCTCCTCACTTCCTTCTCTTGTTCAATGTTCAGAATACTTTCTCATACAATGGAGGAAGGAGACTGTTTACAACAAGGCCTACCTGACCTATGTGGGGTGACATGAAGAGTGCTCATTGGGTAACTCTACAGTCAGGCATCTGTGGCAGCGCCTGTAATTAGCCATGTTGTTGCCTTGTTGACCAGGGATATTCAATCAGCTGCAGGGGAGGAGGGATGGGAGGAGCAGGAAATTGTGCTGAGCCCTCACACACACACACACACACACACACACACACATTCCTCTGCAACTGTCTGGTATGACTCAAGTCTTGAAGGGGCTATCTGTACCAGTGATGGCTAGACTGGGATGTGACATGACCCTTCCCACCCTACACCATCTCCCTCCTTTAGGACTGTTGCCAGCCTTCTCCAACAGCTGGGAATGCTGTGAGGAATGGCATTTATCTGACCCCATGTCTCCTTCCTGGGTCTGCCACCAAGGCAAAAGATACAGGATGGGAGGTCAGCTGTCACTGGAGCCCAGGTGGGAAGGGCCACCTTGACCAGGGCAATGAGAATGAGGCTTGGTGAGGTGGTGTTGCAAACCATTGTAGAAGGTCATTGTTGAAACACCTTCTACAATGGTGCTCCTGTGAGTCGTCTGCAATGTTCATAGCCGAGCACCACCTGAAGCTTTATAGTACATACACGGTTGTTTGTTTGACCTCACAGTTCTTGAGGTCAAAGTCCAAAACCAGGGATAAGCCCCACACACAGCTCCAAAGAGTCTCCTTTGCCTTCAGCACGAGGGGTCTCCAGGCCTTCTCTTCTTAGCCTGTGGCTGCAGCAGTCCACCCCTGCCTCCACCACTGCATGGCCCCCTCTCGGTGTCTGTTTTGGCTTCTCTTCTGTGATCACACACGACTCACCTCACTCCAGGATAATTCCCCAGAGCCTTATCTCAGCATCCACAGACGTTTACTCCACCTAAGGTAACATGATGAGTCCATAGTAGGCAGCCTTTGGGAGGCACAACTCCTTCTGTAGCAGTCCAGCTCCCCTCCCGCCCTCCCTCCTCCCTCTTGCTCCCTTTTCTCTCTCTCTTTCCTCCCATGTGTACATGTGATGGATGTAAATGTGTGTGTATGAGTGTATGTGTGTGTATGTGTGTGTGAATGTGTGTGTGTGTATGTATGTGTGTGTATGTGTGTGAGTGTGTGTGTATGTGTATGTGTGTGTGTATGTATATGTGTGTGTATGTGTGTGTATGTGTGTATGTATGTGTGTGTATGTGTGTATGTATGTGTGTGTGAATGTGTGTGTGTATGTATGTGTGTATGTGTGTGAATGTGTGTGAGTATGTGTGTGTATATGTGTGTGTGTGTGCTTGTTTATGTGTATGGATGAGGCTGCTCACACGTCATCCATAAATGCGGAGGTCAGAGGACAGCTTCCAGTACTGGTTCTCATCCTCCACCATGTTTGAGACAGGAGACCTTGTTGTTTGTTACTGCGTAAACCAGGCTTGCTGGTCAGGAGCTTCTAGGGATGCTTTGGTCTCTGCTTTCCATCTCCCTGTCGGCATGCTGGGATTCCAGGGTACACTTTTACATGAGTTCTAGGAATTCAGACGCAGGCCCTTATGCTTGTACAGAGCTGTCTCCTGCCACCCCTGGCTTCTCCTTCTATAATGACACTAATGGCTAAGAATGAGCTTCCAGGGAGGTGGGCACAGGACCTGGGTTACAGTTGTTTCTGGGCCTGCAGGATCCTTCAGAAGGGGTGAAAACCGGAAGAGCTTCATCTGCCACCAACAGGATATCCTTGCCCTCTTGCAAGGATAGTACAGAAAACACCACAGAATGTGCAGAGGGGAGCTCAGACCATAGTCCCTGCCAACACCCCCTAGTATGTAGCCACCAGAAGAATCTACCTACCTGTCACTAGAGGATATTAACAAGGCCAAGAGGAGAAAGGAGACTACTGGCTTATGAAACGTCCCACAGAGGATAAAATAATAGTAACTATTTTCTACCCACAAAGCCGTCAAGGTTAAAACTGAAAACACCAAACCAGATGTGGTAGCTCTAGCTCCTAGCCACAACCCAGGAGGCTGAGGCAGGAAGATTGTTATGAGTTTAAGGTCAGCCTGGGCTACATAGTGAGCTTCAGATTGGTTTGACTCAAACAAAAGCAAATGACCACAGCCACGGTAATAATACTACCTGGGCCCAATGCTCGTGTGCGTGATGGTGATAAGGGTCAAGCCTAGGACTCAAATGTGCAAGGTAAGTGCTTTCTCCACTAAGCTTATCTTCAGCCCTTGCAACTGGAGATCCTTCAGCTTCTGTGGTGCTGGAGATCAGAGCCTTTGGCGTGCTAAGAACAAATGCATCGCTGAGCTGCATCCTAGCACTCAGATATTCTCTCTTATATGCTTTTGAAAAAGGATCGCAAATTTGATATCTAGCTGAGGATGAACTTGAACTCCTGATTCTCCTGCCTCTCTCTCCCAAGCGCTGGGTTTGGAGGTCATGTACTGTGTCAGGCTTCCACTCCATACTTTGAAATCTTAAAATGAACCTCATTCGGACCACTATTTGGATTCTGTCTATTCCTCTCTCCTTTAGGGATCCCAAAATGTTGACATTTACAGAAAAAAAAAAGCAAAAACAAACAAAAACTTCAGGCAAGATGAGAGACGCTGGAAACACTCTCTTGATCCTGGAAGCTATAGGCAAGCTAAAGATGTTTCTGTTAAAATGCTGCGGTTTCCAAAGGCAGGGACTGTGGGACATGTCGTCTGGAAAGGGGTTTTTTGTGTGGCACCGAGGTCTACCAGTCGGTGGGGCCCAGAAAATCACTGTCCTTGGGAGAGAGGATGTGATTTTTACAGTTTTCTCTGTCTCTGTCTCTGTCTCTCTGTGTGTGTGTTTCTCTCAGTCTCTCATCTCTGTCCAGTCCCCTAGTCCCTTAACCCCATTACACATACACACACACACACGCACACGCACACGCACACGCACACGCACACGCACACGCACACGCACACACACACACACACACGCACACATGCACACACGCACACACACGGTGGGGGCGGGGCCTGAGTCCTGTAGTGATACCTGCCTTTCCTTACTTTCAGGTTGCCACGAGGCCCAAATGAAGTCAGGGTGACCTGAGAGGAAAGGTTGTATAACAGTTTTCTCTGAGACTGAAACATTCCAGAAGGGAGACAAACAGCTCAAAACAGCTTCAGGAAGCTCCTGAAAGTGACAAGATTCTCTAGGCCCCTCCCTGCCAGAGCAAGCAGGAAAGGCTGCAAAGACCAGCTGCCTAGGAGAAACAGAAATCAGGTGAGCTGCCTGGAAGAGGTGTAAACCAACTGAGTTACCTGGAAAGGGCACTCTCCAGTCTCTTGTGTAGTGTGCTCCAGGTTCCCAGCCTTGTGACCCATGCTGAATGAGTGGCCTTTGAGTCATTTCTGCTCCTGCAAGTAAGCCCTCACCCACACTCCTACAAGTAATCCTAAGAAAACTCACTGCTCACCAAGCTGAACCTGGTGATATCCACACATGGACCTGTCATAGGATTCCTATCTGGGTCTCAGAACCTAGATTTCCCCTTAAGATATAGTGGCCACCCAAGAAGCATGGTGGTGCTGACAAAGTCGCAGTCACCAGGATCCCAGGAAGCAGTTAGCTCAGTGCCAGGAGCACAGTGCCAGGAGCACAGAGGGACTTCCATGTGTGAATGCTTCTCCTTCTGTTGAGGCCACTGTCTGTTTGCTGGCACATAAAGACAACATGGGAGTGGGGGCAGGACTCTGAATTCCCTGGAGTGTGGTACAGGCATAACCAGGTGGTGGCAGGGTGCTCTTCAGAGGATGGCAGCTATGGAATGATTCTGACTATACATCTGATCACTGCATGCTTATGATTTTATTTACTTCGAGGACCAAGAACGTTTAATGGTTTGTCTAGGGCCATCCCCAGCTAAAACTATGAGTGCTGCATAATAAGGGACGAGGTCATCTTTGTGTCCACAAACTCATGACACTTAGAAGTACTTAATTTGCAGCACATAGGTTTTGTGCTTCGTGCATACTTGTGCATAGATGCAGGGGCTGTTCGGCTATTTACCATTTATTTATTTATTTATTTATTTATTTATTTATGTATTATATGTAAGTACACTGAAGTTGTCCTCAGACACACCAGAAGAGGGTGTCAGATCTCAATATGGATGGTTGTGAGCCACCATGTGGTTGCTAGGATTTGTACTCAGGACCTTCAGAATACCAGTCAGTGCTCTTAACCGCTGAGCCATCTCACCAGCAAACCTTGACTATTTATCTTAAGCTCTATATGCTGTTTTGTTTTGTTTAAGACAGGGTCTATGTAGACCATGCTGTCCTGGAATTCAGAGATCCTCCTGTCTCTGCCTCTTGGGTTCTGAGATTAAAGATGTGTACCTTCATTACCAGCGTCTATTTTTTTTTTTACATTTTTATTTATTTGTATGTATGGGGGGGCTACATGTACTACAGCATGTGTGATAGTCAGAGGACAACTTGAGGGAGTTGGTTTTCTCCTTCGACCAAGTGTGTTCTGGGGATCAAACTCAGCTTGTCAAACTTGGCAGCAAAAACCTTTACCTGATGAACCATCTCAACAGCCCTAATCTTTGAGATTAAAAATTAAGTGCTAGTGCCAAACAGCAGATGGGTTGGAAATGCTAGTTTGTAACTTCAAGAAGTGTATACCAAGCCTTGTTTTCCTCAGACGAGTGGGTGACTTGTTCACTGTGACCAGGGGCACATTTATGTGTGCAGCATTATGTGCAGCATTTATGTGCATTTATGTGCTTGGAGTGTTGCACAAATGCTACTAGCGTTCAATGCACTGGATGTTGCATTCTTCCACAGAGTGTAAAAACAGGGTCCACAACTGGTTCCCTTGGCTCACATTTGCCTGGTTCCCTTGGCTCACATTTGCCCACTCCCTCGTGGGTTCTTCTATTTCTTTCCCCTTCAACCACTTGCGTGTGCCTGTGTCTGACTGTGAGCTTTGATGAGTACTTTTGAAAAACTTTATTATTCTCAGTGCTCTCAAACAGTCCAGGACAGACACATGGTCCCAGGGACAACAACAACTCTGTCTACGTAAATTACAAAACACTCCTTGGAACACAAAAATCATTCCTGAGAAACACAAACGGCTTTGATTCACTCTAACGTCTGGGGCTGCTTGCTTTTATATATATATATAGTATATATATATATACTTTTATATATAGTATATATATTTATATATAGTATTTATATATAGTATATATATATACTTTTTTAAAAATTTTGTTTATTATATGTAAGTACACTGTAGCTGTCTTCCGACACCCCAGAAGAGGGTGTCTGATTTAATTACAGATGGTTGTGAGCCACTGTGTGTTTGCTGGGATTTGAACTCAGGACCTCTGGAAAAGCAGTCAGAGCTCTTAACCTCTGAGCCATCTCTCCAGCTCCGGCTGCTTGCTCTTATCCATGGAGATTCTGTTTATGCCTTGTGATAGTTCGGATATTAACACTCCTTCACAGGCTTATGTGTTGGAAGCTTGGCCCCAGGTTGATCCTAATGGCAGGTGGTAGAACCTTTAAGAGATGGTCCTGAGCTGGAGAGATGGCTCAGTGGGTAAAAGCACTGACTGTTCTTCCAAAGGTCCTGAGTTTAAATCCCAGAAACCACGTGGTGGCTCACAACTGTCTGTAACAGCTACAGTCTACTCATATACATAAAATAAATAAATCTTTTAAAAAGAGAGAGAGAGAGATGGGGCCTGTTGGGGAGTCCTTGAGTCACTGGGGGTGTTTCCTTGAAGAGAACAGTGGGACTGCTGGGTCCTTCTACCCTTTCTGTCCCCTGGCTGTACTGTGACTGTGATTGTTGTCTCACCTGAGATCTGAAAGCAACAGGGACAACTGATCAGGGTTGAACTCCCCAAAACCATGAACGCAAGGAACCTTTTCTCTGAATCAGCTGCTTCTCTCTGTATCTGTTATGATGGAAAGCTGGTGGACACACACTCCCACCAAGGGCCCTGGGCCCATCCTTCCACTTGTATCTGACTTGTAGAACACAAACTGAAGACAAATGGAGGCCAGAATTTGTGAGGATGGGACAGCTGTGTCCCTGTGTTGAAGCAGAATAGCCACACCCCCCGGAGACAGTCCTATAGCCAGCACCCTGGTAATACATGAGTGAAATGGGGCCACCCTTCTGAGCTTCTGTGTGGAGGACCTGGGGAAGTGCTTCTCCTCCTCAGTTCTGCTCAAGTCCCTCCCTCAATAGTCCTGTAAAGCGATGCCATTCCTATGATTTCTGATTCCCAGGAGATCACTGAGAAGCGTCCCAAAGACAGCACAGCTGAAACCTAGCTGAAATGGCCGCCAGAACATTCATCCCATCTGAGAAGGTGGATTCCCCACGCTGTGGGGAATCTGCCCTTAATTGCATGGCTGGGAGTGACCAAACAAGTTCTATCACATACCAACAGCCAGTCTCCCATTAGTCTTTGAAGATGCCACACGCACTTCCTAGCAATGGGCTGATGGCAGGGAGAGAGGGTCAGGAGAGGCCTGTGGACTCCATTCTCTGGCCCATTTGGCCACATACTCTAAGACCCTCATAATGAACTACCCCCCTCAAGGTCTTATATCCAGACAGTAATTAGTGGTATCTGAGCCCCAGTTTTTAGCCTTAGATCTCCTCAATGTCCCAAACACAAACTCCTCAGGTATTCTCTATTTCCCAGTGGGAAAGCCATAGTTCATGAGCCCGGATCAGGCTAGGAATGGATGCAGACATTTTGGAGACATATGTTGAGCCAGTGGATTTGCCTACCCTAGAACTCTAGAAGCCAAGGGAACTATAAAGAATAATGCCTAAGCAAGAAAGGAGCCAGAGATGGGAGTCAAATCCAGCATTGTTGACTTTGCCGAATGACTGGGCACCCAGGAAACTCATTTGGTATTTCCAGAGAGCTAGAAGAAAGTGGGGGTGGCAGACATGCTACAAATAAAAGCTAATGGTGCTGACTTACCCTATAAAACAGGGCCCAAACACTGTTTCAGCTGTGACAGCACTGCCAGAGCCCGACAGGAAGGTCAGGGCCTGCTGAAGAAGTGGCGGCCACTTTGAACCCAGGTGGTCGTGGCATATGGAGACATCTCAGAGGCCATGATAAGGCCTGTGCTGACTAGGCTGTGGGCCTCCCTACCAGAGGCAGAGTGGCCTTGGAGGAGGGACTTTGGTTTTGGAAGTTTGGGTTCTAATCTAGTTCCTGGTAGTGTGGTGACAGCAAGGTAATTAAAGACTTAGCCTGGATGTGAAAGATGCTTCCTGCTGGAGTTTAAAACACTGTCCCAAACTCTTTGATATTCCTCCTTTGAAGAGGTGGAGCCTAATTCCCCTCCCTTTCAGTGAGGGCTAGCATCAGTGACTATCTCCTAGCTGATATAATAAAGCCAGATTGACATTGTGCTCTCAGAGTGACATTGTGCATTCAAGGACATTATATTGCAACAAGGGTGTCATAGTTCCCTGTTGACTCCCTCTTGACTCAAGACAACAGCTACTGCATCCTGAAGAGGAGCCTGCTGGTTAAGAACTGGAGACTCCAGCCAGCAGTCATGTGAGAGGCCATCTTGGTTCCTCTAGCCCCAATCACCCTTCAGAGAGCAACTGCCTCTATTGACAGTTTTCAGAGAAGCCTTGTGCCAGGACCAGCCAACTCAAATGTTTCTGGATTCCTGATCCACAGAAACCATAAAATAATAAAAGTTCATTATGTTTGTCTGTTTGTTTGCTTTTTGATACAGTTTCTCAGTGTACCACTAGTTGGCCTGGAACTCACTCTATAATTCAGGCTGGCCTATAATTCACATAGATCTGCCTGCCTCTGCTTCCTAAGTGCTAGGATTCAAGGCGTGAGCACTGCAAAAGTTCATTATCTTACACTAATATATCTTGGGGGATAAGTTGTTATGAAGCAGCAGATACAGTCATCTCAGGGTAAGTATTAATCCATACTTACTGGGTTGGGACTCAGTTTATCAACCCTTATCCACTCAGATCTCAGCAAGGCCTTCCTCAGGAGGGCTGAAGTTTGGGTTGTGCTTACCCAGGAGTCAGTCCTCTAGACAGTTTTCCTTCCTTTCAGTTCATCTCCTGGCTTTGTATACCAAGCATCCTAGCACATGGGGAGGTCTGTTCTCTCTTTTAAACAAAAGATCAAAGAAATAACCCTGTATCCCATGGCAACACCATGTACAACCTCCCTGCTCAAGCTTGTCTTCCACAAGGAGCATGAATGAGATGACCCAGAGGGAAATCACTTTGTATCACTTCCTCAGAATATTCAATGGAGTCCCTTTTGTAGAGTAGAAATCCCAGTGAGTTACCACAGCTGTAAAACCATGCACTATGCTCCCCCCAACTTTCAAATTCCTCTCCATGGCCCTTAAACATGTTAGACCACACTGTCTCTCCCACATGAAACAGTCTTTTCTTACACCTTCCTACTGTTCAAATCTCTCTTCCTTTTAGAATCCCACACTGGGTCCTTTCTGCCATATGGTTTGATTATTTTTATCACCAGCTAAAACATCCCATCAGCATACTTACTGTTTGAAGCCCATACCATCATTAAAGACTTCTCAGACCTGTGTGAGAGCTCTCTCCACTGGGAGAGAGCTGGTCTCCCAAGAGTGCTGACCCACCTGAGAGCACTGGTGAAACTACTACTTTTTTTTTTTTTTTCTTTTTGGTTTTTCAAGACAGGGTTTCTCTGTATAGTCCTGGCTGTCCTGGAGCTCACTTTGTAGACCAGGCTGGCCTCGAACTCAGAAATCCGCCTGCCTCTGCCTCCCGAGTGCTGGGATTAAAGGCGTGCACCACCATGCCCGGCGAACCTGGCCCAAGAGGGACCCACCCAGAGCCATCAGGACACAGGAACCAAGGAACAGTTGGGAACTGGATCTTTCCTGTTTCTGTCTGTGCCCCAGAGCTGACCTTGTGCCACAGCTCTCCATACCCAAATTCCTCCTGGAGAGAACTGGTTTCCCAGGAGTGCTGACACACAGGCTTACAGGAGGAACAGGCCACAGTCAGAGACAGAAAGAGCAGCTAACACCAGAGATAATCAGATGGCGAGAGGTAAGGGCAAGAACATAAGCAACAGAAACCAAGGCTAGTTGGCATCATCATAACCCAGTTCTCCCACCACAGCAAGCATGGATTTCCCGAGAAAAGTAAAACTCTGATTTAAATTCACATCTCATGATGATGATAGGGGACTTTAAGAAGGATATAAATAACAACCTTAAATAAATACAGGCAAACACAGGTAAAAAGGTAGAAGCCCTTAAAGAGGAAACACAAAATCCCTTAAACAATTACAGGAAAACAACCAAACTGGTGAAGGAATTGAACAAAACCATGCAGGATCTAAAAATGAAAATAGGGGGCTGGAGAGATGGCTCAGCGGTTAAGAGCACTGACTGCTCTTCTAGAGGTCCTGAGTTCAATTCCCAGCAACCACATGGTGGCTCACAACCATCTATAATGAGATCTGATGCCCTCTTCTGGTGTATATGAAGGGAGCAACGGTGTACTCAAAGACATTACATAAATAAATAAATAAATAAATAAATAAATCTTTTTAAAAAACAACAAATAAAAATGGAAATAGAAACAATAAAGAAATCACAAAGGGAGACAACTCTGGAGATAGAAAACCTAGGAAAGAGTTCAGGAGTCATAGATGCAAGCATCACCAACAGAATACAAGAAAAAGAAGAGAGAATCTCAGGCACAAAAGATACTCTAGAAATATTGACACAACAATCAAAGAAAATGCAAAACACAAAAAGCTCCTAACCCAAAACATCCAGAAAATCCAGGATACAATGAGAAGACCAAACCTAAGGATAATAGGTATAGAAGAGAACAAAGATTCCCAACTTAAAGGGCCAGAAAATATCTTCAACAAAATTATAGAAGAAAACTTCCCTAGCCTAAAGAAAAAGATGCCCATAAACATACAAGAAGCCTACTGAACTCTAAATAGATTGGACCAGAAGAGAAATTCCTCCTGTCACTCTAAATAGATTGGACCAGAAGAGAAATTCCTCCTGTCACATAATAGTCAAAGCACCAAATGCACAAAACAAAGAAAGAATATTAAAAGCAGTAAGGGAAAAAGGTCAAGTAGCATATAAAGGCAGACCTATCATAATTACACCAGACTTCTCACCAGAGACTATGAATGCTAGAAAATCCTGGGCAGATGTCATACAGACACTAAGAGAACACAAATGCCAGCTCAGGCTACTATACCCAACAAAACTCTCAACTACGATAGATAGAGAAACCAAAATATTCCATGACAAAACAAATTTACACAATATCTTTCCACAAATCCAGTCCTACAAAGGATAATAGATGGAAAACTCCAACACAAGGAGGGAAACTATACCCTAGAAAAAGCAAGAAATGAATCTTCTTTCAACAAACCCAAAAGAAGATAGCCACACAAACATAATTCTACCTCTAACAACAAAAATAAAAGGAAGCAAAAATGACTATTCCTTAATATCTCTTAATATCAATGGACTCAATTCCCCAATAAGAAGACATAGACTAACAGACTGGATATGTAAACAGGGCCCAGCATTTTGTTGCATACAAGAAACGCACCTCTGTGACAAAGATAGACACTACCTCAGTGTAACACTCCTCCATTGGGATGGGATTGCAAGCTGGTACAACCACTCTGGAAATCAGTCTGACAGTTCCTCGGAAAATTGGACATAATACTACCTGAGGACCCTCCTAAGCATATACCCAGAAGATGCTCCAACTTGTAATAAGAACACATGCTCCACTATGTTCATAGAAGCCATATTTATAATAGCCAGAAGCTGGAAACAACCCAGATGTCCCTCAACAGAGGAATGAATACAGAAAATGTGGTACATTTACACAATGGAATAATACTCAGCTATTAAAAACAATGACTTTGCCAGGTAGTGGTGATGCATTCCTTTAATCCCAGCACTTCAGAGACAGAGGCAGGCAGATTTCTGAGTTTGAGGCCAGGCTGGTCTACAGAGTAAGTTCCAGGATAGCCAGGGAAATATATATAGAGAAAACCTGTCTTGAAAAAACAAAACAAAACAAAACAAAACAAAACAAAAAAAACAAAACCACAATAACTTCATGAAATTTGCAGGCAAATGGATAGATAGTTCTAGAAAATATCATCCTGAGGGAGGTAACTCAGTCACAAAAGAACACACATGGTATGTACTCACTGATAAGTGGATATTAGGCAAAGAGCGTGGAATACCCACGATACAACTTACAGGCCACATGAAGTTCAAGAGGAAGGAAGAGTGGATGCTTCAGTCCTACTTAGAAGGGGGAACAAAATAATCAAGGGAAGTAGAGGGTGGGAGGGATGTGGGAGGAAGAGAAGAGGGGAGGGGAAAAAGAGGGAAAGAATCAGGTATGGGAGGAGATAGAGGAGATGTACAGAGGGCCAGGAAATTGAACAGAGGTGTGTAGCAATGTGGGAAGAGAGTTCCAAGACAACCCATTGTGGACTGGATTTCATGACCTATTATCCAGTTTCCTCCCCCTCCTTGGCCCCTTCCTTCTCCTTCTCCATATGTTGACTGTCAGGCCATGTGTGCTCAATAAGCTCACTCAATTAACCCATCAGAGGCTAGAGGTGGTCCGGCTTCACCAAGCTTTGGTCCATTACCAAAGACTTGTCTCTTCCAAACCAGGCTCTACATATCCCTCTGCCTATGGGCACCCCTCAACGACAGGTAAGGTCTCAGATGTGCTGAGACAACCTAAGACAGGTCGTGGAACACCCCCGTTTTTAAGCCACACTGACACATGGTATCCAGAGATGGATAAGATCCCCATGTTGGGGACAACCTAAGACAGGAGCCATGTAACTGGCTCATTACAAAACCAAAGGGGGAGATGTTGGGCCCATTTTGGCCCTGGTTTGGGCCTTGAGGACAAACCTGAACCTGGTTCCAGTTTCTGCAGCCTTTCAGGAGAGCCTAAGCCTGGCTTGAGTTTTGAGACCTATCTCAGTCACTTCTGTATCAGGGTGATTCAGAAAGACCTGTTTGGCGCTGCCTCTCCCCCACCATTACTGATGTAGAGCTTTGCCATTGGCCCTGTCAGTTACTCCATACCCTCTGTCACCCTTCCCCACCTCCTATGTCATCTTACACCACCAAAAACCCACTTCTTATGCTCTAAACTTATATTAGCGAGAGGCTAATGCCATAAAAAGTTGAGTTCCTGCTTTGATAAGACTCCTGGCTCGGTGTGTTTCTTTTGGGCCCTCGACACTTGTCATCCTTCTCAGCCCCGGAGAGATCCCCTGCAGGACCGGGACCTCTCTCCTCTCTCACCTGGACCTGCCAGCAAGGAGCTGGCAAGTCAGGTTAGCAAACACGAATCAGCAGTGGTGGCACTGCCTAGCAGAGACAGCCAGGCCTCAGCCTCAGCTTGAGTCAGCAGGAGAGATCCAGCAGAATGCCAGAAGTGGGCAGACCGATACATGCCAGTCTTTAAGCAAAGAATCCTTCATCAGGTTCTTTCACACCTGTGTCTACTTTAATAAAACATTCCTTCATGTGTTTGCCCCAGTAAAACACTATCCAACTAACTTTCCAGAGAACCCTTAAGCTTCCACTTCACTCCCTGAAAAGTCTTCCTGTAAAGAAAAGTAGATATCCTGGAGTACATGGAGCTCTCGGCAACAGGCTGGACATAACCTGGAAGCTTGGGCAGGCCAGGTTTGGAGATGAAGGCCAGGAGGGTTATTCTGCAGCATGTGCTTTGATTTTTTTTTCAAAACCGACTTTTAATAGGGGCTCTGAAATGCTTCAACCTCCCTTCTAGCCCACCCCCCACCAGAGGTAGTGGGAAAGAAAGGTTGTTAGGCTATGGGGGCAGTGGACCTGCTTAGAAATAGTTTTTTGGTGCAAATCTAATCTGTGTTCTCAGGATGTCAGCAGTTTAGTTTGCATGAATCTGCAGCAGCTCGATACAGAAGAAGCCTTGAGGCTCTGCTGGATGTTATTTGGAAGTAGTAGTTCCTTGGGGGAGATTTCAATCTCCAATTGTCAGGATACCAGCAGTCCAGTCCAGTAGTGTCAGGATAGCAAACAGGAATCAGCAGTGGTGGCACGGCCCAGCAGAAACAGCCAGGCCTTCACCCAATCGGCACGAGTCAGCAGGAGCGACCAGGACCAGCAGGAACATCAGAGGTTCTTTGTCATCTCATGCCTCTCTCAATGAAGATCAGCAAAGACAAATCAGAGAGACTTCCAAAGTGTTGCACAGCTAGCCATGCAAGCCCATTGTCACTGTCCTATTTACTCCCTCCAAATATCATGTGTCCTTCCATGGGTCTTGCCCTTAGCACACGAGTCTGTCTTAGCAAAACTCCATATGAGTCTGTCTCTGCCGCCACCAGAACACCACCAGAAGGTTTTGGTGTGTTTCTTTCTATGAAGTGGAGACAAACGATGACCATTAAGGAACAAGGTGAGCCGGGCGTGGTGGCACACGCCTTTAATCCCAGCACTTGGGAGGCAGAGGCAGGCAGATTTCTGAGTTCGAGGCCAGCCTGGTCTACAGAGTGAGTTCCAGGACAGCCAGGGCTATAAAGAGAAACCCTGTCTCGAAAAACCAAAAAAAAAGAAAAAAAAAAAAAAAAAGGAACAACAAGGGGTATCAAAACCATCCAGTGCCATCCATCATCTGTTGGGTCCTTTTTAATATCATGTGTACTTTCATCTGTTTGCTTTAGCAAAACATCCTTTTACTTATGTCTGCTTCAGGAAACACTCCTTCATGTGCCTACCCCAGCAAAATACCATCTGACACAACTGACACTACGAAGTCATAAGTTTCCACTTCAGGGGGTGTTGTCACCCCAGCAACCCAGGATATGGTGAGAACCCCAGGGAGCGGTGCCCATGGTGTAGATGAATGATCCCAGCTCCTTGGGAGACTGGGGCAGGAGGATGGCAAATCTGAGGCCAGCATGGGCTACAGAGTGAGTTTATGCCCAACTCACTACTCATTTTACTAAGTTGTTTATGGACAACTTAGTAAAATCTTGTCTCAATAAAAACTAAAAAGAGGGATGGACTACATAGTTCAGTAGTAGAATGTGTGCCTAGTGTGCAAGAGGCCAACAAGCAAGCAAATAAGACAGGCAGGGAGACAGCAGCCTTCACACTCCCCAGGATGACCATGGCTAAAGGGACACAGAGTAACAAGTATTGACAAGGGTATGAAGACCCTTATTACAGATCTTGTGAGCATATACAATGTGTGACTGTCGTGGAAAATAATCTAGAGGTTTCTTAAAAGTGTAAAAATGTTTATAATGTGGCCTAGCATACTCTTGTTTGATTGAAAAGAGGAAAGAAAATCTGCTTGTGTGTACAAACTTGTATATGACTGTTCATAGCAGCATTATCGCTATAGCCCAGAGTCAAACAGCCCATGCTCTACTGGGCTCAATGAAGATACTGTGGTCTGTATTGTTAGGGTATTTTCAGATATTTTAATTAGAAATAGCTGAGAGTAGTAATGGAGAACAGTCCATACCATATTACTTTACATAGATAGTTGGTTTTCAAAAAGGTCAGAAATCCACAGAATGTGACATTTAACGTTATTTATGCACTTGTTGTTGAGACAAATCTGCTCCTAACAGCTTTGCATTCATGGATTCAAAGAAGCAACTGAGCATCTCACCTCCAGGTGAGGCTGTGCATGTGTGGCTAGGTCGCCACTGGACAGAAAATTGCCACTCTCTCCTGCAGACCTGTACTGTTCTTGAAAGGACACAATATACAGCTTTGGACAGCTTAGTTCTGCTGAGACAGAATAGGCTAGCCCTTAATATTCCTGTTTCTGTAAGGTCTGTCAGCTGATCCTGGCCCAGAAGGCCGAAGACATGCTCCATCTTCCTGACTTACTGGGGCTGTACAGGTAGGCAGCTGTCTCTACAATTTGTCTCAGTTCTGGAAGCAGTGTTAGGCTTCCTATATATTTTCAGATAATGTTGGTCATTCTCAGACTTCTGACGGGGTTGAAAAACTACTTATATACTCATAGCCAACCCAGGCTATTTACTTTGAGAGGATGACTTTCAGATGGTATACTATCTAAAGCCAGGACATAAGCCAAGATAGAATCTAAGTCTTTTAATTTAGGATAGATGACAATGTCCTATCTTAATGACATTAATGATGGACTGGGAGTTAGGTCTATCTTATACTTTATAGATTACAAAATGGTAATAGTTGTGCTCTATTTATATTTGAGAGAAAGGTTTTGTTTTTTATTAGAACAGAAAGGGAGAAGTGTGTGGATGGGCCTGGTGCTTGTGAACCAATCCCCTAATGAATAAAGGAGCCAATCACTGGTGAGTAGGAGGGATTTCCAGGTTGGACGGAGGAAGAGAAGGAGAGTCTGGCTATACGAGATTGGTGCTCCAGTGAGGGTGAATGTTGAACATGCTGTGTTCAATGAAGGATGAGTCCCAGGGGACCACAGACTGCATGCCTCCACCTCACTTGACAAGATGGTGGAAAGCGAGGTTATGCTGGTGGCGAAGCAACTCTGAGACGATACGAAAGCCACCAAACGGGCGCTTTGGCGTTTGATCCCGTCGCTTTTATCAAGTTTATGATTTTTTTGAATTATGGTTTCACTTTGTAGCCCCAGCTGGCCTCAATTCACAGGAATGAGGAAAGATGAAGCCAGTGGAAAATCTGGAGTAGGAAAATTCTGACAAATTGGAATAGTCTTAAAACTCAACACTAAGAACAAGACAGCTGTGTGGGCTAGTGAAATGCCTCATCGGTTAAAAGTGCTAAGTACAAAACCCTGACCTGAGTTCAGGCCCTGTGTCCCAGAATCCTGAAAGCTGCCCTCTGACCTCCACATGCATGTGTCACACACACACACACACACACACACACACACACACACACACACCTATAATAAATAAAATTAAAGTTAAAAAGAAAATTAATGGCTGAAATTAAAAACAGTCGAAAGAGTGGTGGAGAGATGGCTCAGCAGTTAAGAGCACTGACTGTTCTTCCAGAGATCTTGAATTCAAATTCCAACAACCACATGGTGGCTCACAACCATCTGTAATGGGATTTGATGCCCTCTTCTGGTGTGTCTGAAGATAGTGACAGTGCACTGGTAAATAAAATAAATAAATAAATAAATCTTCTTTTAAAAAGTCCAAGGGCTAACCAGAGCTAGGGGAAGGGTGAGATGGGTGGGTGAAGCACAGAGACTCTTAGGCCGGTGAAACTGTTCAACATGCCACCATGGTGGACAAATGTCATTATGCATGTGTCCAGAGTCACAGAATCCACACCACCAAGAGGGAACCTAATGGAGATTAAAAAATCGGGTTCACCAATTGGAACAGAAGCACCATCTGGGGACAGTCTGGGAGGCTGTATGTATGTATGTTTGTATGTATGTATGAATGTATGTATGGCTGTATGTATGTATGTATGAGGTAGGAGGGGCATATAAATATCTGTATTTTGTAATGTTTATCTTGCTTGCTTGTCTGGGGTTTGCAGTGCTGAGGACTGAGCCCAGGGTCTTCCTTGCACATGCTAGGGCAGAGGCCTGTGGCTGGAGCACACCCCAGTTCTCTTTACCTTTTTTCCTTTCTTTTTTGAGAAAGAGTCTCACTAAAGTGCCCAGGTTGGGTTTGAACACACTGTCCACCGTGGTTTGCCTTCATCCTGGGACTGATGCAGCCTCCTGAGCAGTCAAGATGGCAGGTTTGTGCTTCAAGCTCAACTCCATTCTCGAAGCTTTCTGCCTTTTGTTTGTTTCTTTGTTTTGTTTGGAGACAGGGTTTCCCTGTGTAGCCCAGGCCATTCCAGAACTTGCTCATTAGACCACCCTGGCCTTAAACTCACAGAGATCCGCCTGCTTCTGCCTGCCGAGTGCTGGGATTAAAGGCGTGCATCACCACTACCCCACTGGCAACTTTCTGACTTTTTATTGTTACTGCTGTTTGTCTTTATCTTCCCTTCATTTCCCTTTTTATTTTCTTGAGTTTTGGGAGACAAGGTATCACTCTGTCGTTCACACAGGCCTGGAACTCACTAGGATTCAGGCATGTCTTTCCTCTTTTTTTTCTGGACTTTACTTTGAACTTAAAACTAGTAAACAGCAAAAACTGTCCAGTTCTGGCTTTCACTTTGGGGCCTATCCAGAAGGTGTGGGTGTGTGCATATGTGTATGTGTTTGTGTGTATGTACATATGCTAATGTGAATGAACATATGTGGAAAGCAGAGACGGATGTCCAGGGTCTTCTGTTATCACCTTCTTACCTCACTTTTCCAGACAGTGTCTTCACAGGGTCTCCAATCAGCAAGATCCGACTGGCTCACCCTCCCCAGTGAACCCCAGGCTATACATGTGTTAGCTCTTACCTGAGTGCTGAAGACCTGAACTTAGGCCCTTGAGACTACACAGCACACACATCACATTGAGGTTCCATCCTCACTTCCCATTGCTGTGCAGAGTCTTACTGTGTGTAAGACACACATATTGTGTGTCTCTGGCCTTGGGCAAGCTGAATATAAGGGTATCTTCTCCAGGAAACTTCAAGCTGCCTCTAGATAGAGAGCTCTTGTTTATTTATCTTGAATATTTTATGTTTTTAAACTAGTAATTTACACACAGGGAGCATATAATATGTGCCTCAAGACAAACCAAACAAACAGAACCAAAATCCAGACTAAATCAAACCATAATACAACACTAGTACAAACGGAAGGTGGTGAGGTCTATCGGTTTGGGGGCTATTTGTTTTGCAATGAGGATTCCCTAAGTAACCTATGCTAGACTTGAACTCTTCATCTTTCTGTCTCAGCCTCTGAGTGTTAGTATTATAGGCATTTGGTTAGAGTGGCCACTTCTACTAGAAATAGAATGATATAGGCCAATGCATGTAGTCTTTGACTACTTTGTGGGTTCTTCTTTCTTCCACCTTCTCCACCATTTTTCTACCCTTTCAACTCCTTAACACCAAATAGAAGAGGAAGGAAAAAAGGGTGGAAAGGTAAGGGGGCAACTTTATTAGACTATTTCCTGCTAATTAGGTGGGTTGAGTTCCCTGGGGCAATGTACTGGCTACTTTTGTGTCAATTTGACACAGCTGGAGTTATCACAGAGAAAGGAGCATCAGTTAGGGAAGTGTCTCCATGAGATCCAACTGTGGGGCATTTTCTCAATTAGTGATCAAGGGGGAGGGTCCCTTGTGGGTGATGCCATCTCTGGGCTGGTAGTCTTGGTTCTATAAGAGAGCAGCCTGAGCAAGCCAGGGGGAACAAGCCAGTAAAGAACATCCCTCCATGGCTTCTGCATCAGCTCCTGCTTTCTGACCTGCTTGAGTTCCAGTCCTGACTTCCTTTGGTGATGAACAACAGTATGGAAGTGTAAAGCGGAATAAACCCTTTCCTCCCCAACTTGCTTCTTGGTCATGATGTTTGTGCAGGAATAGAAACCCTGACTAAGACAGGCAAGTACCTAATTTTTTTCTTCTTATTTCTTCTTTGGGCAAGACTACTTAACAAACTGTGACCAACAGCAACCAACCACCAACCAACAGCCCACCACATCTCTTGGGGCTCCTAGCATTTATCTATTCTGTTAAAAGCCCCCAGAATCCCAAATATCACACAATCACAGAAACTATCTGCAGCTGGCAAAATCACACCTCCACCAGAGCACAAGGCAAATCATAGTCAGCTGCTGTGGACAGTCTAAAACGGCCCCACATCCCACAGCTGGGATTAAAACAAAAGCACATTCTTATAATAATTCTATGTTTTTCAAAGAAACCAAAATGGCTGAATTGTCACTACATGTGTAATTTGTACCAACCTGCCCTACAAAAACAGATAAAAAGTCTAGAGGAAATAAAACCCCCAGAAAGGGTCAGGAAACAAAGGAATCTACTGCTCATCCAGTGTGCAGCTGTCTCTGTCTGGGGATTGTTTGCTGATCTGAAGAGAAGGCTAACACTCAAGGTTTACAACTTCACAGAGCTGTGGGGAAAGCTAGAACCTAAGGCCTGCCAACAATCACAGCCTGCTGAACACATTTCCCCTTGCCGGGGCTCTGATTTCAAAGGGTGGCACCTCAAGAGGAAAGGTACCCTGGAAATAACACAGCTGTGGAAAACCAGAGTCTAGCTGCAAGCCCTTGGGTAGCCCAGATGTTGACAGAGGAGATCCCAGATGGCCAATGTCACCAGGAATCTGGAAAAAGCAAGAGAAATCCTCTCTGGAAAAGAGCATCTTCCCAGGATCTCATTTTCCTACAACTAATTTTTCACCGTAGGTTGTGCACTGTGGAGAGAATCAGGCACACGGGGCAGTTTGACAGGAAGAGTAAGAACCAGTAGGCATGGCCGACCACAGAAAGGCTTCAGGTGGCTTCTGGATGTTAAAAGTTAGATGTATTAAAATAGCTCTGATTACTCTGACCAGGACAGAAATGACACCTACATGTTTGTCTGTGAAGTACAAGTTACCTCAGTATATTTTTTCTCCCTTTCTTCCTCTGTCCTCCTCTTCCCTTTCTCCTTCCCTTAGCACACGCAGCACCCTCAGAGACTAGAAGAGACCATCAGGTCACCTGGAATTGGAGTTACAGGTGGTTGTGAGCCACCAAGTGTGTGCTGGGAACCAAACCTGGGTTCCCTGCAAGAGGAGTAAGGGCTTTTAACTAATAAGCCATTTTCCCAGATGCCACCACCACCACCACCACCACCACCACCACCATCAGCATCACCATCATCAAACTCAGGTCTTCATGCTTGTGCAGTGAACACTTTACTCATAGAACCATCTTCCCAGGCCACTCTTTGCTTTTTGAGTCTAGGTCTAATATAGTCCAGGCTGGCCTCAAACTCCCTAGGTAGCCAAGGCTGGCCTGGAACTACTGATCCTCCTGTCTTCACTCCCTGAGTGCTGGAGGTGCAGGCACCACAGCCAGTTCAAAGTTTATTCTTAAAACTTATGAAAAACTGTTTTGAGCCACATAAATCTGTCATGGTATCCTGGTACTTAGGAGGCAGATGCAGAAAGAGTAGGAGCTTAAGGCTAGCCTTGGATAGAGGAGTCTAAAAATAATAAACAAATAAATCAAACAGAAACATTAGAACTTAAAAAAATTGCATAATCAGAATTAAAAGTCGGGGTGGGCTGTGAGTGTGGCAAATATGATCAAATACACCGCATACATGTATGAACTCAAAGAACTACAACCATTATAGAAAAATTAAAAATTCAGTGGAAGGGTTTAACAGGAAATTCCATAGTTGGAGACTGAATCAGTGGAGTGGGCATAAGTAAGCCTTTGGGGCTGGGTGCTGTTGAAGGGTCACGCCTTTCCTGCAGAAGGAAGCGTGCTCCCTTGCGTGTTTTGGAAACACGCTCCCTTATGTGTCCTCACCCCACTGTTTCATAGTCATGCTAAAGGGAAACTTGTTTTTAAGCATGGCACTCTTATCTATCTATCTATCTATCTATCTTTATTGATTTATGTATTTGTGTATGTATGTATTTATTTATTTTTAGTTATGTAAAGGGAGTGTCTGTCCTCTGAGGTCAGAACCACTGAGTTCCCTGGAGCCAGTGGGTCTGAGCCACAGTCCTTGCTGAGAACTGTGTGCACTCTTAACCACTGAGCCATCTCTCCAGCTGCTGTCTCTGCTTTGGACAGAGACTCACTGCGTAGCCCGGGCTGGTTTGAAATTCACCGTACATGATGCTGTCTCAAATTCACAGAGATCCACTGGCCTCTGCCTCCTCGGTTTGACACTCTTAAGAAAACCTTTTTGCTGTTGTCTTTTGAAAGTCTCATCACTCCGTAGCCCCGGCTCGTCTATATAGTTCAGGCTGGCCTCCAATTTTTTAAAAAATGCAAATATGTGTCAGTGTGTTTGTGCATATGCATGTACTTGCTCTTGGAGGCCAGGAGAGCGCAATGGACCCTTGGAGCTCGAGTTACAGGTGTTTTGAACTACCTGTTGTGGGTGCTGGACCGTTTCCCCAGCCCTGGCTTCTAACCTTTGGCAGTCTGCCTGCCTTGGTCTCCTAGGTGCTGGGATGAGTCACTATACCCAGCTAAAACAAAACAAACTAACAAAACCTGCATTTTAAAAACTATTTTTGCCAAACACAGTGGCACACACCTTTAATCCCAACACTTGGTAGCAGACACAGGTAGCTCTCTAAGTTCAAGGCCAGCCTGGTATACATAGTGAGTTCCAGGACAGCCAGAATTACATAGAGTCCCTATTTAAAATAAAGAAATAAATAAATACATTTTTGAGATTATAATGTAATTATGTCATTTCCTCTCCCTTTTTTCCTCCAAACCCTCTCATATACCTCTACTTGCTACCTTTCAAATTCATGCCTTCTTTTTTTATTGTTGTGATATACATATAATATATATAATACATATATACTCATAAATACATAAATATATCATGCCCAGTCTATGCCATGTTACTAGTATATATGTTTTCAAGGCTGACCATTTGGTACTGGATAACCAGTTGGCACCTTCACCGTGAGGAAGACCCTCTCCCACACTCAGCATCCCTTAGTTGCCTGTGTTCTTTGCAAGGCTTGAGGCCTTCTGGGCTTTTCCTCTTGGTGTAATAAACACGCACTGTGGCATGTTTATTGCTGTTGTCCTTGTTCAGCTCGTGTTTGGGAGGCCACGTAGGTGGGACTGTGGTGTAGCATCTGACATTGCTAGGGGACATGGTCTTATAGCCACTTCCCCAGTCCTTGGGCTATTACAGTCTTTACACATCGTTTCCACAGAGACCTGGGATCGGTAGTAGGAGAGTTGTAATGCGGATGTATCTGCTAGGACTGGGAAGCCATGTTTTTAATAGAACGGATTTATACATGAAGAACAGTTAGTAGAGGATTGCTTTTGAGAAAAAGACTACAGAGGAAAGAAAAATCCTCGATGTTAGTGCACACTGTTGACATGACCTCCAGCTTCCTGGTGGGAATTTGAGCAGCGGCTCTCTGCTGTCCTGGTCACTGAGACCATGGCACAGTGCTTCTCCTGCAAGACTCGGGAACACTGTCAGTAGAGGTCCCTGAGACATGAATTTGAAAGGTAGCAAGTAGAAGTATATGAGAGGGCTTCGAGGAGAAAAGGGAGGGATAATGACATAATTACATTATAATCTCAAAATGTATTTATGTATTATATATTTTTTATTATAGAGCCAATCCTCACTTTCTAGGAGTAAACAGAGAAGCAAGTCAAGAAAAGGCCCTGCTGGAAGCTCAGAGCTCCTGTAATTCCTGTACTGGGAAGGCAGAGGCAGGGGAATAACAACTTCCGAGTCACCCTTGGCTACACAGGGGTCTAAGGCAGGGAGGAAGGGCTGGAGGCTTCTTAGCAGTCAAGGGTGGTGCCTGCTCTTCCAGAGCACCTGAGTTCAATTTTCAGCCCCAGGCTGGGCAGGACACAGCTGTCTTAACTCCAGACAAGGACTTATTCCTTTTTCTCGCCCCCAGGGTGCCTTCACTCACATGGCATGCATTCATAGACACACACAGACATACTTTTGGTTTGGTTTGGTTTGGTTTTTTTGAGACAGGGTTTCTCTGTGTAGCCTTGGCTGTCCTGGAACTCACTTTGTAGACCAGGCTGGCCTCAAACTCAGAAATCTGCCTGCCTCTGCCTCCTAAGTGCTGGGATTAAAAATGTGCGCCGCTGCTGCCTCATTAAACATAAATTAAAAATTAAAAAAAAATGAAAGGAAGAAAGAAAGAAATATCCATGTCAAGAAATAAAATTTAAAAAAAAAAGATTTTCAATAACCTCTAGATCTCTGTTTGAGAAACTGAAGATCTATTACGGATCAATGATCTGTATTAGTGGGAAAAAGAACCTGCCACTAAGGTTGATGGCCTGAGTTTGAGCCAATTGTCACAAGTTTCCCTCTGACCTCTGACCTCCACACTCACACTATCACATGTACACATACACACACCAAATAAATAAATAAATAAATAAGATCTATACTACTACAAAAGATTTAAAAAGTGATTTCTGTCAGAGTACATATACCTGCCATCCCGAACTTAGGAGATGGAGGCTGAGGGATCAGGAAGAGCTCAAGTCTTGTCCCTATAAGGATTTGTCAAAAAAAATTAAAAACAAATAAGGAAATAGAATAATACTCTCATAATATGTATAGTTGTACATTTTAATAAAAAAATAAAATGATCTGGACATGGTAACACATGCCTGCAATGTCAGCATGAAGGTAGGATTGCTATGAGCTCAGGCTGCACAGTGAGTGTCAGGCCAGACTGGGCTACAGAGCAAAACTCTGACTCAGAAAAATAAGAAATTAAATAAATGATGCATACATGGACACAGGGACGCAACAGTGTAGGTACATCAGTTTGGGGGCTAATTCACATACTGAAGGCAACCCCAGTGAAAAATCCTGGTAAGTTAAAAATAAAAATAAACAGGTAAATAAATATGACAAATATTTTACAACAAAATAAAAACAATTCAAAAGTCCATCAGCCGGAGAAGGGATAAACAAATTGTGGGCTGTTGAGGGGCTGAACAGACAGCATGCAGTGAAAAGCGTGTACTTAGACAGAAGCCAGCAGCACACACTCCCAGACAGGCCTCAGGGTTTAGGAATGTACCTAAAATTATAAGTCTAAGCAAGAAAGGAATTAAGTGCAAATTAGAGTGTGAGGCGAGAAGTTCTCGATGAGAAAGAACACATGGTGGGTTTTGGCAGCTGGGACTGACCCACATCTGGACTTGGGAGTGACTATACAGGTATCTGAGTTATGATAAACTATCTTGTACACCCTTCTATAGATGGGTCGTCTTTTACAAAGCTTGTTTGGGGGGTTTTGAGACAGGGTTCTCTGTGAAGCCTTGGAACTCTCTCTGTAGACTAAGCTGGGCTTGAACTCACAAAGATACATCAGCCTCTGCTGGAATTAAAGGCATGCTCCGCCCCACCTGGCTACAACTTTTATAAAAATGATATAGACTGTTCCTTATACATCACGATGTGTCACAGATGCCTCATTGGAAAGACAAAAATGAGACCACATGTAAAACAAATGTTTGGGTTTTTTTTTCCTTTTTTTAAAAAAATAATTGTTATTTTCATTTGCATGTTCTGCTTGCAGGTATGTCTGTGCTCTACTCCATGTGCATGCAGTGCCTAAGAAAGCAGGGAGAGGGCACTGGGTCCCCAGGACTGCAGTTACAAGCAGTTTTGAGCCACTGTGAGGGTGGCAGGAACCAAACCAGGGCCCTTAGTAAAAATAGCAAGTGTTCTTTTTTTTTTTTTTTAAGGATTTATTAATTAATTAATTTATTTATTTATTATGTGTAAGTACACTGTAGTTGTCTTCAGACACACCAGAAGAGGGCATCAGATCCCATTACAGATGGTTGTGAGCCACCATGTGGTTGCTGGGATTTGAACTCAGGATCTTTGGAAGAGCAGTCAGTGATCTTAACCACTGAGACATCTCTCTAGCTTCTGTTATTTTTTATTCTTACTAATTTTTTTTTATCTCAGCCTGTAGCCTAGGCTGGCCTGGAGCTCAAGATCCTCCTGCCTCAACCTTTCTTGTGCTGGCGTCACAGGAGTGCGCCACCACACCCACCTGCTTAAGCAGTTGAGTAACTATGGCATAACAGAGGGCATAAGGAAAGGGAGTGGCCTGGATTGCACCCAAGGAGATTGCTGAAGGCTACGAGTTTGCTACTATTTATTCAGAAGGACATGGCACAGGGTCATCAGAGGCACCTGCAAGTCCCACTTCCACCAGGACCAAAGCAAATCTACATCACTGTCCTCAATCCCAGCCTCACCTGGAATATTTTGGAGGACTGTGTTTTTTGTTTTTTTGTTTTTTAATGTTCTGAGTCCAAGACTGCGACTGGATCCCTAAAGAAAAACCATAAACATTTGTGTCTCAGAAAGTGTGCATTCTTATCTAACACTGTAGTATCTCTGAGCCTGTGCATAATGGTCCCCTGCCTAGAAGATGGCTGCTTCTGTATGATGTAACATGGAATCCTTGTAATAGCATAGTGATCCCGCTCCCAACGTTACCTATCTAACTTACACGCTAAGAGACCCAGGCTGCTGGGGATGTGGTGTGGTGGTGAGTGGTTGGTTAGTATAGGCAGAACCTAGGTTCAATCCCCAGTGTGTGAAGAAAGAAAGGAAGGAGAGAGGGGCCAGCGGGGAATCTTTTCCCATTGGCTACTTATCACAGCATGGCTGGGAATAAGACCATGATGCCTGGGAAGATCTTGGCTTGGTCGAGGATCCCACATTAAATCCTCCCATTTAAAACAATTAATCAGTGTTTGTTTTCAGAGTGATTTATGTTTAATCATGCAGAGGTATGTGCACATGCGTAGATGTACCAGTACCTGCAGAGTCCCAAGGAGGGTGCTAGATCTCCTGGAGCTGCAGTTAGAAGTGGGGGTGAGCTGCCCACCTAAGTGCTGGGTTCAAGGTCAGGTTCCCTCAAGAGAGGAAGTGTTCTTCACCCTGGAGCCATCTCCATATCCCCAGCAACTCTTAGCAGAAATTTTGAATCTTCTAGCCTGTATAGGATAGATAGCATTTAGAAAATGTAAAAGAAGCCTGGAGAAGTCACTCAGTAGCAAAGAGTATTTGCTGCACACACACAAGGACCTGAGTTTGAATCCCAGCTCTTAAAAAGAGATAACTTTGTGTGGCCTCAAATCTACATGTAACCCCAGCACGGTGGGGGCTTTCTGAGACTTGCTGGCTGCTAGCCTAGCTCTACTTTCAGGTTCAGTGCAAGACCCTGTCTCAAATGAATAAGGCTGAGAGTGGTAGAACAGGGCACCTAACACTCTTCTCTAGCCTTTGCTCACACATACCCAGATCTGTGCACCTGCATACAGATATGTGCATAACACATACACATGCACACACACTCACACACAAATATAAAGGAAACTAGGTATGGTGCCACGTGTTTGTCATCTAATACTTAGGAGGTCAAGGCTGGAGGATTTCTAAGAGTTCCAGGCTAGCCCCCCAAACCAAGTCCAACAAAACAATTTCACAATGAGTTCTTCTGTACACTGGTAGAAAGGATAAGACAGGATTGAAATTAAAACAAAGCAAACAGCACTGCTACCTAAAAGAATAGTATCAAATCTCAGGGATGTTTTGGTGCTGGGAAGACGTTCAGTCTCCTTATGAGAGTGTGATGTATTAAGACCCTGGAAAATATCTCAGAATGTTAAACATATGGCACTCTCTGAGCAGAAGCTCCTATAGGCATTTACCTATGGAGAATAAGACTCTGTTGCAGAGTGACTTGTGCATACATGGTCAGAGCAGCCCCATAGTTGTTCAAACTGGAAACAACCCAGATGTTCCCCGGTGGGCAGAGAGATCAAAGCAATCCCTTTCTGTCACCCAAAGGAAGAGACTAACTGATCCATGAAATGCCTTGGAGAGAGCTTGCTCACCTTCCATTGAGCAAAGCTGGACCACACTGCAATCCTAGCTCTCCAGACACCTTAGTGGGAGGATGAGTATCAGGCTAGCCTGGGATACACTTGAAGACCCTATCTCCCAAAGCAAAACAAAGAGGACAAAACAAGAAGCCAGAGCCTTAGAGAGCCGCACGCACAGACTCCAGTTATCCAGGACTCTGGGGCAGACAAAAGGAAGGTGTTCAGAGGTTGCCCAGAGTGGGTGGAGTAGGAAGACTCCTGACAAGACTGTACAGTGTGAGGCAGCTTTGCAAAGGTCAGCTTCCTTATCAATTTGTTATCTTCTAGCTGCAAGATCTTGCTTGGGTAAAGTACATCAGGGCTCAAGATGACCTTGAACTCACTACATAGTCTCAAACTGGAAATCTTCCAGCCTGTACACCTCTCTGAGTGCTAGAATCACAGGTATTTGCCATCACATCTGGTGTAAAGTCTCTCAGTTAGGCTGGCACTATCCCTGTGCTCAGAAGGTGACACAGTCTATGTTTACTTTGTAGTCTTATGTAGCCTAGGCTGGCTTTGAACTCAACACATAGCTGATGTCAGGCATTTGCAACCTCTGAGCACCTCCTTTCTGTCTGCTCCAGAGTCCTGGATAACTGGAGTTAGTCTGTGTGGCTCTCTAAGGCCCTTGTTTTGTCCTATTTATTTTGCTTTTAAAGATAGGGTCTTCAAGTGTAGCCCAGGCTAGCCTGATACTCATCCTCCCACTAAGGTCTCCCAAGAGTCACTGTTCCCACTTTTTTTTATTTTGTTAACATTTTAAAAGTATTTTGTTTTATTTTTAAAGTGTGTGTTTGTGTTTGCACAGGCATACACACAGAAATGAGTGCAAGACAGCTGACTGCAGTTGCCAGAAGAGGATGACAGCGTAGGTTCCAGGACCCTGGTCCTCCGAGAGAGCAGCTCCTCCATCCCTGCTGCTTTCTCTGCTTTTGAAACAGGTCTCACATTATATAGCCTGGGCCTCCTGAGTGCTGGGATTATGGGCTTGTGCCCCCATGTTGGGCTTAATTAATTCTCTCTGTTGTGGTTTTTGTTCTGGAGTAGGATCTAGTTGTATTTAAAAACCATAATTGAAAACAAAGCAGGCAATGTGGTCCAGAACCACTGCTCTTACTATGGACAAACACACTCCATCATTTCACGGCAATTCGGTCCAGAACCACTGCTCTTCCTATGGACACACACACACTCCATCATTTCACACCCACAGTGAGTGCATCACAAACCGTTCTGAGAGCATTGTGTACAGTAATTCACTGCGGCCTCACCACAATCCCAAGAGGAAGATTCCATTATTCTCCCATTTTGCAGATAAGCAAAGCAAGGCACAGAGGGGATATTTATTAAATAGCAGGTAGAGTATTTCTAAAGAACAAAACAAAATAAACAAACAGCAGATGAATCTAATTAGTCAGGTTTGGAAGCCTTCAGCATTGTCTCGAGAGTCCCTGAAGTCAACCCTGGGCATTCTTTAAATGCAGGGATCCCTGGATACTGGGCTGGACCTGAGCAGACTTAAGCACATCACAGGTTGAACAAGGCCAGCTGACAGTTCAAACCTCTGCTGTTCCCAGCTTCAAAATCTTAATCTTTACCTTGTGGGGGTTAAAAAAAAATGTATCATGTGTTCCTGTATCCATGCATGTGCAGATGTACATGTATGTGAGTTCACATGGAGGCCAGCAGTCAGCAGCAGGTGTCTTCATTAGTCTCATTTCTTCTTTGAAGACAGATTTCTCATTGAGCCAGAGCTTGCTAGTTATTCTAGACAACTTGGGAAGCAAGCCCAGGACCCTCCTTTCTCTGCCTCTCTAATTCTGCGATTATAGGTAATGCCACTGCCTTAATCCTTTTTGATATTTAAAAAAAAAAAAAAAAAAAAAAAAAACAAAAAAAAAAACGTGTTTGCTATTGATCAAATCCAGGCACTCACTCCTGCTTGCATGACAAGCAACTTATCATCGGAGCCGAGCTACCTTCCAGCTACTAACTTGTGTTTTGCAGTGAAGAGACAATATGGTACACGTTGGGCTTGCAGTCTCAGCACATGAGAGATTTCTCTGCCCACAACCCTTGGGCTCTCTGTGGTCCCCACTCCCTGGAACTGCAGGTCTCCCAGGCACTGCTCCCTGTGCACGCCCAGTGATGCTACCTCTGCCGGCCTTTTCCTGGCATCCCCACTGAGCATAGGCTTAAATGTGGGGCAGGGTTGAGTCAGTTTGAATCACCCACATGGCCTTGGGATGATGGCTTTCCTGTCTAGTCTGACAATACCCGTGTGTTTTATGCTGATCTCAGGCTCTTTAATCTGTCTTCGCGTGGATATTTAAAGGTCCTGTCTGGCACAGTAACATTCACTGATAATCTGAGCACTCAAGGCGGTAGAGGCAGAAAGAGGGGTCAAGAATGACTTTGGCTGTGTCCTGAGTCTGAGACCAACCTGAGCTACATAAGACCATTCTTAAATTTCAGTGTCAACCCTGGCAGTGGTGGTGCAAGCCTTTAATCCAAACACTCGGGAGGCAGAGGCAGGAGAGTCTCTGTGAGTACTACAGAATGAGTTCTAGGACAGTGGAGGCTATACAGAGAATCTCTATCTCAAAAACACCAAAATGAAACAAAATATCAAAAATAAACAAACAAAATAAACAAATAAAACCAAACAAAGACCTGCATTAAAAATGGCATGGTAGGTCATACCTGTAATGCTGTCACTTGGGTGGTGGGAGGCCAGAGGATAACTGAGAATCTGAGGGCATATGTATGTATGTATATATATGTATGTATGTATATATATGTATGTATGTATATATATGTATGTATATATATATGTATATATATATATATACATATATAATTTAAAAGGTGGGGTGGGGCTCATTGCTTCAGAGCACTGGCAGGTTTGTTTCCCAGCACCTATGGGGCAGCTTGTGGCCATTTGTAACTTCAGTTCCAAGGGATCTGACACCCTCTTCTGGTCTCTGTGGGTACCAGGCATTAATATAGTGCACAAACATATATCTGGGCAAAACACTCAGACACATAAAATATATATGTATATGTTTAAAAAGGATGAAATTAAATAATAAGCTTAAAGGATATCACTGTCACAATCTCCACAGAGAGCAGAGAACAGAAACTGTTCACACGAGGTGACATTTCACTGGCTTTGTCCCTGCTTTCATTATTACATTTTGCTGGGTCCTGAGGTTAAAGAGTTAGCTGCGGATTTGAGGGCTGTTGTCAGGAAAGCTGCAGATGTTTGTGGGATGTTAAAACTCCACATGACGTGTTCCTGTGAGAGTGTGCAAGAGCGTATTGTGCATTCTAACAGAAGCCAGAGATAATGTCCCCTGCCTTGGTTTGTCGTGTTTCACCTTCTAAGAAAGTTTATTTTAATGCTTTTGGTGTAGGTGCTTTGCTCACATGAACCGTGTGCATGCAGTGACCTTGGATATCAGAAGCAGGACATCAGACCCCTGACACCAGGTCCTCTGGAAGAGCAGACATTGCTCTTAACTACTGAGCCATCTCTCTAGCCTATCATCTTGTGGGTTTTGTTTGTTTTGTTTTGTTTTTGAGAGTGGATCTCTCCCTGAGCCTGGAGCTCACCAGCAAGACTGGCTTGGCAGTCTAGAGGACCAGGTTTGGGGGAAACTCTGAATTTGGGTTTTACTGTTGCCAACGGCCATTCTACTTCCACAGTATTTGGCACTGCTGTAGACACTGCAGCCTCGCCTGGCTCCGTATCTATCAGGAAGTTTCAAAGAAGACCCTGTAGCTTTAAAAGAGAGCATGAAGCAAGGGCTGGAGCTGGTGGGAAGTCTCAAACTGTGCAGCAAGTACCCTGTGACAGGCTAGCTGCTGGCTCTCAGTATTTAGCCTGAGCTCATATCTTGCCTTTCATAGGCAGCTAGGGTCCCCTGTGGCAGGGTTGGGAGTATCCTCTGGGCTTAGTGTGTCTGATAAAATACAGGACACCCATTATGTCTTAATTCCAGATCTCTAATAGTCTGCATATTTGAGTTTCCTTTCCTTTTTTGACTTTCTTTCTTTTTTTGCTTTTTTGAGATAGGGGGTCTCCAGTAGCTCAAGCTGGCCTCACATAACTCCTCTCTTCCCACACGTCCCGAGCGCTGCGTTTACAGGCTTCCCTGCACAATATTTCAGACAAACTAAAAGATTTCTCATGGTTGATCTGAGAGTCGCATTTAACTGAACACACTGCACTTTTATTTGCTAGACCTGGCAACCCCTTCTGAACAGGAAATTCAAGGATCTAGAATCTAGTCTTGTGTCTCCTTAACCTGACTGGGAACAGCCGTCGGTAGTTACTTTGCAAGAGTCTAGTGCAAAACAAAGAGACCCCACTCCCTCTCCTGGGTGAGGGCGAAAGTTCCAGGCTAGACCCAGGCCCTGTGTTTCTAGGTAACCTTAGTGCAGAGCCAAGATTTTGGAAGGACTCGGGTGTGTACAAGCCAAGTTAAACGGGCTTGATACAAAAGAGACCTGCAGCTCACAGTTAGGTGCTCTTCACACCGAGGGCCTTAGGACTCACTGGTTGAAAGTGAAAAATACACGTTCTGCACTACTACCCCCAAGGCAATCAGCTGGGGTGGGATCCAGATACTCGTCTTCTTAAAAGTTCCCGGAGATCCTAGCGACCTGCCAAGGTTAACAGACTGCAGGCTTGTCTGGACTGCTTCCAGGGATGGTTTCGAAGCTGGCCCTGCGCGGTGGCAGGGCGCCTCCCGTTTCAGGGACAAGCGGATATGGAAGAACTGAAGCGGGACCTGGGCCTCACCCCTATCCCGCCAGTGCCCTTCACTGCACACCTCACGCCTCTGGGACCCCAAAGAGAGACGCCGGGATCTTAAGGCAGGAGCAGTCTCGATGGCTGCCAGCGCTGGCGGTGGGACCCAAGGCTGCCCCACCCCAAGCCAGCTCGGGCGCCTGGGCGTGGGGGCCGCCTGTCCGAGAGCAGCAGGAGGTCGACCTGGCTAGAGCTAGGCGGCGCCCGAGAGCAAAGGAGCCTGCTCCAGCGTTGGCCACAGGGCAGAGATCCCCGCCTGAGATCCTGGAGAAAAGGATAATGGCACTCGGGTCACTGAGCTGGGTCGAGAGGGAGCGTGGATTTAGGGAGAGGGCCCATAGCATGAGGTCCTGGAGCTTGAGGTCGCGAGGACGCGCTCTAGTGCATAGTATTCCCTCACTGATGGTGGGGGTCAGTCTCGCCTTTCATAGAGCGGTGGATGGGCCCCAGCCAAGTGCTACCTACAACTGGTCCAGGTTACCTCTCCTCCCAGGTCAGCTGAGCATCGCTGTTAGACATTTACTGCGTCACGCTGTGCTTCTGCAGACTGTTGATTGGCAAGAAAATTACATCGCTGACTAGTGATCCTGTCACCGAAAAACAAAAGCAAAAGAAAGGGAAGAAAAAAGATAATTACATTGTTTCTACATACAAGAAAGACATCAAAGCAGATCGAAAAGAAAGTATTTCCTATGGTGTGACAGAAGAGGTCTCACATCCAGGATCTAAACAAACAAACAAACAAACAAACAAACAGGCAGCATCAGGAATCAAGAAGAAACACATTCCGTTGAGAACTACGTTCATATACCGTGTTTTACATTTCTGTGTTCGTGGCATGCTTGTGTATTCGTGCTCACTTGTGTGTGAGTACACATATGTATGGGTGCATGTGCACATGTCTATGTGTTGGGAAGCCAGAGGTTGGTGTGAGGTGTCCTCTTCCCTGAGCTACACCTTAGAAATTGAGGCAGGGTCTTTCACTTGAACCTAGAACTCTCCAGTTAAGCCAGTCCAGCTAGCCAGCAGGTCCCAGGAACCCTCCTGCTGCCATCTCACAGACCCACTGTGCTTCCGATGGGTTCTGGAGTGAAACTACGAGTCTTCATGTCTTGATGGCAAGCACCTGTCCACTGAGCCATCTCCACAATCTCGAGGGACTTTTTTTTTTTTAATTACAAATTTAAAACAAAGAATACATTACAAATCATTACAGAGCCTCTCCCCACCCACCCATATCCACGCCCTCCGACACACACAAAAGCACAGGCAGATTTTGAAGTCAGGAGTTCTCTCAAGAGCTGAACACTAAATTATTTCCTCTTGAGAAACTGGAGTTTGGTTTATGAAAATGATCTTCCCTGTTACCAATGATTCCTTTTTCTCGTTTCCCATTTTATTTCAAGAAGTTAAGCTGGAAATAAGAAAACCCAACAAATAATAGGAAATGACCCATTGCCTTAGGAGATTCACCCTCTAACTTCAGGGAAAGGAAGGCTTATAAGTAAGGCCAACAGGTTTCCCAAAGTCACGGAGGCAGACATTACAGATATTTTGTTTGTGTGTTCATAAGCAGCCCTGTCCTAAGTGGCCTGGAATAGGAATTGTCAAGGGTGGCCTTGAACTCCTCATGTCCTAGCTGCCCAAGCGCAGGTATTACTTGTGGACCACCAGGCCTAGCTTCATTTTCAGCAGCCCTGTACCCCTACACACCTTTTGTGATGCTAGGGGTGGAATGCAGTGCCTTGTAT
Source organism: Mus caroli (assembly GCF_978045245.1). Classification (NCBI taxonomy): domain Eukaryota; kingdom Metazoa; phylum Chordata; class Mammalia; order Rodentia; family Muridae; genus Mus; species Mus caroli. The sequence goes on from NW_028227272.1 coordinate 800,839, forward strand.
ATGGAAGGTAAATGTTCTACTGCTGAGCTGAATCCCTAGTTGGCCTGAGTTCCTGATATTTGAGAGGAAAACCTAAGAGGTAAAGTCCTGGGCTGCCGGAGTAAATAGCACAGACTGTGGCTTCAACAGCACCAACTGATTGTTACAATCCTAGAGGCTTGGAGTTGAAGGTCAAGCCATGGCAGGGTGGATCTTGGGTGTGTTTTTTTCTCCCTGACTAGAAAGTACCTTCTCCCTATCTTCACAAAGGTGTCCATCTTTCTAAGTGTGTGTCCTAATTTTTTCTTAGAAGGACACCATTTATATTGGACTAGGGCCTTCCCTACACCAATGGTCTCATTTAACCTTGATTGCCCCTTTAAAGGCTTTATTTCCTAACACCATTGCATACTGAGGTCCTTGTGTATGTGCAAGATTATGTGTGTGCATGAGTGTGCGTGTGTGCGTGCGTGTGTGTGTGTGTGCATGTGTACGTGTGTGTGCTCGAATCTGTATTCAGAGGTCAGAGGACAGCCTTGGGCGTGGCTCCTCACCTTGTACCATGTTTTGAGACAGAGTCCTCAGTTGTCTTTCCCTGGCCTCACTGGTCTTCCACCTCAATACAAGCCCTGGATTCACAGACTCAGGTTACTGGAGACTTGAGTTCAGGTCTTCATACTCGCACAACAAGCACTTCTCCCGCTAAGCCTCTCCCTAGTGCTGTTCTTTTAAAGGGAAAGTTGGGGGTTTGAACCCAGCGCTTAGTCCACACTAAGTAAATTCTCTACCAATGGAGCTATATCTCCACCTCATGTCTGTTTTGAGGCAGGACCATACATACTCCAGGCTGCTCTACAACTCACCATGTAGCTGAGGCTGGTCTTGAATTCCTTACTTGCTTCTACCTTCCAATGCTGGGATCATAGGCACATACCACCACACCTAACCTGCACTGTTCACTTTAAAAAGAGCCACTTTGGGTTTTGGGGATGGCTTAGAGGGCAAAGGCACTTGCCACCCAAGCCTTAAGTCCTAAGTTCAGTCCCTGGGACACACACACACCTGCATTCATACAAGAACATGCGTTCACAAATATACAAAGAGATTAACCTAATATTTTCTAAAAAGACATTTTATGAACTACAGGCTTCAGCTTTATTAATCCTGGAGCAGAGGGACAAGAACATGCAGCTCTGCCCAGGCTTCACTGAGAAAGCCACAGAATACTTTTGTTCAGCATTAAGCTTTAGTATGTGAGTCAGCCACGTACACTGAGCAGTGTGAGGAATTTAAGCCACAGGCTTACTCCTGGCTTACTTCCAAGAAACCACAGCAGTTGGGAATATCTGCGTCGTCCAGAGGCAGTCCTGCAGGAGCTCTTCCTGAGACATGGGATGTGGGATTCTCATGTGCAGGAAACAAAGGGCCCCAGCTCTGTTCCCTACACTGGGGCACAGGCAGGGATGAACTCCTGGTCTGACTATACACTGGCCTTGGCTCCCCTTTATTGGCCTTTCTGTATGGGACACTTTGCAGGCTAGCAAATTTAAGAGCTTTTTTTTTTTCCTTTTGGTTTTCTGGACTGGGTTTTGCTCTGCAGATCAGGTGAATCTTTCTTTTTCCCCCCAAATAGATTTTCTCTGTGTAGTTCTGGCTGTCCTGGAACTTGCTCTGTAGACCAGGCTGGCGTCAAACTCACAGAGATCCTCCTGCCTCTGCCTCTGGAGTGCTAGGATTACAGGCATGCCTAGGATTACAGGCATGCGGCACTATCGCCTGGCATCAGGCTAATCTTAAAAGCACCGTGCAGCTCAGCCTTGAGCTCCACCTGCTGCTCCTGCCCAGGTGCTGGTGTTACAGGCACTCATCATTATGCCTGGCTCAGCTTTGCATCTGTTGTCTTGAGCTCAGTGTGGGTTCTGGACAGAAGGTGACACACAAACTCTCTTTGCTGTCTCTGGTTTCCCCACACCTCTGTCAGAGGTACAGTCACATTTTTCAGACAAGGACCATAAGGTCACCTGCTCCCCACGTTGTCTGCACTGGCGACAGCTCCTGCACAGCTATAAGATAGCTGCACACCCTCCCCCAGGGTTCTATGGCCCACCTTGCCTTCTTGAGGGCACTGCTCTCTCCTTCCCTCCCTCCTTCCCTCCCTCCCTCCCTCCCTTCATCCATCCATCCATCCATCCAGTGTGGATGGTAGAATTGCACACGATGCCTCAGAACACAGTTATAACAGACTCTGGAACATTTCAGAACTGTTGCTGTATAGTACAGAGCCTGCTTCCAAAGCTGACCCTTGGGCTGGCATTTAGGATTCTCCTGATGAGACTTCAGTCCACTAAGTCTCTTTGCACCAAGTTGGCTGTCCTAGTTAGGATTTCCATTGTTGCACTGAAACACCATGACTGAAAAAAAAAAGCCGGGAGGAAGGAGTTTATTTGCCTTACACTTCCACATCACTGTTCATCATCGAAGGACATCAGGACAGGAACTCAAATGACAGGAACCTGGAGGCAGAAGCTGATGCAAAGGATGGAGGGATGTTGCTTACTGCTTTGTTCCTCATGGCTTATTCAAATTGCTTTCTTGTCAAACCCAGGTCCACCAGCCCAGGGACTGCACCACCCACAATCACTGTGGTGGTTTGAATGCTTGGACCAGGGAGTGGCACTATTGGGAGGTGTGGCCTTGTTGGAGGAAGTTCATCACTGTAGGGGTGGGCTAGTGCTCAAGCTCTCTGCAGGATGGAAGAGTGTTACAGTCTCCTTCTGGCTGCCTTCAGATCAAGATGTAGAACTCTCAGGTCCATGCACCACGCCTGCCTGGACGATGCCACGCTTCCTGCCTTGCTAATGGACTGAACCTCTGAACCTGCAAGCCAGTCCCAATGAAATGTTTGCCTATATAAGAGTTGCCTTGATCATGGTGTCTGTTCACAGCAATAAAACCCAAACTAAGTCAATCTTTAATTAAGAAATTACAGGCTTACTACAATGAGATTTTATGAAGACATTTTTTTTTAAATTGAGGTTCCCTCCTCTGAGATGGCTTTAGCTGTGTTAATTTGACATAACACTATCCAGCATAGCTCCAAACGTTTATCTCTAGACACATTCCAGGCCTGGGGTCTCCTGGCTCTGCTCTATGCATGGAACAAGACCCTCTGTCTTCCCAGAAAATTCATAAGGCTTTGAATCTTGTTGGGATGGTGGTTCTGGCCTCTTTGGGTCACCTAGGCCTCTGGCTAAAGAGGCCAGCAGCCTTCCTCTGGGATAGCCTCACAGCCTGTGCTGGCTCCCCTCAGGACTGCCTGTCTCCTTTCCGGGCTCACATGCTGGTATTTAACCTATCCCAACTTCTTTCCCAACCCCATAAAAACATTCTTGGGAGAAGGGCCCTCAACTCTTATTTTCTAAGTCACTTGGTAGTTAGGCCCTTTGTTCCTCATTTAAGAAATCCAAAAGGTTCCACCTGTACGCAGCATGTTCTGGGTTGCCTTGCCGACTGTGGATGGAATGGGTCAGACCCCAGCATGCCATAGGATTAGCTTAGCCTCTGCCTGGGTGTTGGGCTGTGTGCTCAGACTGTACCATTTCCGTGGAGGCCCTGGGATCTCTCCCAAGCCCCACAAACTCAGAAAATAAATAATCCCACGGAGCAGCCTGCTCCTTGAACTGGGTGTAAAGCTCTGGACCTGCAGACTAAGTGGAGAAGGCACCTGAGGCCGGAGCTGTAGTCAGAAGATACAGACTAGAGGATGTATTTGCAAATTAGTTTCCATGTACACAGGAGTCGAGGGGCTGCCTTCTTGCTTCCCTTCCTCCCTCCATTCTTCATTTCCTGCATGTTTTTCTTCCTTTTTTTGGACAGGGTCTCATTCTGTGGCCCAGGCTATTATCAAACTTGAAGGTTCTTCTGCCTCAGCCTCCTCAGGCGTGTACTACAGGCCTCATGCCTCCATTCTTTCATTCCTTCTTCCCCTCTCCTCCCTCCGTCCCCCTCCCTTCCTCCTTCTTCCCTCTCTGTAGTAAAATGAAAGGTCACCTCTATCTGGAAATGAGGGACAGCAGCTGAAGTTGACCTCTTTTGCTGGTCCCACCCTCTGTGTGACAAGCAAGCTGAGTGGCTTTATCACCCTCAGAAAGTGTTCACTGTCCCATCACCAGGGCTGACAGATTCTGTGAGGAGAAACACTTGGTCCATCCAGAGGAGAGGAAGCTCAAGTTGCCATGATTCATCGGCTTGAGAGCCAAGAGTTTTCGACATGATCAGAATTGTCTTTGGGGCCGGCCTGTGCTGGGTGTGCGGAGGCCAAGGAGTTACTGGCAGAGAAACAAGAGCAAAATTAGCTAGTGTACTTTCAGTCTCTGGCTGCCTGCCAACGTTTCCTTCCAATGCGAGCGGTCTTAGTTTCCTTCTGGAAGTTTTTGTCAGGTTTATTGCAAACGTAAGGGTAGTGAGTAGAGAGACGCAAAGGGAGAGTTGCTGAGTTGGAAGGGACCCCCTTTTAAACCAGCGCCCCAGAGCACCCCAGTGTGTGCACTTTTCTGTAGAGACACCAGGCTCCCTTTCTGCAAAACTGAATCCACGTCAGAGACAGCCATACTTTATGACCCAGCTGGGTCTCAATGCATGAGTGTTTATATGTGTGTTTAGTAGGTTGGTGTATGTCCGATACATGCCAAGACCATTGAAAGCCACCAGTGGAAACATACGCAAGACAGATGAATGTCAAATTCACCAGACAATGAACATTCTGATGGATTTCATCAACATCAAATTTGGTAAAACTGTAAACTTTTGAAAACCATGAAATTCTCTCTTTGCCCCATCTACTGCGAGGACGAAGACCATTCTCAGCAATCGGACTGTGGACATTCCAGAGAATGTCGAAATCACTCTGAGGGGGCGCACAGTCATTGTGAACGGCCCCAGGGGGACTCTACGGAGGGACTTCAATCACATCAACGTGGAGCTGAGTCTTCTTCGGAAGAAAAAGAAAAGGCTCCGGGTTGACAAATGGTGGGGTAACAGAAAGGAACTGGCCACCGTCAGGACCATCTGCAATCATGTTCAGAACATGATCAAGGGTGTCACACTGGGCTTCTGATACAAGATGCAGTCTGTGTACGCTCACTTCCCCATCAACGTCGTCATCCAGGAGAATGGCTCTTTGGTTGAAATCCGAAATTTCTTGGGTGAAAAATACATCCACAGGGTTCGGATGAGGACAGGTGTTGCTTGTTCTGTGTCTCAAACCCAGAAGGATGAGTTAATCCTTGAAGGAAATGACATTGAACTTGTTTCTAATTCAGCTGCCCTGATTCAGCAAGCCACAACAGTTAAGAACAAGGATATCAGGAAGTTTTTGGATGGCATCTATGTGTCTGAGAAGGGAACTGTGCAGCAGGCTGACGAGTGAGGAGGCCTCAGTTCCTGGCTCCAGAAACGAGATCCTGATCACAAGAACAATTTGGGCTCTTTTGGGAGAATAAAAGGCTTATATATTGAAAAAAAAAAAAAAGAAAAGAAAGAAAACCATGAAATTAAAACAAATGCCTCACAATAGCGTAAGAAAGCAACAAATTTGGTTGGGGGAAAGAAGCTTCCTAGCAAAAATTATTCAGTAAATTTAAACCTGTATATGTATGTGTATGTATATGTATATGTATTTGTATATAGATATAGATAACTTCCTGGATTTTGATGCTTACTCTTAAATCCCTCCCAGCTTTAAGAATTTATTAAATAAGACCTCTTCTTTTCTTTTCTTTTTTATCTTAAATATTTATTTATTTAATATGTGCAAGTATACTGTAGCTGTCTTCAGACACACCAGAAGAGGGCATCAATCCCATTACAGATGGTTGTGGGCCACATGTGGTTGCTGGGAATTGAATTCAGGAAAAGCAGCCAGTGCTCTTAACCACTGAGCCATCTCTCCAGCCCTCCTATTTTCAGAAAGGGCATTATGGCCCTGATCTACTGGCTGCCAGTTGACATATCTCCAGATGAGAAGAGACAGGGTGCTGCCTGTTTCCAGTTACACAGGGAGGGGTCACCAGGTTGAAAAGTGACCCCTCCCACTGGCAGGATACTATTTAAGGAGCAGGTGTGGGGATGGGGTTGTGACTCAGTTGGTAGAGTGTCTAGCATGCAAGACGGCTAGGGTTTGATCTCCAGCACTGCATAAATCAGGGCATCATGTGTGACCCATGGATGGAGTCCCATCGAGAGGGCAGGAGGTGAAGAACATCCTTGGTTATATAGTAAGTCAGAATAGCTTAGAATGCGGTGAGAGAGGAAGGGAGGGAGAGGGGCACCTGCCATTCTCCCTTCTGGATAAACATATAGCCTCTTCCCCACTGAGCCTCCTGACTTACTCTTTTCTTTCTTCTTTTGCTTTCGCTTTATGAAACAGGATTTTCTCTGTGTAGCCTTGGCTGTCGTGGAGCTATGTAGCCAAGCTGGCTTTGAACTCAGATATCTACCCACCTCTGTCTCCCAAGTACCACCACTGCAAGACCACTCTTTTCTTTTTAAGAAAAGATTTGTTTTTAATTATATATGCTACTTGTATATGGGTATGTACATGTCAGTGCTGGTACCTTTGGAGGCCAGAGGTGTTGAGCATCCCTAGAGCTAGAGTTACAGGCATTTGTCGTTACCTTCCCTAGTCTTGGGAACTGAACTTGGGTCCTCTGGAAGTGAAGTACTCTTTTTTTAACTGCTGGGAGATCTTTCCAGTTTAGTTGAGTCTAGTCTAGTCTATTCTGTTATTGAGGTAGGGTTTTCGTTGTTGTTGTTTTGGTTTTGTTTTGTTTTGTTTTAATAGTATGTTGCCCTTGGCTGGTTTAGAACCCAGGCTGGCCTTCAACTTATAGCAATCCTCCTGCCTCAGTCTCCTGAGCACTGTGATTACAGGAAAATTTTCAACATGCCCAACTGGATTGTTTTCTTTCTAACTAGTTGTGCTAAGTTAGAACAGAATGGATAGAATGACAAATAAAATCACCAGCTTTCTCCCAGAGAGGGTCTCTCTTTGCATTGCACTTGCTTACCATCGGTTCACACCTGTGCTCAGTATTAAAAGCTACTTACCAGTCTGGGAACCTAACCTTGTTGCATCATGGAAAATAGTCTGACTCTTGGGCACCAAAGGTTGGTGACTCGTTTTCAGGGTTTTCTTCAGAAGTAGGGAACTGTCACACTTGTATGTGAAGAGATTGGGAAACCCAGCCAGTGACTAAATACTTACATTGAATCAGTACTATTTTCGAAGCATTTTAAAATCCTGGACAAAATGAACCCTTTTCCTATTCCTGCTCAAAGTAGTCCCAAGCAAATAAGCCTCAGCTGACTCCTGTCTGTCCATGGTGTTAAGCAAGCTCCAGAGAAGCCAACTGAGCCCACACAGGCTGTGTCTTCTTCCTGGCTCTGCCTCTCTTCAGTGGCACGTTTATACAGCTTCCTGCTGAGAGAAAGAGGCCTCTGAAACTCACTCCTGCAGAGAGAACCTTGACTCTGAAAACTGGGAACCAGCTATGGATTCTGGACAATCAGGTGAGGGTGGCCCCACGAAATAGGTTGGATCAAGTTTGTCTACTAGAAATGACTACCTCAGGGCCAAGTACCAGTGCCCTGAGTCCAAAGGCTTCCTCAAGCCTCCCAGGCCCATCAACTTGGTGAATTCAAATGCAGCAACCGTGTCCCACAGTAGTTGTACTAAGTATACATGGACGGAGTTTTGCCTATGAGTTGGTGTTGTGTTAATTAAGAAGGCATTTCAAGCCGGGAGTGGTGGCTCACGCCTTTAATCCCAGCACTAGGGGGGCAGAGGCAGCGGATTCCTGAGTTCAAGGCCAGCTTGGTCTACAGAGTGAGTTCCAGGACAGCCAGGGCTACAGAGAGAAACCCTGTCTCCGGGGGTGGGGTAGGGGGAAGAAGACATTTCAAGATTCTTACAAGCAAATTGGCCAGTGTCTTCCACTATACACATTTTTCTATCTGAAACTGCTATGAGCCCAAAATAAACCAACAACAAAATTTGAATTTAATCATAGCGTTATCTGAGTTATATTCCAAGATTCTCTGGATCTGTGTCACATGATTCTCTCTGATTCAGAAAAACTTTTGAATATACTTTTTCTTTTTTTAAATTTTGTTTTTTATTCTTTTATTTATATGAGTACACTGTAACTATTTCCAGACACACCAGAAGAGGGTATCAGATCCCTTTATAGAAGGTTGTGAGTCACCATGTGGTTGCTGGGAATTGAACTCAGGACCTTTGGAAGTGCTCTTAACCACTGAGCCATCTCTCCAGTCCTTGAATATACTTTTTCAAAATAAACTTTTGAAAAACATTTTGATAGTTTTTCAGGGCTTCAGTAATGAGTTAAAGATATTCTGCATTGTTCTAGGTACACAGCTAGCTCAAAATTTCACAGATTCTTTCTGTTTAAGGTTAACAGTACATAGTGCAGTGTGTGTGTATGTGTGTGTGTACACTCAGATGCATGGAGGAAGTCAGAAGTCAACACCGAGAGTCTTCCTTAATCACTCTCCATGTTTACAGATATGGTTTCTTATTGAACCTAGAGCCTTTGGCTACACTGGCCCAGGAGCCACTAGGATCCTCCAGTTTCCCTTACTAGCACCAGGAAATCAAGTGTGTGCTGCTACCCCCAGCTTTTGTGGGTGTTGGGATGTGAGCTCAGCTGCACAGCAAGCACTTAGCCCTCCAAGCCGTCTAAGCAGCCTTACCGCCTCCTCCCTTTAAAACATCAGTGACACACCTGAAGAGCAACGATGCCCACTCCCTGAAATGAAACAGAATTTCCCCCACACCGGAATGTTTATCCTCTAGACAAGACAGGATGAGGAAAATGCTGACGAGAAGCTCAGCAGGTAAGAAGAGGAAAACTATCAATTTCTAGGAAGTGATTTTTAAAAAAGCCACTCAGGTTGCTGGAATGGAACTTTTACTTAATGACAAGAATGTGCAATGCCCGCAGATGAGAAGTCCCAGTCAGCATGCACAAAATATGCATTTTATGCTGGGAAGTGGTGGTACATGCCTTTAATCCCAGTACTCTCGAGAGACAGTGGCAGGCAGATCTTTCTGAATTCAAGACTAGCCTGGTCTATGGAGTGGAGTGTGTCTCAGGACAGCCAGAACTGTTACAGAGAAACTGTCTCAAAAACAAGACAAACAAGCAAACAAAAAAGCATTTTGCAACACATAATCACCTTATATCCTCCACCAGCATAAGAAGATATCCCCACGCTGACAATGTCATGCCAGGCAAAATGTGTAAGGACCAGGCCAGGCGGGGTCCTACCCCACAGGGACCCGTGTGCCCTGAATTATGTTGCCCTGAGGACTACAGCTGGAAGAGGGGGCTGCATCATCTCAGGCTAAAACCCAACTGGCCATACAAGACAGACACAGGTGATTATTTATTATTAAAAGTCTTATTTATCTGTATGTGTGTGCTGTAAGAGAAGATGCCTGCAGAGGAAGAGGGTGTCAGATCCCTTGGAGCTGGGGTTATAGGCAGTTCTAAGCTGCTTGATGTGGGTGCTGGGAACTGAACACAGGTCCTTCGCAAGAGCAGTGTGTGTCCTTAAGCACTTAGCCATCTCTCCAGCCTAATACAGGGATCTCAAAGAAGATACGTTAAGGCTTTAATTTTCTGTTTTGTGCTCATCCACAACTCCATTAGTGGTTTGGTTTAATGCTGTGGTTAAAAAAGGTTCGCATGGAGTCATGGCTGGCGTGCCTGGATGATGGCTCTGACCTGCTCCAAGCTGCAGTGTGCAGGATTCCCAGCTTCTGCAGGATGCCTGCTTTGTTGTGTTTTCCCTGGATCCAAGCGACCCGTTCTACATCCACATCCGAGTCTGTCATGGCTCTCTCCTAACTGCAAGGACATCTGTGGCTCACCTTAGTGGAGGTGAGGAATTCTCTGCTTAAGTTCCAAGTTGATTCAAGGTCTTGCCTGGGCTGGCCCAGGAGTGCAGGTGACATTTTTCCTTTGTATGCTCAAAGCTCCCAGGAGGTCACAGTGGCAGCTTTTTCTGGCTGACCTGAGAAAGAACTGGGGGTGATTCTCTGAGAGTCACAGGATTATACTCAATACACATGGGAACCTACGAGGAGTAAGCTTATACTGTTTCCACCTGGGCCATGAATGACGACTAGACCTAGAAAATGTGGTAGACACAGTGTGGGGTTCACCAAGAAATCTAAGGGTTGCCAGGGTTGATATTGCACGTGGTGGGCGAGGCTACAGAGGACTCAGATGTCCAGTGTGACTCTGGGAAGCTTGAGCTGAGATCACCCTCAAGGTGTTGCAAGGGATGCCAGCAGGAAGCCCCAGTTTTTGCAGTAGTGAAAGACACTGGCGAGGGATGGGGCTGCTTTCCTGGAGTTCCAGTAACTGCTGCCAGGTAAAGGCCGAATGTATGATCGCTCCCTAGCTATGCCGCGCTTCCTGTTACACTCACATGTCTAAAGCCTGTTGCAAGTCTGCTGGCAAATGGACAGGTGGATAAGGAGAGGAGAAAATTTAGAAAAAGGAGCTGAAAAGGGTGGAAATGGCCCCTTGAATCAGCCAGGAGAATGGCAACAAATCCCTGGAAGACTCTAGATCACAATCTAGGAGATCCTTGCAAGAACTTCAAACAAAGAAAATTCAGTCTTTGTTTGTTTGTTTTTCAAGACAGCGTTTCTCTGTGTAGCCCTGAGTGTCCTGGAACTAGCTCTATAGACCAGGCTGGCCTCAAACTCAGAGATCCACCTGCCTCTGTCTCCTGAGTGCTGGGATCAAAGGCATGAGCCACTACTGCCCCACTGAAATTCACTGTCTCATTCAAAGAATTTTAGGGAAAAGTTATCTAGAGGACTGCTTTTAATCTATTTTTTTTAAGTAGTTGCATCTAATTTCTTATTTGCCTTTAATCCTCTGAAAATTCATATAACTATCTTTTTTCACTTATTTATTTAATTCATGTGTATGTGCATGGGTGTGTTAGAACACAAGAACAGAGGTCAAGGGACAATTTGTGGAAGTTGATTCTCTCCTTCTATGTGGCACCTGGGGATTTGGCTCTGGTCCCCAGGCTTGGTGGCAAGTGCTCTTACCTGCAGCTCTTTTTGTTTTCTTTAGACAGTGTCTTGCTGGCCCTAGAAAACAAGATATCCGTTCCAGCCAAGGCTGGCCCTCATGATCATGGCAATCCTCCTGCCTCAGCCTCCTGAATGCTGAGATTATTGGTCTTTGCCACCACAGCTCGATTTACATAATTTTCTTTAAACGAATACTGCACAATGCCAGAGCAGTGTCTCCCCATCCCGTTACTCAGGGTTAACGGATGCTCCCAGTCCCTACAGGAGAACAGCAGAGGAGATCAAGCATGAATGCAGAGGTGGGTGGTTAAGTGGAGAACAAGACTTATCCCGAGGCTTCATACAGGAAATAGTGTCCCAAGATTCAAAGAAAGAGCAGGAGTGAGTGAGCTATAACTGAAGCCTCTTGTAGGACAATCTGAAGAGACAGAAAGAAGAGCTGGAAAGCAGTGTGGACAACTAACGGGTGGTCTTGATGGGGAGGGGTGCAGATGGCTGCTTAAATTTGTCCTGGGGAACAATGTCTGCGAATGAAAATAAAGAAAATGAGGGCGTGGTGCTCTCGGTATAGTGGAGGTTTATTGCTGGTACTGGGAGCGTAGGCAAGGGCATCTGGAAGCATCTAGAGTGTACATGGCTGGCAGGCTGGATCGAGCTGTATGGGAGAGGGAGAGAGATGGCAGAGTGGGAACCGAGAGCTGCATGCCGCAGCCAGGAGGCAAAAAAAGGACTGGTAGTCAAAATGGCTGACGTCATACAGGAATCAGAGAAGAGAAGATGGGGGAAAGGCAGTCCAGGCTTCCAGCTGGAGAGTTCCGGGTAGGGGCGGGGCATGCTAGCTAGGAGGACCCTGTAGGAACTGAGGAAGGACTGGGGCCAGCGTCTGCCTTGATTTGTTAGCTGTTTGTCCTAAGTCTGAGACCTAATAGTGTGCCTAGGGAATTGTATGCAGATAGTTGGGGCCCACTTTAGTCCCTTCTCTGAGCACATTAAACATTTCCTGATGGTGGCAACTTTCAAAACAGCAATCAAACCCAGACCCTCCCTCCTTCCCGGCCTGCTCAACCTGGAAAGGTAACTGGCTCTGTGGTGAGGAAAAAGTTAGAGGCCATCTGTGATGGTAGATAAGACCGAGGCAGGAGGATTGCTACATATTCAGCTAAGCTAGTCTACATAGCAAGGTCCAGGCCAGCCTGGTTTCTCTCTGTCTTCCCACCCCCACCCTCCCTCTTTTAAATCTGAGGAAGACACTTAAGGGCAGTTTTTGAGGAAGTGCCTCTTTCAGAGCTGAGGTGGGCCTAGCAGACATCCGATCGGCCAACAACTCTGTTTTCTAGGTGGGGTCAAGGTCTTAATTGGGTGGTATGTCACTCCCGAAGCAGTGCTTGCAAGTCACTGAGAGAATTATTTTAAAAGTGGGTTCCTCTTTCAAGTGGCAAACCTACTAAGAGCCTTGGCTGATACTAAAAAGCCCTGTTTAGAGATGTTAATCAGGAAAAGGACATTGCTGTGTTGCTTCCGGTGTCTGGGAGTCTGGGACAGTCATCCTGAAAAGCAGTTTCAACTCAGCTGCTTCTTAGCTGTCCTTAAGTACCAGAGGAAAAATCAAATGTCCTAAATCAAGGAAGCGTTGGAGTATTATCTGGCATATAGTAGGCTTTTAATAAATAAATCCTGGATCAATTTTACTCCTTTGTTTCAAGGAATTTGACTAAATTGATATTTACATGATGAAAAGTTGAGAGTCCTCAAATTTACACCACACACATAAAACTGTAAATTATAATTTTGATAAAAATGTTTCTGTAACTGAGAAGCATTTCCGTATTTCCAAACAGGAGTCTTTAAACAGGATGGAGACCTCATCTATCATCAGAACAAAACCTCAGTGCTCCTTTAACTATTGGAGTGAGGGGTAGTTTTCTAGAATCCAAAATTTGAAATCTTTGATTTTGCTGGGCGTGGTGGCGCACGCCTTTAATCCCAGCGCTCGGGAGGCAGAGGCAGGCGGATTTCTGAGTTTGAGGCCAACCTGGTCTACAGAGTGAGTTCCAGGACAGCCAGGGCTACACAGAGAAACTCTGTCTCGAAAAACCAAAAAAAAAAAAAAAAAAAAAAAAGGAGGAGGAGGAGCAGGAGAAGACAAAGAAGAAGAAGAAGAAGAAGAAGAAGAAGAAGAAGAAGAAGAAGAAGAAGAAGAAGAAGAAGAAGAAGAAGAAGAAATAATCATCATCATCTTTGGTTTTTTAGTTTTTTGTTTTTCAAGACAGGGTTTCTTTATGTAGCCCCAGCTGTCCTAGAACTTGCTTTAAACATCAAGCTGGCCTCAAACTCAGAAATCCGCCTACCTTACCTCCTGAGTATTGAATTTAAAATTTTATGCAATATCAAAGGGTGTATTCTTTTTTGCATTTGTGTGGAATAGTGTGTGTGTGTGTGTGTGTGTGTGCGCGCGCATGCGTGTGTACTTGCATGTGCATGTGTGGAAGCTCTCTCTCATGGGCCTGATGTTGATGTTGGGTGGCTTCAAGACTTCTCACTTGGCCTGATAGCTGAGAGCTCACTGTTTGGGGTAGTTTGCTTTGGAGAATCTGTTTCTGCCTCTGTTGTTCCAGAATTACAGGAGGGCCACCACACCCATTCAGCATTTCTGGAGATCTGAACTCTAGTCCTTGAGCTTCAAGGCAAACACTTTCTGGCTGAGCCATCTGCTCAGCCCTAAGAGAGTAGATTTTTTTATGTGCATTCTTTTCTTTTTTTCAATGAGGCCACAACTTTCATCAAATTATTGAAGCTCCTAGAGTAAAAAAATCATAAAATGTAAAGAATCTGCTGCTTTTGATAAGTGAGGTTTCAACAGCAGATGTTTGCATTGCTTAATTCTGGTTTCCATAGATTTGCAGACCCCGCAGGAAGAGAGTTCCAAAGATTTAATTACTCAAATACTAATTTTTTTCTTACAAAAGAACATACAGACACACACGGGTTGGTTTTAATGTGCATGTAGATAACATGCAAATATGAACTTTTAAAATCGCTCCCTTTGCTTGCTGGTTCTTCCAGTCTGCCTTTTTGTTCGGGTGGCCATAACGAGAGATTCCGACGGCACGAAAAGCAACCATGTGCAGAAAAGATCTCAGATGAAAGAGAGACCACAAATGATAAGTTGTACTGCAAAGATTAGAGACTGTCTTTCTTGTCTGCGGAGTTGTCTAAGTCCCCCAGTGCCCTTCGTAGCCTAAGACCACGTTCCCGTCAGACCTTCAGCACAGTGAGGATCCCTGCTCCTCAGCTAGGGAAGGGCTCCTAGGGACGCAACAAATACTGTTTGGCAGGAAAGTACCTTGGTCACTGGATGTGCTCTTGCTCTCAGTGGGTGGAGACAATGGCTTTCTGCAGGCTGATAGACAAGTGGGTAGAGGCCATGTTCTCATCTCCCTTCCCAGAGTCTGCAGCCCATGAGAGGTCCTTTTTGTCTGGACATGGCTCATCAACACTTGACCCAAGAAAAGTTTTCAGGTAAAGAGGACTGGAAACTCTATGGAAGAGCTATGGTTTGGTTTTGGATTTAGAGGCAATATGAACCCTTAAAGGTATGTACAAAATGGCTTCTAGGGTTTTTTTGGGAGAGATTCTGTGACTTTAAAACACAAAACAAAACAGGGTCTCACATAGTCCAGGCTGGCCTTGAACTCTATGTAGTTGAGTCTGGTCTCAAAAGCCTGATCTTCCTGCCACTGTCTCTTTTTTTATTTTATTATTATTATTATTATTTTTTTTTTTTTTTGGTTTTTTCGAGACAGGGTTTCTCTGTGTAGCCCTGGCTGTCCTGGCACTCACTTTGTAGACCAGGCTGGCCTCGAACTCAGAAATCCGCCTGCCTCTGCCTCCCGAGTGCTGGGATTAAAGGCGTGCGCCACCACGCCCGGCTCCTGCCACTGTCTCTTAAATACCAGATAACAGGTGTGCTCACCAGTCCTGGTAAGTTCTGTAATTTTAGATTCTGAAATGGGTTGGGACATAGACCAGAAAGCAGCAGGATTTCAGCTCTGCAATCACCAACCATGAGGCACAAAGGTCTCATGGTGTTTTTCAGAAAACCTATTGTGTTTTCTTAGCCAATCTCTTCACTTAAATGCTGAACCACGAGGTCAGCCTAGTCTACAGAGCATGTTCCAGGACAGCCAGGGCTATACAGAAAAACCTTGTCTCAAAACAAAACCAGTGTGTGTGTGTGTGTGTGTGTGTGTGTGTGTGTAGCCCTGCATGAAAACTCCCAATGAATAGGGAAATTATCAAATGTATGTGTTCTATAGCCTGATTTTTAAATGTTTAATGTTCTATGTAAAAATAAACATTTCTCAACCAAAGTTAACTGCGGTAGGTGAATTCATTTAAAAAATAATAATATAGCCCCAGAAACACAAAAAAGTAGATACCCCCTTCACCCCCCATTTTTAAAGCCATGGTAGGAACAAAAAGTAAATCTTGTCTTGGCTCCAAGTCACTGATCACACACGGGGTGAGAGGGGCCTGTCTGAGGGAAGGCAGTACCAAGCTTCTCCATGAGGAATACCACGCACCAAAGTTACGTTTTAGAACATTTTAATATCCTTGTTTTCAGTGGATGCATTTTGAAATTCTTAGAATTAACAATTTAAAAAGAGCAGAGCAAAGGAAAACATGGAAATACAAACAATTGGTTCTTACTAATATAATTTCTAGGCATGATGCGATTTTCAAAACAACCAGTCCAAAAAAAAAAATGCTTACCTTGAAAATCAAGAAATTCAAATGCAGACTTATCTTTGGATACTACAAGTGACTGCAGCCCAGGTGATGGTCGCACACTGCCTTTGGCTCGCTGTGTCATGTGCAAATGTGCAGGTGCATCCCAGGAGTGAAGTTAGGGCAGAGGGAGCCATGCGCAGGTGTGGCACATCTGTGGGGCTCGTCAAGCTGTTTGAGGGTTTATAACCGACGAGCACTCTACGTTCATTTGTGTGGGATAAAATTATGTGTGCTTGATCATACAGATGTATAAAACTGATCTGTGCTGGGGCCAAGAAGGAAAGGGCAATTGCAGTGCAAAGCAACTATTTACACACATTCAATTCTGGAGTATTGCTTCCTGCCCTAGGTTCCTAAGAAGTACTGCCACCTGATGGACACTCCAGTACACTGCCTGGAAGCCCAACTGTCTCTAGCAACAGCTGTTTGTTCAATGCCAACAGACCAAGCTGCACGGCAGGTGTGCTGCAGAGATCCTGTGGTTCTGTGTTGAGGTATGCTTAGGGGCAGGGAGCTGGAAAGGCCCCAAGGGGCCTTGCACCCTGAAAGAAGAATGTCTGCACTGGTTCTTCAGGAAGGCTCAGGGTGTTTCTTAAGACCACTGCACTTTGTATGAACTGCCCTTCAGCCAGGGCTCCATTTGCACAATGCAGAACCAGGTCACCTGCTCAAGGTTAGTGATTCTCTCCAGTTGGTTTGGAGGTCTAGAGTTGGGGAGTGGGCTGGGAAAGACTCACAGATACCTTTGTAGCAGAGAAAGAAAGAGTTTGAGAGGGAAGGTGTGAGAAGAGACGAACTTGACAGATCACATCTTGAACCAAGATTGCAAAAACTCCGACCACTAGCTAGCTCCTGCAAGTGCTGCGGCCTGGAGGTGGAGACAGCCCAGTACTCAGTCAGATGAGCACACCTGAATACTGACAACAGGAGAGCCCAGCATACCCTAAATCACTAGCACAAGGAAAGAATCAGGTAGTGTCTTTAAGAAAAGAAAATCTGTGGCATTGTACAGGAATACATTCTTTAGAAGCAAGAGGTATTGTCACAACTTATCTGTTCTTCAAGTTGGAAGACCAACAGGGAGCCAACTGGGACAGGAAATCTTCCAGTCACGAAGAATACTCTGGGTCCTGGCATGGCTTTGCTGCTTGGGTGGCCATCCCAGGTGTCTCCGGGGAAGTAGCTGACTAAAGCTAAGATGTCACCTTGCTAGCATAAGCAGGTTCTGTCCATCTTCAGGGAGGAGTGAAAACCGGGCTTAACTCAGATGTGAAAGCTATACAGTGAAGTTTACCAGTGAAAGAACACACCACACACAGGGCATGGCATGAAGACCTCCAACAGGCACAGAGATGGTCTTAAGTTGTCTCAAGAGCTGCACATCAGCATGACCTGGAAAAATGATGGTGGTGGGGCAGCTGTAGCCTAAGCTCCATCCAGCATCAACTTGAGACTCATCATGGAAGAACACAATTTAATTACAAGCAAGGTTAGCAGCCAGGAACTCAAATTTCATCTGTGACGGGCTGTCTGGATCTCCTTTGGCAAAACAGATGGCTCTGTCCCTCGGTGCACCGTAAGAAACCCCCTTCAAGAGTTTGAATTGGCCAACAGAATTAAATCTCACCACAAGTCAGCCCGTGCAGTCCAACAGTGGGTGGAACGGACAAAAGGTTTGCAGAATCCCACTTGGCGCCGAGCCAGTTTTACTCTGGATCCCCACAAGAGGGAACAGCACCCTGGGTGGCACCATGGGACACAGTGGATGAGACATGAAACATAGATGGACATCTTGTCATTGGTCGGCTGTGTCCTTTGCAAACTGCCCTGCCCACTCCCTGACTGCTTCCCTCCACCAAAACTACCCAGTGCCCCCTCCCCATAATACACACATTTTGATAAATAAATAAATAAATAAATAAATGCATCCTCAGATGGTTAAACATCTCCCTCAGATGGGTCAGCTTCTGAGACAAACATCTTCACTCTTGGCTGGAAGACCCCTCTGTGTAGGGTCGGGATGAAAACACGGCTTTGAGATTCCTGAGGCCTGGTTTGTAAGCTTTGTGTCTGGTGAGCATATGAAATCTTGGCCTGCGTGCAGATGAGCCCCTGAAACTGCCCAGTGTTGGGAGCGGAGAAGCCCATTTGTGGGCCACAGGAATGTGGGCCCAGGTACCCTAGAGATGCCAGGAGGGGGCTTGCTTCCAGCCCTGCTCCCTTCTATAGCCCCTCCCCCAGATGAGTTTACTGGCACTTTATGTCAGATTCATAAACGCAAGTGTGTGTGCGTGGATGTGCTTAGAAAGGCCAGGTGACTGAAAAATACTATTACACATATAGAAAAAATAAACTGGAAAACACTGTATGAGAAAAAAAACTTGTGAGAAAAGGCAATAAAAATGGTATTTTAACCACAGCTTTTTTTTTTTTCCTTTTTTTTTTTTTTTTCTTAAAGAAGTCAAATAATCCCCAGGGCCATGATTCCACCAGTGGCCTCAGCCCCAGACGCAAGGCCAGACCCTGAAGGCACTTGTATCCCTCCACGCTGCTGACTGGATCCCCTGGCTGGGCTGGGGACAGGCTTCCAGGAAAAGGCTTCCGGGAACGCGAGTAAAGGAAAACCAAAATGGGTGGAAATGAACCCTGAATAACTGTGCTCCACACAGATATTCGGGCTGAAATGACCACGTGACACCACATCTGGGGACAGAAACTGAGGTGCTAGATAGCACAACAGCCTATCGACACAGACGTTACTGTGTTTGGACACGCAGAGCACCTCGGCAGCTCTCGGCGCTGCCTCACACACTCTTTGAGACGTTGAGCTTGGTGAGTTCATTGGCCTCTTCTACTCCTATGTCTTCACAGTTGTCCTTTTCTATGGCTTTGCCAAATGGAAACCTTTCCTCTGCTTTGACTGGCTCTTTCCAGGGCCTCTTAGAGGACGGGTGTGCTTCCTTAGCCTGCGTACTGTCATCAGATCCCAGGGAAGCCTTGTCCGAATACTGAACGGAAGGCACCAAGTTGGCAATCTCATCTGTGGGAGACCGTCCAATGCTGCCGTCCACCTGGACACGGATGTCTGGGGAGATGGACAGCTGGTGCTGGGGAACCACTCCATTGTCCATGCACTTTGGGTAAAGGTAGGTCTTCATCTGCCCTTTCCCCTTGACATTCACGGTCCCTCGGTAGTCAAAGTCATAACCCATCTTGCTCAGCACACGGTAGCTCTCTTCACTCACCTGGATACGGCACTCCACACCAGTGGTGTCCATCCTGCTGGCGATGTTGACAGTGTCCCCCCAGATGTCATACAGCAGCTTGGTGGTACCTATGACACCTGCCGTGAGGGGTCCGTGGTTAAAGCCGACCCTGAGCTTGAAGTTGAACCATAACATATTGTTGTTGAAGTCATCCACCACCCGCATCATCTCCTTGGCGAACTCGAAGAGGATACGCAGATGCTCCTGTGGGTGGCCACCCTCCTGACACTGGGCCGTGTTCAGCCCTGAGGCTGCCATGTATGTGGCCCCAATGGTCTTGATCTTCTCGATGCTATTATAGTCTGGCTTGCTCAAGAGCTCATCGAAGTCACCGATCAGCTCGTTGAGGACACGGTAGCACTCCTTGCCCCCCTCATAGTTCTCCTCATAGAATTCACTGAAGTTGACAATACTGGCAAAGATGACTCCCCCGCTGTCATGGTTCTTGGAGTAGGTCTGAGAGACCTTGAGCTGCTCAGCCACGTGGTAGGGGATGATGTTCCGCAGTAGCCAGTCAGCCTGGTCTCTCATGCTCTGGATCTTGGTGCGGTGTAGGTCGGCCTCCACATCCCCATGGTAGTGCAGCCGGTAGCTGACCTCGAACTCCCGGTTCAGGAACCAGACCAAGAGGAGCAGGAGGAAGAAGGTGAGGATGAGCTCCTTGCCTATGAGGCTGGCCGGCCTCCTGCCGTCCTGCAGCACTGAGCTGTTGCATGGGTTCCTCTGGGCACTGCGGAGCAGAGAGACGAAACAACTGAGAATGTGCACTCTGCCCAGCGTGCCCGAGCAGTACCCTCAACCCATGCGGCCATAAAGCAGCCTGGCTGTTTTGCAGGCTTCACGGGCGCGTTTGTTTTATTCATATTTAATTTGTTTTCTTGTCTTATGCAGCCAAGGCTGGTCTTGAACTTGCTATGCAGCTGGAGGTGGGCCTGGAATTTATCCTCCTGCTTCCATACCCACACACTAGAATGACAAGCCTGGACCACTAGGCCCAGCTGTAACTGCTTTTTAGAAAAATGCATTAGATTTTTAAAACAAAAACAAAAACAAAAAACAACAAACTTTCTTTCTCCTCAACAAATCTCAACTTTATGGAAACATTAAATTTCATAAAACTTGGATGCGCTTCATCTGGGTTTTACAATTTTTAAATGTTGCCTTTCTGCTTCCTCTCAACAGATCTATAGAGACACACATGTGACATACAAAGACATACTGACACATGCAAATACTTTTCCCTGGGCTGGCGAGATGGCTCAGCCGTTAACAGCACTGGCTACTCTTCCAGAGGTTCTGAGTTCAATTCCCAGCACCCATATCTTGGCTTACAGCCATCTATAATGAGATCTGGTGCCCTCTTCTGGCCTGTAGGCATATATGCAGGCAGAATATTGTATAAGTAATAAATAAATCTAAAAAAATAAATAAATAAACCAAACCCTCCACCCCCTCCAAAAAAAAACCAAATACTTTTTCCTAAACATTTCAAAAGTAAGTTGCTAGGCTATTTTAGTGTCTCTCCCAAGATACAGACATGTCTCTTAGTGATCACAGTATCATTACTGAATCCAAGAAACTGAATATTCTGATAGATTTTATTTTTAGGTTTTTAAAAGACATCATTTTGCAAAGACTTTTTTATACTTTATTTATTCTCTACTTGTATGAAACTTCACAAAACACACACCCCATTTCTAGGTAGTTCAGCTTCACCAAAGTTATTTAAGACAATCTTAACATTTTCAAAAAGAAATATGAGATGTATACATTTAAGATATGATAATATATATATATATATATATATATACACATAATATATGCACATGGTAAGCAAGTCAGTCAGCATAAGGAACAGAATAGTCTTCCCTTCCGGGTAACAAACGCAGCTATTTTCTCATGGCTACAGAGTAATGTAATATATGGACGACCACACTCATGCTGAGTAGTTGTGGTGAGAAATGAGGCTTCAAAGAACATTCCTACCCTCACCTTTGCATACAGTGGGATTACTGAATCATTTTAAATATAGTGCATTTAGAATTTAACTAGAAATTCCCAAGAAATCCTTGTAAGGGCTAGAGACTGAGCCCAGAGCCTTGTGCAAGGAGAAAAGCACTCTCTAAGCAGTAACTTCAGCCTTCAAACTGTTGCAGGCCACACTTCCCATTCCCAGGTAAGTGAACTTACATCCAGCTGCGCTGTTCTCTGGCAAGCAGATGCCACTGATGGGCCAGCAGCTGAAACCTGAGATTAGCATCGGCAGCTACCATTTTTGTTTTGTTTTGTTTTTGTTTTTTCTTCTTAAGGCAGGATCGTATGTAGCACAGGTTGGCCTGAATTTACTATATAGCTAAGGGTAACCTTGAATTTCTAATCCTCCTGTCTCCACTTTCCGAGTGCGGGATCATAAGCGTACATCACCATACTTGCTCAGTTTTTTCCTCTGTAAAAATACTGCATACTCAATCATAGAAAATTTAGGGGGAAAGTAGAAATTAAAAATATGATTTCTCTCCTGTCCTGCTTCCCGGAGTCTGTTTACGTTAACATTTGAACTTCCTTCTTCCTTCTCTGTATCCCTTTCTTGCCACCCCCTTCTATTTTTAACAGAGTTTTGACTGTTGAGTTCCTATAAGTTTTATATGTTAATGCATTTCTAAATTTCCCAAGGTAAGTTGTTAGATTTTATATAATGATAGAATTGTTCACTATGTAAAGATAAATGGATATAAAATTGATATGTTCTCAGGTGACACAGAAACCTTAATTCCTTAGCTACAGTATTTAACTAAAGTCTTATTGTTACCGTTGACATAAGGATATTTTAAAATAATGGATGTCCCAAGGCCTTGTGGCACAATCTGTCATTATAGCATTTGGAGGTAGAGACTAGACTATTAAGAGTTTAAGGTTACCCTTGAGTACACAGCAAGTTCAAGGCCAGCCTGGACTACATAATATTTTATCTCAAAAAAGGGGGGGGGGAATGAACTTGAGGCCATTGAGACACTCCTTAAAACACCACCATAAAAGCCACGAGATTGGGATGGTCCCTAAGCCACTCTGGCAGGACAACTGAAGACTTTGGAGGCCTCGGTTTCCTCACTTGTAAACCATGGAGACAGCTGGGACATGGCCAGGTCCCTTCTCTCTTCAGGTTCAGGGTAGCTGTGTCAGCTCCGGAGGGGAGGTTAGCATCCTCAGAGAGGCCTGGGTTGATACAGGAAGCTGGGATGGGAAGGGGTTCCACCATCCCTGGATGGCAGCAGCCCATGGTACGGCGGCTGCTTGCACAGGCAATTCAGGTTTTGCTGACCACCAGCTTTCCCTGGGCTTCCTAAGTGGCCTGCTATTAGAAGCTTGGAGCCACCTGTCTTCACTGAGGTCCTTTAGGGCTATTCTAGCTCACTGGGCCAAATGCTTCCTTTTGCTGATTCTGGTGTCCTCTCCCTGTAATATGCTGAGGCCTGGACCTGACACAGGCTTCCTAGCCCAGTGGTTGGGAAACAGGACAGAGTTCTCTATCGTAGGACATCCCATGTTTATTTCACTTACAGCATTGAAACAAATGATAATACCTACCAATCACAAATGCTAAGCAAAGTGAACACTTTGTTTAACTAACTAAAACATATTTTACTCCAGCCTGAGGTTCTCTGGCTTTTATTTTTTATTTTTCCCGAGACAGGGTTTCTCTGTGTAGTCCTAGCTGTCCTGAAACTCACTCTGTAGATCAGGCTGGCCTCGAACTCAGAGATCTACCTGCCTCTGCCTGGCTTTTAAGCCGAGTTGTACAGAGGGTCTGGGTCGGGGAGAAACCAATTGTATCTCCTGTGAGCATGGCTTGCTGGGTCCCAATATTGTGACATTGAGGACCAGCCCTTTTTAGTAAGTTTCCTGAGGGACTAAACTTAGGTCACCAGGTTTGGTAGCAAGCATGTACTAAGCATTCTCATTGGCCTATACCTTAAAAATCCCAAACCCAAACCAAACCCCAAACGGAAACAACTTTATAATTATGAGTATGTGTGATTGGTGAATACAGACACCCAGGAATGTGTCCATGAAGTCAGTTCTCATTGTGCTGGAAGAAGCAAGCCACTTGGCCCTGTATTTTGTTTTATTAAGACAGGATCTTGTGTTGCTCAAGCTGTCTTGGAATTAACTGACTATGTAGCTGAGGATGAACTTGAACCTTTGAACCCCTTGCCCTCACTGCCCAAGTGTGGGATTATGGGATATGCCACCACACCCAGCAAGTCTAAGACAGGTGGACAAGAGCATCCAATCCAGTTGTACATTTAAACAGCAAAGGCCAGTTTCCAAGAAAAGGACTGTTGGCCAGCTTGTGCCCTGGTGAGTGACCGCAGGGCCTTGTGTCATGTAAGGACTCCACCACCTAGCGAGCAGGCCGTTCCCAGTTCTTTCAGTTTTCCTTTCCACTCTGAGATGGCATCTCCAGGAAAGTGTTCAAGGCCAGCCTTGACCAAGCTCACTCTGCACTGGATTCGAGGCCAGCCTTAACCAAGCTCACCCTGCACTGGACTCACGCAGGCCCTGGATGTACAATTCTACTCTCATAGCCGAGATTACAGGCCCATACCTTCACACTCAGTCCAAAAGAGGAGTCTGAGATGGGTAAATGTATGAGTAACTGAATCCTGGGGCGTCCAACTATGGATGGAAGCTAAAGTAAAACACTTTAAGATCTATTATCATGCAAAAGGTACTTGAAATAGCAGACAGAGAAAGAGAAAGCCAGGGCCACCTTTCAGCCCTAACCAGCAAGGTTTGGTACCTATAACCTTTGGGATCTATCAGGGCTGTTTATATAGTGCCATACTCTATAGCCTAGGCTGACCTCAAACTCATTGCAGCCCCCTTGCCTCGGGCTGCAGAGTACTAGTGTTACAGGCTTGATAGCCATGGTTGGCATCAGGTCCTGCTTAAGCTCAGCTAAAAGATCAGTGGGGACACTTGCAGCTTGTACAGTGCCTGGGTGTGATTCCCAGGAGCAGGGGGAGGTGGGGAATCTGTAATCGATTTTGTGAGCTTCACCTGTGTGGGCTTTATGTTCTATTAATGTTTTTCTGTCCCTTCCAATATGTCAGTCAGGTTTTTTTTATGTGGATCAATTTATTATTGATAAGACTGGAAAATTATCTGCCTTAAGAGGCATGGAAATGAATATGTTTCTAGCTTTTATGGTTTAATTATTTGTATTTTTGTGGCATATGTGTGTGCATACAGAAGCATGTGTGGCTGCAGATCTGCATGTACACAGCACACATAATTGTTATCTCTTACCCTTCAATTTATTTTAAATTTACTTTTATGTTTATAGTAAAGTAAGGGTTATTTAGTTTAAAATTTCAAAATATTTATTTTTTAATTCAAATATTTATTATCTCAAATTTCTAGCCAGATAGTAGCGTCTTTTATAATTAAACTACTTATTTATCATTACTGTCTGCCTGTGTGTGATGAGTGTAAGGATGAATGCTGAGGGGCATTGTGATGGTCAGCGGGCAGCTGTTGACTGGGTCCTTTCCAGCTTCTCTTACATGGGCGCTGGGAATCAAATTCAAGTTGCTAGACTCTTACAGCAAGCATTTTTAACAGCTAAGACATTTTGGCTACTCCAGGTCAAAATATTTTAGATAATAAAATATTTTCTTTGAGATATTTCCTGTTGCATAAAATTAAACTCTAGTATATGTCTAATGAGTAACCACCTTCCCAGTAAGAAACAACTGTGATCGGATACTTTAATATGCAGCTATTGTTTGCTTTCTCAACCTGTATGTGCATGCGCACACACAACACACATGCACACACAGAAGCATGCATGTACGTACATGCATATTTTCGGAAGATAAGGCCCCGGGTTGGAAACTCACCTGAAATTCTGTGCTGAGTCCAAGGGGGACATCACAATGGAACTGGAGAGAAAATGAATAAAGTATTACAGAAAATAAAAAGGCATTATTAAAAGCAACCCAAGAAGAGTTCACGTAACTTCCCTTTTGGGTGACATGAGGTAAATATTTGGTCATGATCCTCTGAAACCATAAGCCCAACTCAGCACTCTCTTCTGTAAGCTGCCCGGGCGTTTTATCCCAGCAACACAAGTCTGGTGCACACCTTCTCTTTTGTAAAAGGTGAATTCAGGCTTTTATTTACTACCTGGCAACCACTGCCCTGCTAGTCCCAGCTACAACTGGGACTGGGCTGTACCTCTGAGAACCCTCCATGTAGAAGGGGTCTTGTTAAGGTTCATCTATTAGTTCCCGCCAAAATCTGCTGTTTGAATTGTAGCAGGGAGGCAGATGGGAGGCCCCTACTTCACTCCTCTGGATCTGAGAGGGGAAGCCAAAGCTCTGACCATGTCACCATGAGGGGCTCACGAGGCACCCAAAGGTGAAAGCTGTTAATGAATTCCACACTCTTTGTATAAAGCACTGTGATGACCCTGAGTCCAGATGTCCCACAACGGCAGGAGAAGGTCCTGCATTTCACTCAGTGTAATTGCTTGTCACAGCTTTTCCTTGGATACTGAACTGCAGCTCTAATTCAGATTCCCTTTTGATCTTGCTTTGCAGAGAACTTGACTTTCACATTGCTATGAATACAGGCAGGAGATTGAGGACAGTCACCTTGTTGCTCCCTAATCACCAATACGCTGTGATTCCCACAGACTCTTGATACTGCTGATAAAGCATTTGGTAAAGCCGTGGTCCTCGGGGACACCCACGCCAGAATGTTAGATGTTCGGCAAAGTACATGGAGAACTGTCCCCGTCACTGTGTAACACCCTGCTCGCCTGCTTTCTGGCTTTATGAACATGTGGCTCTCCACTGCAGCTGGGAAGCACCTGGCTAAGTTACAGGAAAGGCCTGATACTTAAATGTTTGTTACACAAACAGAAGCTTAATTGGTTTAAGAGATAGGAACTATTAACAAAATACTGTATACATTCTGCTACCCAAGTTTCTATTCTGTTTCTAACTGCATGTTGAACCTGTCTTTAGTTGACAAAGAGTAAAAGCCTCAAAGCTAGTTGCTGGTATAACAGTTGACACATAACAAACCAAGAAGCAAACAGGATGACCCTGGTGGAGCCTGCAGAGGAAAGAACCTCACTGTCACTATCCACACAGGGCATTTCACTGTCACTATCCACACAGGGCTAACTGTGCTAACTGGTTACCTGAAGGGACCGAAACGGTCTCACTTCCTCTGTAGCCTAGGCTACCCTCAAACAAACTTGCTGTCTTTCTGCATCTACTTCCCTTTCACCAGCACTGGGATTACAGGTGTGAGCCACCATACCTGGCTCTTACCGGGTTTAAATGTCCCTGTCATTGTATAGCTCAATTGAGGACTGGTCCTGTCTCTGGAGGTTCATCATGTGACTTTAATCTCTGTCCATACCATGCTTTCAGGTAGCCCAGAAGGCCTCAGACTTTCTACACAGCCAGAGAAGACCTGAAACTCCTGATTATCCTGCCTCTGCTTACCATGTGGTGAGATTACAGGCATGTACTAATAAAGTTTTGTTATGTAGCTTAGGCTAGACTGCCTGCCTCAGCTTCCTGAGTGCTAGGGCTACAGGCCTGCACCACTCTGGCTTTCCTCATCACGACTCTCTCATGTGAAATAATTCAGGTCTTCTTTTCTTTTTCTTTTCTTTTCTAAAGAATTATTTATTGTATATGAGTACACTATAGCTGTCCTCAAACACACCAGAAGAGGACATCAGATTCCATTACAGATGGGTGTGAGCTATCATGTGGTTGCTGGGAATGGAACTCGGGACCTCTGGCAGAGCAGTCAGTGCTCTTAACCAATGAGCCATTTCTCCAGCCCAGTCTTCCCTTCTTAGATTACAACTTATTCACACAAAAAAGTTCAAATATCCTACAGTAGTTAGGTGTCTTGCAGAGGCAGATACCCAAGGACATCTATATTCAAATATATACAGATTACATTCCCATATCCAAGTGTGTAGGATCAGAAGTCTTGTGGAATTCGGAATATTTGTACACAACTGGTGATATAAGTGTTTTTTAGTGATAGACACTAAGTCTAAATCCAATGTTCATTTATGATTCAATATATACATACACACAGCCTTTTTCCTTTCCTTTCCTTTTAGGGCTCGCCAGGCAGTGGTGCACGCCTTTAATCCCAGTACTTGGGAGGCAGAGGCAGGCGAATTTCTGAGTTTGAGGCCAGCCTGGTCTACAGAGTGAGTTCCAGGACAGCCAGGGCTACACAGAGAAACCCTGTCTCAAAAAAAAAAAAAAGACTCTTAGGGCTCTTTATTATGTTTTGGGTTGTATGATGCTTGGTTCTCTCTCTCTCTCTCTCTCTCTCTCTCTCTCTCTCTCTCTCTCTGTGTGTGTGTGTGTGTGTGTGTGCGTGTGTATTTGGTACTCCTGGGGATTGCATGCTGGGCAGGCACTTTACCACTGAGCTACATCCTCAGCTGGTTCTCTTTGAACACATGTGTGCTGGAAGCTATTTCAAGTCATGAAGGAAAGGCATCATGCAGCACAAACACAGAACTGTTGCCGAGCCCT
Organism: Mus caroli; assembly: GCF_978045245.1. Classification (NCBI taxonomy): domain Eukaryota; kingdom Metazoa; phylum Chordata; class Mammalia; order Rodentia; family Muridae; genus Mus; species Mus caroli. Next base: position 828,603 of record NW_028227272.1, read on the forward strand.
AAGAGATGCTAGACGAGGGCGGCATGAGGTAAGAACGCAGTCACACCTGTCCTGACACAGGGAGATGTGGAGCAGAAGCAGCAGCCCAGCCCCCACGATGGTGGCGAGGGAGGACCTCATCCAGGAGCTGAGCTGGCAGAAGTTACAGTAGTGCACAACGGCTACCAGCACCGCAGAGCCAGTGAACATGGTGACCTGCAAGAGAAGACACTGTTAGTATAGCCTCTGCCACCTCTGCCATGTTGCCTCCATCCTATCTGTGTGCCACAGAGTGAGAGGACCACCCACCCACACTTCTGTTCAGTATCAGGCATCTCTGGTACCACTTGTGATGGCTTGAATGTAAAATGTCCCCCACAGGCTCATGTGCTTGTATACCTGGTCCCCAGCCAGGGGTGCTCTTCTAGGAGGTTGTGGGGTCTCTGGGAAGTGGACCCTAGCAGCAGGAAGTGGATCTCTGGAGAGAAGGGCCTTGAGATTTAGAGCCTGGTTTGTGTCCTACCCCATCTGTTTCCTGTTTAACCAAGTTGTAAGGAGATGAAGAGTCTCAGCCTGACAAACACCCTTCTGTGGAGTTATGCCTTCCCTGCTATGACAGGCTATTCCCTTAAGTTCTGAGCAGAGCTAACTCTCCATCTCTTACAACCTTTCTCATTAAGTATTTGGTCACAGTGACAAGAAGTAACTGTGAAATGTGCAGTAAGTCTTCCTTTGGGTAACCTACTGGTTTTAAAAACAGATCACATATCTGTCCCATGGCACAGCATTTTAGTTACAAGTCCACACTGCTAAGAGAATATTCCTCCAGACAGGTAAGATGGCACACGTCCCTTTGATAGACAGGAAAGGGAAGCTGCTTACTGGGGCTCTACCACTGTGAGAGGGGCCACCTTCCAAACGCTTCTTTCAATCCTGCTGTGGTCCACTGAGAAGTGAGTTGATGCTAGGACCTCAGATGCTCCCAGGCAGGTCTATTACACTCAAGCACAGTGCTCTCAGCCGAAAGGGTAAGAAACGGCCTCGTCCATTGTGGAGTAAACTCCAAAGCTCCTCCCCAGAACAGCAGCTACTCCAGGTGCCAGTCAGAGACTTAGCACCTGTTATGTGCCACCATGTATGTGTGTGTGCCATTATGTGTGTGTGTATGTGTGCCACCAAGCCCAGCTAGCACATGCTTCCTGTTTTAAGAGAGTGGATGGGAGCAGTAACAGAGAGTACCTCTTTTAAAACTTCAATTTTTAGCCCTTACCCCAAGTAACCAGACTTAAAGTGAAAGAAGAGGTTAGCGAGCCTGGAGGGCGTGGAGACGGCCTGCAGATACTTACATGTATGTTGGTCTCAAACTCAGAGGTGATGTGTGAATAGACAGCCAGGGCAGGAAGAGACACCAAGATTGCCCCAATGCAGTGGCGAGGGAGCCAGCCAGCAATCCATTCCAGCAACCACTTTGTGCATGTCATGACATCCTCTAGGAAAAACACCATTCTGGACACAGAAGGGAGAGGTTCAGGAGCAGAGGGTTAGCATGCTACACTTTCATCTGTCCCATGTTGCCATTTCTGATGCCCACACAGAGCTTCACATCCATATTACTGCCTCCATTTGGTCAAAATGCACTTGTCAAAGACCTCTGGAGGTCTGTGGGGTTTACAAAAATAGTAACAACCCCCAAGTAAAGTCTACCATAACTCAAGAAGTCCTCAGTGGGGCTTCTATCTAGAAGTGTTCTACTGAGTCTTTTGGGGGTCACAATGAGGGAGGGCTGCTGTTAACCAGGGATAGAGATGCCTTGCCAGGGTCACACAGTGACATTCTCCCTTGTTCTACTAGGACCCACATCTCATCTACTACCTCCTTCTTAGAAACATAGAAGTGAAATGCTTGCTGATACACCGCAGCCAGGGCTCACTGAGTCTGTGCACAAGCAGGCAGTTTCTTGAGGTGTTAGCTCAGCTGCAGCTAAACAGATTCGGTTTGGGTTGGGACATTAAAAGCCATCCAACCTTCAGCAAATTAGGTCAGGTACTGAAGACAGTTCACTGCCACTAACACCCCCAAACCCCCATCCTTGTGTTTCCAGCTGCTTCATTCACAGCCTGGATCACGGCTATGACAAATACAGCAGACAGCTTTTGTTGTTGGTTGGTTTGCTTGTTTTGGTTTTTTGAGGCAAGGTTTCTCTGTACAGCTTTGGCTGTCCTGAAACTCGCTCTGTACACTAGGCTGGCCTCAACTCACAGAGATCCGCCTGCTGCTGTCTCCTAGGAGCTGAGATTAAAGGCATGTGCCACCACCACTTGGGTAGCTGACAGCTTCTTTATTTCCTGGGAGATGCCTTCTGATCCCAGCAACAAAGCCTATGACTCTTCTCAGCGCTGCAGATCTGGGCTACCTTAAGAAGTGAGGGTGCTTTGATAAATCCTCTGATGAAGAGTAGGGACTGAGTGTGCAGCTGAGAACAGTGACTAGGAAAGGTGAGGGCCCTTTAGGGGACCCTGGGGCAGGGTAGGGCAGGACACTAGAGAAGAGGACACTGGGACCTTGGAGTGGAGACTCAGAACTCTCTTAGGCCTTTGCCGGGGAGTATGAACAGGCTCACTGTTTTGACATCTAGTCAGGAGCCACTTGGGGATCAGTGGCTCAGGTGTCTCCAACATGCCCAAAACTTACATCTTTGGCCTTAACCCTATACATTTAGTCATGAACAGAAACCCCTAATCCTCTGGCCATTGCTCACAGAGACTCAAGTACACTTTTATGGTCCCTGGGCTGTTCTGGCTTCATCAAAACTAAGTGAAAACACAGGCCCTGGAACATAACTGAGGAAAAAACATGGACATTTTTACAGGCAGAACCCAGGGCCTCTAGAGAGGGACACAAATGGAGCTGAGTCCCAGGAGGTAGGATGCCTGGAAGATTTCAGTACAGTTCTCAAGATCATACAGGTTAAAATAAAAACTAGCTGGTCTCAGTGATCTTCCTGGCACTGGAGTACAAGAAGGAGCTCTAAGCTGGGAAGATGAAGTACTAGCTTCCCCCAGGGAACCTGTGTAATTCACTGTGTAGGTCTCCTGACCTGGAATCCAGCCTCTTCTAGCCTTGGGCACTGTGATGCTGCCATGTCCAGGTAGGAGAACAGTGGCTTCTCGGTTCACCCGACTCCCAGAGTGTACAGGTAGTAAGAGTCCTCTCAGCTAAGCTCAGGTGGGGCTAGATTCTTTCAAACTGGATATAATGGAACAGGAACAGTGATTAAAGAGTTAGAGTAAGTCGGGTGTGCTGGCGCATGCCTTTAATCCTAGTACTCAGGAGGCAGAGGCAGGCGGATTTCTGAGTTTGAGGCCAGCCTGGTCTACAAAGTGAGTTCCAGGACAGCCAGGGCTATACAGAGAAACCCTGTCTTGAAAAACCAAAAAAAAAAAAAAAAAAAAAAAGAGTTAGAGTAACAGGTTATGGAGACCAGGAATTCCAGGCTTTAGACAGAAACCTGGAGGGGCTGGGTATGTACACACAAGCAGAGGTGTGGAGAGTAACACAGGCACAGGTGTGTGGAGAGTAACACAGGCACAGGTGTGTGGAGAGTACACACAGGCACAGGTGTGTGGAGAGTACACACAGGCACAGGTGTGTGGAGAGTAATACAGGCACAGGTGTGTGGAGAGTACACACAGGCACAGGTGTGTGGAGAGTACACACAGGCACAGGTGTGTGGAGAGTACACACAGGCACAGGTGTGTGGAGAGTACACACAGGCACAGGTGTGTGGAGAGTAACACAGGCACAGGTGTGTGGAGAGTACACACAGGCACAGGTGTGTGGAGAGTAACACAGGCACAGGTGTGTGGAGAGTACACACAGGCACAGGTGTGTGGAGAGTAACACAGGCACAGGTGTGTGGAGAGTACACACAGGCACAGGTGTGTGGAGAGTACACACAGGCACAGGTGTGTGGAGAGTAACACAGGCACAGGTGTGTGGAGAGTAACACAGGCACAGGTGTGTGGAGAGTAACACAGGCACAGGTGTGTGGAGAGTACACACAGGCACAGGTGTGTGGAGAGTACACACAGGCACAGGTGTGTGGAGAGTAACACAGGCACAGGTGTGTGGAGAGTACACACAGGCACAGGTGTGTGGAGAGTACACACAGGCACAGGTGTGTGGAGAGTACACACAGGCACAGGTGTGTGGAGAGTAACACAGGCACAGGTGTGTGGAGAGTACACACAGGCACAGGTGTGTGGAGAGTAACACAGGCACAGGTGTGTGGAGAGTACACACAGGCACAGGTGTGTGGATAGTAACACAGGCACAGGTGTGTGGAGAGTACACACAGGCACAGGTGTGTGGAGAGTAACACAGGCACAGGTGTGTGGAGAGTACACACAGGCACAGGTGTAGAGAGTACATACAGGCACAGGGATTCCAGGTAACAGAAATGTTCTAAACTATATTGTGACTATATTTTTACAACTTTCTATGTTTATTAAAATTCACATATATAGATATATATTTTTTGCAGTGCTGAACCTTGACTACACCACTGAGCCTCATCCCAGTCGCTCAGTTATTTGTGTAATCAAGTGAGTTTGTTGCATGTGAACTATCAGTATAAAATTCATTTTGTTGTCAATTTCTGTTTCTGAGGTTGGGTTTCACACAGCACAGACTGGCCTTACACCTGGTTGTTGCCAAGGAGAACCTTTAACTTGTGGTCCTTCAGTCTCCACCTTCTGAATGTTGGACATAATAGGTATCACTATAATGCTCATTTATAAAATTTAAAAAAAATCCAGAGGTGGTGGCACAGAACTGCCACATCAGGTATTCAAGAGGCTGAGGCAGGAAAATCAGTTCAAAGTCAGTCTGGGCTACAGAGTGAGTTCAAGGCTAGCCTGGGCTACTCCCAGAGTAGTCAAAGCCTACGTAGGCTACAGAGTTGAGTTCAAGGCCAGAGTAGGCTCCTTAGTGAGACTCTGCCTCAAAAGGAAAAGAAAGTGGGGATGTGTCTGTCTGGTGATATGATACTTGCCTAGCACAGAAGAGAACCTAGTTCAATCCCCAGCACTGCCCAACAATATACACAAAAGAAAGAGAGAGGCCGAGGTGGTTCTTGGCTTAGGTTCTACCGCAGTAGACCCTGGTAAGATTGTCTTAGGGAGTGGACACTGGACTCAGGGGTGTGGGGGCTGGAACAGGACAATTGTTAGCTGTGGGCAGGGCTTGATTCTGAAAGAGAATTTAAGGGAAGGTGCAGACACATCATTTCAGCTAGGGGAGAAAGCAGTCTCTGCTGCAGGGTGGGAACTGAGGGAGGAGGGAGGGAGTTATCCCATCCCAAAGGGAGAAAAGATAAAATGTGGAAGTATCGGGGCCAGATCTAAGCTGTTCTGTTGTTGTTGTTGCTGCTGTGTTTGTTTGTTTTTCTGCACTGGGGTGTTGAGTGGAAGTAGCAGGAACCCACAGATAAGGCACATCTTGCCACTTCTGTCTTAGCTCCTGGGGGCAATTATCAGTGGACTGAACTGGCTGGCATGGTGCAAGGACTCATGGTCACAGCAGGCAGGAGACAGGTATGTATTGGGATGGGTGTGCAAGCAAATGAAGTGCTCTGGGCATCCACGCACACCTAAAGGACATGGAGAAAGCTATGGTCTTCCCAGAACCTTGGGCTGGTCTTCTGTCTATTTAAATATTTATCCTGTTATTCCCATAGGTCACTGTCCTGCTCAGCCACTGTCAGAGAAGCTCCTTGAAATAGATGGGAACACAGAAACCTACAACTGAACAATGTGAGGAGAGTCAGAGACCTCAAAGCACTCAGTCCTAAATGGGATGTCTTTATGAAAGCCTTCATCAGGGTCAGGGAGCTGTGTAGAAGACAGGGTGGGAAGACTGTAAGATCCAGAGGGAATGGACGATTCCAGAGCCAACAGGACTGACGCACACATGAACTCACAGAGATGATGGCAGGGCCTGCGCATGTCCAAGTCAGATGGGGTCCCAAATCTGAGACCGGAAGTGGACGAGAGCTCCCATCTAACCAAGAAGCTCTCTGCAGTTGACAGCGGTTTGCAAAGGGAACACTGTTTTCTCTAATGGAGTCTCACTAGGTACATAAACCACTCCTACGGGTAGCCCTATACCCAGCAGCGTATAGCCAGCACAAAATGAACTCAATGTTTATATATTTCTAGTGCTTTTTCTTTCTTCTTTGAACCCTCCTTTTTTGGTCTGTTTGTTTTCTAAAGAGAGGGGAAGAAGGCTTGGAGCTGAGGGAGTGGGAACCATGATCAGAATATATCGTATGAAAAAATATTTTCAATTAAAAAAATAAAGGGGGCTGGCTTGTCTTTATATGACTGAGCGGTATCAACCTGATACACTACGGATATTAGATCCTTGTTCCAGATGTGATCCATATTCCTCCCCACTGTTTTAGGTTTTCTCTCTTTCCATGTTAGGCTATCTTTGTTTGTTTTGGTCTGTGTAGTCCAGGTAGCCTTGAACTTGCTAAGCAACCAAAGTGGCTTTGAACTCTTGATCCTCCTGCCTCCATCTCCCACGTGCTGGGATTGCAGGTGTGTGCCACTGTGCCTGCTTTGATAGTAGTCTATGTACCACGGCGTGTGAACACATCTACAAGGCCCAGCTTCCCTGTTCTTCCTGTTGCTTACACACTGCTGTCATTTCTAAGTACTGCCTATTCCACGCTCGGAAACTGACAGCTTCCTCAGTTGGGCTAGCCTGACCCTTAGGTTAGCAGAGGCTCGCTCTCTGCTCCCGCCTGTTATATGCTCCCTTTGCATTTCCTCCCCCCTTTCTTCTTTCTGAACTTCTCACTTCCCCCCCCCCTTTTTTTTAATATTTATTTATTATTATATCTAAGTACACTGTAGCTGTCTTCATGCATATCAGAAGAGGGCATCAGATCTCATTACAGATGGTTTTGAGTCACCAGGTGGTTGCTGGGATTTGAACTCAGGACCTTTGGAAGAGCAGTCAGTGCTCTTAACCGCTGAGCCATCTCTCCAGCCCTCACTTCTCCTTTTAATCTCTAATTTAGATCTGGCATCAGCTGGGCTGAAGGGCGGCTGACTCTCTAGTGTGCCACCAGTTTGGGGTGAAGGTCAGTGCCCTGAAATGGGGTGAGAGGGAAGGGAATGAAGTTCTATTCTCATTGGACACCTGGTTAATCAGTTTGCCTTTAACCATGAAGCCAGAAGAGGGAGCTAGAGGCTAAGCATTGGAGCCACTTCTCCAACTGGAACATACCTGATGGACACTATGAGGGAAAGCACCTCCAGCAGCAGGTCTGCACCAAAGACGGCCAGGGCAGCTGGTGGGGGAGGGGTGGCTGTGGCTCCATACTTTAGGAAGCAGGTGACAGAGAGAATCAGGAACACTGTGGTTGACAGAAACACATCCAGAAGCGAGCTGAAGGTGGCACTGGCGAACGTCTTCACAGGAGAATTCTTTATGACCTGTTTAGAACAGGAGAGGATGGGATGAGCTGACCTGTCCTCAGATGGCCAGGGAGTACAGTGTCCAGACCAGGCAGAGACATATGGTTTACACGGGTCATCTCCGTTACGAAACTTGCCGAGGGTCACATAGCAAGAGGTTGTAAGACTCTCACACACATTTACACAGTCACTCCTTAGAGCCCAGGAGAACACATCTGGGAAGGCAGTGGGAAGGCAGGAGGTGATGGGGCTTCCAGGGAATGGAGGGATGTGAGAACTTCACCAGAAGACAGGTAGATACGTAAGCAGCAGCAGCTGAGGAAGGCCTCTGTGTGTGAAATGAGAGTATATGACGTTGATTAGGAGAGCCTTCCAGGCTGGAGAGAAGGCTCAGGGGTTAAGAGTCTGTTGTTCTTCCAGAGGACCTGGTGTGATTTCCAGCACATGCATGGTGGTTCAAAATGATCCATAACTTCAATCCCCAGGGATCCAATACCCTCTTCTGTCCTTTACGGGCACCAGGCACACGTGTGGTGCACATACATACATGAAGGCAAAGCAAACGTGAAATAAAAAGCAAATAAACTATGTATTTTTTTTAAGGGAGCAAGCCTGTGTATCTCTGGGCTGATTGGGTGCAGGGTGGGCATGAAACAAAGCTTGAAAGGACAGGCAGCCTGATCGTGGACTGACAGACACAAGAAATGGGCATGTTGTGGTAGTTACTAAAGAGGCACATGCATATTGCCAGGGAATTCGGGAGAAGGAAACTGCTATCACATGATGTGTCCAGAACGTGACCAGTTCCAGACCCCTGTAGGCCCTACAGAGAGGTGCCACCCCAGTCAGAGCTCTCTACAGCCACCAGAGGAATAGGAGACAAGGCTCCTATGTGTAGATGGAGGCCCAAAGTGGCTGTCCCAAAGGTGGGCACAGGGCTAGAGTCGAGGCCTCCTACTCACCCATGGAATTCTGAGGATAACCATGGGCCTGGTCCTAACTTGAGGTCCCCTAAAAAGACCTAAGATCTTAGAGGTGAGGCTGCCACAATGACCTCCTCTGCAGAGGCACATGTGCATCACTGCTCCTTTTGGGGAATCTAAGAAACATTCTGGGGAGTGGCCAGGGCTTGGGCAGAGAAGCTCAGGACAGCCAGGGGGGCTTGGGGGGGGGTGGATTTCACTCTCACCTGAACGCCCAGGTTTTCCAACTTTCCCAATTCCTGGTCTAGAGTGCTAAAGCTTAATATTAGGCAAGTGCCTGCAGGACTCGTGCTTGGAGTGATAGTTACTGTCTAATGGGAGACTGACAGGGCAGCAATTCTAACCACATAAAGCAACCAGCCATATCTTGTATGCCATGGGTGACGGTGCACTTTGGGCTCCGGGACACTCAGGTCAGGTGGAGGCTGAGGGAGAGAAAGTTGAGATCTGCTACCTAGAGTGCCAACCAGGCTCCAGGTTCTTCCATCCATTCCTTTCAGGCATCCCTGCTGAATATGACTGGAAGGTGGGCTGTGGTGGGATTCAGAGAGCACAGAAACAGAGAGCTGAGTGCTAGGTTCAGAAGCCACATGGGATTCCAATATGAAGGACAAAGAAGACACAGGGGATTAAAAACCAGACAGTGTCAGGGAAGGTTTCTCGGGGGGAAATGGTGTATAAGCTGAGAGGAAAGCTAACTCCCTTAACTCAAGGGAGTTATAGTATCAGTATGATGGGGGGAATGTGAACCCCACATTCTGGATGGAGGTACAGACCTCCTGATATCAGGAGAGAAGTGTCACTCAAGATCCCAGAACAGGTGTGAACTGGCATCCTTCCAGGGCTGGAATAGCAGTTAGAAGACCAGAAATATCAGCTATGGAGGAAACAGTCTGGAAGGGGTATGTAGTGGCTTTAAGATAATGGAGCATAAGAGGCCTTGGGTTTTTCTCCCTGGCAAAGATAGATTCACATACAGTTCCAACACAGGGTTTCCTGGTTGTGGGAAGTCAACATTAGCCTTCATTTTCTTGCTACTTGGTAAATCATGAATGCACAGTGTCCCTTGAGGTCAGGGATTGTGCTGTGAGGCCGAAGTGAGAACGTACCTCTTCCTGGTAGCTGGTTCTATATGATCGCTCCAGCTCCTGGTCCAGGAAGTTCAGGCTGAACTGATTGATGGGCGGCTTGAAGAAATAATCTTTCATCAGGCTGGAAGACACAACCAATGCACCCCATCAACACGAGCAGAAACAGGCTCAGACGCCTCTCAGAGTACACCAGCGAAGCTACCTCTGAAAGTCACTATGTGGCAGGTGCAGACTCCACACACACACCTCTAGCAAAGTCCTTTGTGTCTCCCTTCACGGGGGGGGGGGGGGGGGAGGGTGACCACTGTGCAGGATCACCACACTCATTAGACCGTGTTTCTGAATACATGGTCTGATTATCCAGGATCGGAAGACAGTGATGACAGCCTTTATCCTGTGAGGTGGTCTTTTCGGAAAGCCAGCTGATCTTGGTGCTGAGAGGACTTATAGAGATTTGGAAACTTTGAATGAAGGCAGTTCCAAAGGCTTCCTGTCATCCAGAATACTGACAGTAATTACACTCAAATATAATGACTTGTTACTGGGAGATGATGTTTGTAGATGGGGTTGTTATCAAATATTCAGAGTGCAGGTGAGACTTGAAGATGATCATGCTCAGCGCAACGATTTTAATAGCTGAGAAATCGAACCTGATTTATGTGACTCTTGTATTCTTCTATGGACTGCCAGCAAATCGTAACATCCTTGCTATGCATCGGAGAATTACTATAAATTTAAGGGAATGCTGGTGTGATTTCAGAAGGCAAATACAAATACAGGTGTAATCTCTGTCCCACATATAGTAGCCATTAGCCTGAAGTCATGTAAACAGGGAAGGAGCCCCACGTGTGCCTGTCACATGGTGACTTCCTCCTTTTCTTGTTGAGGATAGATTATTTTCTGTGATAAATATGCAATAACTTATGATATTCTCAGATTCAAAAGAGGAAAAAATGTTCCCTCATGTTGGCTCTGTCTTCCTTTCCAATGACAGAGAGAAAATGACAAGGAAGACACAAGAGGAGTCTGGTGTCTGCATCGTAGCAGTCCAGTGGCAGGGTCAACTCTGTTGAAGCTGCATGGCTCTTTCATAGTTAATATTGGGAGTTCCTGCTTCTGGATCTCACAGAAAATATAAAAGCAACTGCTGGGAGGCCCAAGACAGCTGGAGGGAGAGGAGTCATCCGTGGAAGAAGGGAAGAGACTGATGGAAAACCCTGCAATCCCAGCACTTGAATGGCCAAGGCAGAGAGGGCATGGGCTTAAAGACATGTGGGATATAAATAAGACTGGGGTGGGGCAGGGAAGGAGAGAGAAGGAAAGGAAAGGAAAGGAAAGGAAAGGAAAGGAAAGGAAAGGAAAGGAAAGGAAAGGAAAGGAAAGGAAAGGAAAGGAAAGGAAAGGAAAGGGTGGAGAGAAGGAAGAGATTCCCCAAATGCTGGATCTTGAATTTGTATCACTATACATGGCTCTAAAGCCAGACTTAGTGGCCTTAAAAAACAAACAAACAAACAAAACAAAACAAAACAAAAAACCAACTAGAAATTAGGAATTGGGGAGATGGCTCAGGTTGTGTTTTTCTAGGTTCAGTTACCAGCATCCATTCAATAATTCATTACTCCCATTCAGTGCATCTGAAGTTCTCATCCTAGCTACACACATGTGGTACACAACATACACATGTAGGAAACATATTCATACAAATAAAATAATAAATATTGAAAATTTTAAGTTAACCCCTCAAATATTGAAAATACAGATTGACTACAGATAAAGAATGAGGTTATAAAACCTCATTCAGAAAATCTTATATGTGACTAGTAGTCCGCCAAGCAGTCCAGTTAAACCTAAAAGAGACCATTCGATTTGAATCAGATAAGTGAACTGCTTGCTGAGAAAACACTAGTATTCGTCACAGAGATATAATGACATTCAGATTTTCTAAGTGTCGCACACAATGTCAACACAATCCAATATCGCTAGGCTTACAAAGAATATGGAAAACATAATTCCACATAAAGGAAATGCAGTCACTGTAGATCCCCTCAAGACTCCAGAGAGTCTGGAGTAAGAAGACCATGACTATAATTCATGGAGTCAAACACACGTAACAGCAGGGCATGAATAACAAGAGGAGAGGCACAGGTATACATTGCAAGAGTTCATTTAAAATGAAGTGATTTAACATCCACTCAAAGCCCACAGATAAGGCCTAGGATGCTGTTTTAGTAAGCTTCAGCGTCAACCTGATATGACCCAGCATTATCTGAGGGAGTCTCACCTGGGGGAATTTACCAGATCAGACTGGCCTGTGGGCTTTACTGTTGATTCATAGGGAGGGCCCAGGACATTGTGGGCAAGACTATCCCTGGGCAGGTGGTGCTGGGAGCAAGCCAATAAGCAGTATTCGTCTATGGCTTCTGTTGCAGATTCCTGCCTTGAGTTACTGTCCTGATTTCTCTCAATTATAGATTGTGGCTTGGAGAATGGAAGCCAGAATGGATATGTAATTCCTGGAGCTACAACTGAACTGTGGTCTGGGCATCTAGCTACAACAACAGAAAACTGCTGAGTACACAGATGACCAGAACAATACTGTCAACCACCTGGACCCAACTGATCAGATCAGAGCAGTCTGCACGAATGTAAGCAGTTAAGGACTGAGCAGCACACTTGGCAAATGCATATATCTTCACCACCACATCGGGTGAGAACATAAAACAAGTCTCGGTTTAAAGGACTGAAACCACACAGAACATGGGTTTGGATAACAGCATTAAATTCGGTGTTAATAACATCCCCAAAACATTCATTATGAAAAGGAGCCAGAGCACCTCGGAGAAAGGGGGCTCATTCCTAAGCTAGAGCAGGTAAGTTATGAAGTGAGCTTGAAACATCCTGTTGTGTTAAAGACTACATCAAACAAATGAGGGGTCATGTCATAAGGACCCACTCGCCAGTCTTAAGGGGATAACCGGCTAGAGTGAAGCATTCGAGTGTAGCAAGCACAAGGATGTACAGAACAGGAGCGTGCAAGCTCAGGTTAACGATGGTGGATGAAGCAGTAACGGGGAGGGAACTTCTTTACAGTGGCTGCTGCACACCAATGGCAACATGCTGCAGATGCAATCCACTACCTGAACCACCGCTGCAAAGATGGTGTCAGACAAGACTCATTACAGAGGTTAACCCAAGGAAGTCTGACAAGGAGTGGGATCTTCCCACCAACTGCCTTTTGGCCACAGTAAGAAAGTTATCATTGTTTGGAGAAACTGGTAAGGCCTCGCCCAGTGCAGATGTTAGTGCTTACTAAGGACCAGTGGGTGTTGTACTCCTTGGGTATGACAGACATCACTCCCATTAGGCCTAGCCAGAGGGGCCAACCTGAGTCTGAGGGGAGAATTCACAAAATCCAAGTCTTCCAAAAATGAGTCAGCCTGCGAACTTTTCAAATATTAATATCACAAAAGACTAAACAAGACAGCCAAGAATCTTAAACATCTCAGATTTTAAAAGACTCAAGGACTGATCAGTAACAGACACAACATGTGAGCCTGGATGAGATCCTGGAGGGAGCAAGCACTGCCAGTGGCATGACTGTCAGCTGACAATCTGGAACATGGACTTAGGCTAGAGAGAATATCCCTAAACATCTTGGGTTTCATATATGTTCAACAACATAATTATTTTTAGGAATTGACATATGAAGGGGTGATGAGCAGACTGTATCCAACATACTTGTCAAATGGTTAAAAAAAACACAAAAAGAGAAAAGGACGAGAGAAAGGAAAAAGGGTAGTGGGAGAAGGGCATGGGGGGGGGGAGAGAAATGAATGTTAAAATAAATATATACTGGGTGTGGCAAAACCCACATCTACCAGAGCACGACTGTGTCAAGTTCAAGGTCACACTGAGCTACATAGAAAGTTCTAGGCCCTCCAGGACTATACAATGAGACCCTGAGTCAAGCATTGTTTCAAAAGCATTGGGGGATGATAAGTTAAGAACAGAGTATACTGATAAAATATCGCAAAACCCATTTCTTCGTATGGTACCCAAACAATCAGTTTCTTAAAAAATGGGCAGGCTCAGCATTTGTCACCAAACCTGACAATCTGTGCTTGATCTTGAATAGGGTCTTAAAAGCTGTCTTCTGACTTCCAATGTATAATATAGTCACATGTAGGAACACAGACATGAAAGAAAAATAATGACAAAGAAAGTAAATAAAATGCTAAAAGTGGGTATATCAGGCAGTATATAGTGAATTTCAAGTTTCAAGTTACCCCAGAACAAAAATAAAGTAATATAATGATAGCAGACAGACAGCAGACACATCACACAGATGAGGCGGCTCAGGGAACCTGTGGACTCTGCCACCATCTCGGGCTATGGAGTCTTACCTGTCTTCTTTGATGACATCAACAAAGTGGGCATCCGTTTTCTCACGGATGTTCTTGAACCTGAGCGGGAGGAGGGCTGACTGGTCCAAGCTCACGCCTGCCCACCGCCCCTTCTCTTGCAGGATCTCACAGAGGGAGGTCTGGCTGTTAGTGAGCTTCTCCTCTGCAGGAGGGCTCAGAAGTCCGTTCTGGGTTTTGGAGCTGGGTCCTCCAGAAGCCTGCCTCAAGACAGAGGAAGGAGCACAGCGGGTGAAGTGGTCGCCAGGAGCTCACCCCGCTCCACACTCATCCCCCAGCATGCTGGGGCCTCCACACTGAGGCCTGGGAGTCAATTCCCACCCCACATTCCACTTCTCTCCCAGCCCTGCTTCCCCAAGGCTCTGCTTTGGGACAGGGCATGTCTGGGTGTATGGCAGCCAGAAGAAAGTTGTAGAACAGCCATGAAGTAAAGATGAGCTGAACACAGAAGAGGGCGACAGGGAAGGTAGACAAAGGCTCAAGGACAGTTGCAGGGAAGGAAAACCCAAGCTTCTGGGTGGAGGTGCCTCTGGCTGTGAGAGGCACCCGTCTGAGTCCCCTGAGATACTGGGAGGTGCAGAATGACAGACAGGGGCTCCCGAGAAAGCTCTTTGTTCAGGCTCTACCCTACTCCAGTCCTGCCCTGGTCTCAAAGCCTTGGCTCCAGGCAGCTCCCAGGCTGTCAGCTCTGTCCTCAGGAGCCTTTCTCAGGTGCATGTCTTACCTGGAGGAGGTCCTTGGTCCTCTTTGCACCTCTGTACTCTACCCAGCCCACAGCCCTCTAACCCAAGAGGGCTTCTGAACTGGCTGCCCCTGAAGAATCTCATCCAGCTCTACTTTACACCAGTTGGCTCTAGCCAGCCATCCTGGTTTTTGTTGTTATTTCATTCTTTAATGCTGAGGATCAAACCCAGGGCCTTAAGCATGCACAGCTCATGCTCTGCCTCCACTACTGAGCTGCACTCCCAGGCCCTCCGTCATCTTATGTATTGGTCTATTCAACCCCAAAGCCTAGAAGGTGTGCAACACTATTACCTAAGAGGAGTTATTTTCAGAGCTAAGAAGTTGATGAGACAGGAATGTCACCTTAGGTGGATGCGCCAGGAGAGGTACTGACAGGAACAACAGCCATGAGCTTGTTACCTTGGTGCTGGTCTTAGGCTCGTCTTGACAGCCATTTTGCACAGCTCCTCCTTCTGCACCAGCTTCAGATTTGGGAGCAAATGTGATTCCACAAGAAGGGCAAGTCTGAGGGAAAACACAGGCCATAGAAATATACTTGAAACACCTCCATGATACATGATCCAAACAATTCAGGATTGCTGTTACAACCTGCCTGTCCACAGAAATGATGGAACCAAGTGAAGGCTCATTGAACCACACAGGTACAGGGAGACCAGAGAACAAACTGGTAAGATGAAAAGGGAAACAAAACCCTTGCGTGAACTCAGAGCAGCACACAGTCGAAAAGAAACGCAAATGCCCACTGGCTGACGGGTCAGCTGACCATGGTCATTCAGCCACAACACAACAAACCCTGGACATACTATGCTCTCTTTACTTAAAAAAAATTGTTCTTTAACAATTTCATGTGTGTATATAGTACATTCTAATTATTCCCAACTTTTCTCTCCTTCCGCTCTCGCAGCTCCTGTCAACCCCCCATCTCCCTACAAATATCATTCCCACACTCCTGTTCTTTTGCTTTATTTTGTGACTTTATCTAGAACCATCTGTGTGACCATCAGTTTGGAATTACCCATTAGAACCTGGAGGGATTATGAGTAGAGATGCAATTGATGCAACTCAGCCTCTTCCAGAACGTGTAGGGAGCCAATAAGCTTAGCAGAGAGGGGTGGAGCCCCATGAGCCCCACCCCTATCCATTACTGACTCCTGACAGGGCCAATACTCTGCATGTCTGGTGCTAGTAACCAAGCTGCACTGAGCTGCAACAGCTGTGTCCTACCTAGAAGAATGGCATTTTCTGCCCTTCTCCCTATCTTTAAGCTCTTATATTCCTTCTGCCCCATCTTCCATGTTCCCTGAGTTTTGCAAAGGGTGTTATAAATGTCTTGTTAAGGGCCTTTATTCTCAATGTACTGAGTGGCCATGAGTTCTGCATTCACTGCCATTCAGCTGAGTCTGGTCCTGGGCTACTTCTGCAGCTTCCAGCGTGTGCTGTAGGACTCTGTATACCTGGATGCCCTCCACCATGCTTCCTGAAAAAGTCAGGCATGGTGGTGAATCTGTAATCCCAGAATTTGAGAGGCAGAGACAGGAGGATTATCACAAACTCAAAGCCAGCCCAATCTACACAATTCCATAATGAGTTTTAGTACAGCCAGCAAGGGATATCCACTGCCAAAAATCAAACAAGAATAAAAATCAGATACAAAAGCTACATGCTCCATCTGAGAAGTTGTGAAGGTAGTTCTAGAGAAAGAACAGAGAGTGGTGGCTGCTGGGAGGGGAACAGTGACTGCTAACAGCTACTGCCTGTGCTGAAGACTTGTATGTCCCTCTCTCAGCAGGATCCCTACAGTGATGCGGACAGGTGGGAGGGCCTTTAGCAGGAAATCAAGTAACAAGGCCCTGCTCTGATGAAAGGGATCACTGCCCTTATAAAAGGGAGCCAATCAATTCCCTGGCAGTCCCAATCCGTGAGAAAGGGCCATGTATCTGTGAGCCAGCATCACATCTTCACTGGATATCACATGCATTGGTTTCCAGAACACTAAGCAATAACTTGTTTTCCAGACTTACATTTATTTTTAATTATGCTTCTGTGCTTCTGTATGGGTGTCTGCACATGAGAGTGGTGCCTGAGGAAGCCAGCTGTGATCTACCCAATTGGAGTGCTAGGAATTAAATCCAGGTCCTCTGCAAGAACAATATGAGTCATCTCTCCAGCATGGTGACAACTTCCTACTGTGGGCACCCTCCAGTTGATGGAGTTTTGTGACATCAGTTAACTGGAGGAAGACAGGTCTCTCCCTCTCTCTCTCTCTCTCTCTCTCTCTCTCAAGGGCTCATGAAAACATCCTGCAGTAACATGATAATGGTTATATACCTTGAAAACACACTGTAAACTTGTGTGATTAAAAGACTGGTTCTGTGTTACATGGCTCACATCTCATGGTGACAGGCGAGTGGGGACGTAGATCCTGAGCTAAGCTGAGGTTTGTGAGCTCTCTCTGCTGGGCAGCTGGGTTGGAAACTAGGGATCTGTCTGTCCTGGCAGACCCAGAATCCCAAGCTTGTAGGAATTAGCTTACCTAGGAAGGCAAAGGTAAGACAAGTACAGACAGGTGTACACGAAGGAAGGCTCAGCTCAGTTACGCAGACCTCCTGACTAAAATGACTACCTCAGGACCCTCATGTGTAAGATGAAAGTGAAAACT
Organism: Mus caroli; assembly: GCF_978045245.1. NCBI lineage: Eukaryota > Metazoa > Chordata > Mammalia > Rodentia > Muridae > Mus > Mus caroli. The sequence continues at coordinate 845,967 of NW_028227272.1, forward strand.
TTTCTTGGAGAGATGCTTTACGGATTAAATGGAGTGCATATGTGCACAGTCTAATGGTTCCTGGGACTCACCATATCCTGAACAGTCATTGCCACTGTCAGGGTGACACAGCAGCCCCAGGGATGGCGTAGTAATGGCTGGTTGCCAGTGAAGAGGATTTCTTCTCAGTGAGAACTTTTAAACACTAGGATTGATTATGGAAGACTCGATATTGTTGAGAAATTAAAAACAGCCTAAAGGCAAGAGTGTGACCCAAGTTCACATCCAAATTTAGGTCACAGGTCACCACTGCATTAAATGAAAGCACAAAGATTCTAGAGTTCTATAGTTTGGGAATCTGACATAATGCAGAATATGAATATATCCGTATTCATTTCAAAGATGGATGTACACATGCCAAAGTAGCTTTTATTAACTAGCACATGTGAACAAATACTAGCTCCCATGTAAAATCTGTTTATATATTTTATTTTTATGTTTCAATTTTGTGTGACATGTGTGCATTTGTGTGTGTGCTGGGTTGGGGAGCACACAGAAGTCAGAGGAAAGATTCCTGGAGTTAGTTTTCTCCTTCTATTTTTAAGTGGGTACTGGGGATCAAATTCAGGCTGTGTGGCAAGCACTTTCCCCCAGGGAGCGTCTCCAGTGTTGTCCTTACACTATCAAACTGATGTCAACAAGACAGAACTGCTCCACTGGTAGATTAATACAATGATTCTTTTTTGAAGTGGCATCTCATATAACTCAGGTTAGTCTTGAACTTACGTATCAAAGAACCATTTTGACTCTCCTCCTTCTACCTACCAACTGTTGGGTTTGTGTCCATATACTACCACATCCAGCTATAGTGAAATAATTTTAAAACATCTTGTGATATTGACTGAGTTAAAGTTCAAACATTTGCTAATGGACAGAGTTATGAGTCAGTATTCCACACACAGCATGAGGACTCTAGTCCCACCCCCTGAACTCATAGATGTCGTTGTTTGCTTGTTTTGTTGATGTTTTAAAGCCAGGTATGGCTGTGAGCACCTGTCATCCCAGCACTGGGTCCCTGGGCCTTGATGGCCACCTCATCTAGATAAGGGGTCTCCAGGTTCAGGAGGGACTGACTGTGTCTCATCAAGATGGAGAGTAACTGAAGGAGGTACCTCCTGTCTTTGACCTCTGACTACACGCATGAACACACAAGCATGCATGCATGCACACACACGTGCATACACATCACCCAATATCAAGCACAAAGTGACCCTCTGAGCCCCAAGTGGAGCAATGAAGTAAATGGGCCTAAGAGATACCTAGTTCTAACTAGAGCTGTTCAGAAGGTGGCGCTGAGTCCCTGCTCCAGTACTGGTGCAGTGCCTAGCTTGCTCCTCCAGAGGGCACAATGAACACTTCACTCACCAAGAGACTGACTAGGAAAGGACACAGCTCAGTGGGGATAGGCTGACCTTATGGTTTGAAAGACATTAACTTTATCAAACCCCTAGAGGCCACCGATCTTGATACAGGAGGAAGAAACAGTACAAAGCTATTATTTCACTGGCCAGTTTTAAACATCAAGACTGGAGAAGAGCGACACTGCCACCAGCCTGACATCGTGGTCCTGGTTCTTCCACAAGTGGGTAGTCTACCTAAAGGTCTTACTGTAAGGGCAAAATGAAGATGCTCATGTAAAGTATGTCAGAATATTTCAAAAGTAGTATTTATTTATTTATTTATTTATTTATAAGACATGGTCTCAGGGCTGCAGAGATGGCTCAGTGACAGAGCACTCAATCATGACGACAGGAGTTCAGACCCCAAAACTAATATCAGGAGGCTCACAACACCTGCAACTCCAGCTCTGAGGGATCTGACACCATTTTTGGCCTCCATGCACACCCCCATACAAATGTGCACAGACACACACACACACAATTAAAATAAAATAGTATGTTTTAACACAGGGCCTCACTATGTAGCCCTGGGTGTCCTCAAACTCATCATACAGTCTTTAAAGTTGCAATCATTCTGCTTCCGAACCCTGAGTGCTGGGATTACAGACATGTGCCACCACACATGGCTTCAAAGCAGTTTTGTTTTCTGTGCCAGCTCAGAGGGAACTGGTTGATTAGTGCTGTGTGCCATGGGCAAAAGGCTGGACAGTGGGGGCACGGTGGACAGTGAGAACACGGTGGTGAAGGGCAGCTGCTCACTCAGGCCTTCTTAGCTGGGCCACACCAGGAGCACCTAAACTTGGGCGAATCACTGAACTCTATAACGGGGCTCTTTGCTAGTCTCTTTCTTTCTCAGCCACACTCTTTTGGGAAGACTTTCTTGATTAGAATTTTACAATTGAAATTTCAAATTTTTCAGAAAAGAAAAAAATCTACCTTCCCTGGGAGAGATACTCTCCTGTCTCCACATCCTATTCTGTCTGGGCCCCCTGTAGCATGGGGCCTTCACTGTACAATGCTGTGTGTTTTGCTTCTTTCTCTACAGCCCCAACGGCAATTTGGTTTTGACTATTTCTATGGCCTAACCTCAATCTGAAGTCTTTGCTGAACTGACACATCTATGAAACCTTCTCCACTTACCAAGAATGTCCATCTCCCCCACCCCCCTGCAGCTATTGGCATCTCCATCATTAATAAGAACCTCCAACTTAGACTATACCCTTCCCTATACACCTTGGGAGCCACAGCTCACTGTGGAGCAAGGCCAGCAAGCATGTGACAGTAAGTTCACTGTTCAAAATCACAACACCTATGAGTTAGAGGTGTTTCTGTGCTACTGACACAGAGGCATGTTTGCAGTCTTGTCATGCACAAGCTCAGGGAGCCTTTTGGTCACATGGAGACTGGTGCTGAGGACACCAGTGTCTGCACAAGCCTGAGGAGCTAGGTTCAGTCACTGGGGATTCCTGGACAGATAGCCTAGCCAAAAAGCAGTGTGCTCCAGGAGCAGCGGGGAGACCTGCAGTCCCTCAAGGGAATGCAGTAAAAAGTGACAGAGCAGGACAACCAATGTCCTCTGCTGGCGTCATACAAGCACACACAAGAACATACATTCATATACATATGTATGTATCTGCATACACCACATACATAGACACACACACATGTGCACACAAACTCAAAGGAAAGACATACGCCTTCTGAAGACAGAGTGGCTTGTGGACACTGGGGTTTGGCCCCTGACTACCATGGAACTTGACTCTGGCTGCCTTTCCTGTCACAAGGAAATAATCCTGACACCTTGATCTGCTGGGCTCTGGTCACCTGAAATGACCCAAGATGCTGTAACTTCCACTTTGGCTCTTCTGAGTAGCTCTACCGGCACAGACACACTAAAGGGAGTGTAACCATCCCTACATCCCTGTATTCCTACAGGCTAAGGAGTTTGCTGGCTGTTGCCTGGGTAACCAGAGAGTCCTTGGAAACTCACCAAGAGCATGCCTCAACACCTCCCCCTCCCCCTTCGGTGGGCACAGGCTTTGAAGGAAAACCCAAAGCCATTCCTCTAATACATATGAACCCATTTTCATTTGCTTCTAACATGTTTCCACGCATGCACCCTGATTCTGGTCAGAACACATGGTATAGAGCTGTAGAGTGGGGTTGCTGGGCTTTTTTGTTTGTTTTTATTCAAGGCTGTTTCCCATTACAAGATAAATCATTTTGAAGTTAACACCTGTCCCTTTCCATAACTGCCAGAGAAGCCTCTTTGGGGGATGGAAACATCAGTCCTGGTTTTGCCTGTTTAGTCTACTGATTACTGACTAGTTAGCAGTGTGTCCTGGTACTAGAAGCAGCATCCTCTACTACAAGGCTCACCTGGACATGGCTGGCTGGGGTGAGCGTCACTATGACAACACACATCAATCACTGAAATCCCCTCTAAGCTCCACGTGTCTCAATGCTTCCTCCTCACAACGTCCTTAACACAGGCACAGTGAATTCCATTTTATTTAGGAGGAAACCAAGATGTAGAAGAGAAGGGGCTATAGTCATACAGCTAGAATACCACAGAGGAAATATGAGCCCAAGCAGAAGAACCTTTGACCCCAACCACACACACACACACACACACACACACACACACACACACAGGTGCTCCACAGTGGGAAGAAGGTCACTGCACCACCTGTGGCCAGGGCTTTGTTACTTAGGTATGGGCAGGAACACTTTCAAAACAGATGATTTCTGCTAAGGAAATATCGAGGTGAATAGAAACGAATCCTTATAGGAAAACAAAGCAACAATGAGCACAGAAAAGAAAGACTCCACAGATCTGTGAGAACAGGAAACAAGACAGCTCAGGAACACTAGAGGCAACGTCATAAATAAACAACTGTAAAACTCAAGACACAAGATCTCAAAGCCACCTTGTGTAGAATCAAAGAACGCTAATTCCTGAACTTTTCATTTAATTCCTCACCCCTACAGGACTTTTGAACTTAAAAACCAAAATTGATTTAAAAAAAAAATCCAGGTGAAGGATAAGTTAGACTGCTGAGCATGGTGGTGCAGGCTTGTAATCCCAGAGACATAGGCAGAGAGACCAGGGGTTCTGAGACAGCCTGGTCTGTATGAGACCCTAAAGAAAATAGAAAAAAAATGTCTACATTAGTTTCAGTAGACCATGAGGAGAGAATATTGTTACAATGTTGTGAAAATAGTCCATCAGAAAAACAAAATAAGGAAAGTATTTAGTATTTTGGGAAATGTTCCTTATATATACCACTGCACATCCAATAACATTTTTTAGATGACACTATGCACGTCTTTCCACTTAATTACCATGCGTGCTTTATTACATTTTTGTTCTCTGTGCTGTGTGCATGCTGGGGCATGTGGTGCATGTGGAAGTCAGAACAACCTGTGGGAGTCGGTTTTCTCCTTCCACCTTGAGGGTCCCGAGGACTGAACTTAGGTTGTTAGGTTTGGTGACAACCACCTTTGCCTGTTGAGTCATCTCATGGGTTTCAAAATGTCTTTTAAAATATCTTCTGACTTATAATCGTGGAAAACAGGGTCAAGTACATTGTCCCATGCCTACACTCTGAGCACTTGGGAGACTGAGGCAGGAGAGCTGTAAGTTTGAGGATGCTCTGGGTTAGACAGCAAGACTCCTCCCAAACGTCTTTCAGACTTCTCAGTTCTTAGGACAGGTAGCAGTGGTTGCTGTGGTAGCCCTGTGCTTAGAGAAATCCTGTCTGTGTCATTGGCTCAGAACTTTATAAGTCAACCAGACTAGAGCCTTTTTTGTATCACAATCAGTGTTCATCCTGAGACTCTGTTGCAAAAGGGAGAGATACCACTCTATGCTAGGCCTCTTCAGGGTACCAGGTCATAAATCCACTAGGAGTTTACTCTCTTTGATGAAGTAGTCCCTGACACAGGAACAGCAGCCTGCTGAAGGGAAGTAATCAGACTGTACAGGATCCCAAGCAACAGAAAAGTCCACCTTAGGATGGAAAATATTACTAAGGCAACAAACCAATGTAATTTGTTCAAGGCACTGACAGGTGTAGTGGAGAGATTGGCACCAAGAATGCAGAGCAGACAACTGGGATTTTACAAACTCTCCTACCAAGAGTGGCTCTTACAAGGCTGAGTGTCATCTTCACCGGATGCAGCCTCAGCACTCCACCCCTCTGCAGAATCTTAGCACAGTTACAGGAGTTCTCAGGCCTGGACGCTGGGAGATGGGCCTGTAAAAAGGGCTCCTGGTGGTATTGACTCCACCCTGTGGGCCTGCCTTTTATCTCTTCATGTGCTGTATACCCCAAATGTGGGATCGATCGACTCCGGTGTTCTGGGATAGCTCTAGTCTGAAGAATCCTTACTACATGGCCAAACTATCCATCCAGAACTCAGACATTATACCTCATGAGCTAACTCATCCTTCTCTCCAGAAAGGGAAACAAGGACCTTCTTTCCCCCACCTCATAAATGTCTTGGCCGTTCAGTCAACAGACCCTGTCTTCCATTTCCAGGAAACTCATGTTTGGAAATGTGAACATGGCAATAGAATATGCCAAGTGGTTTTTGCCCTTCTGATCAAAACAGATTTACAACTAGAAGAAAATGATTTTTCAAGAGGAAAGAAATCCTAAGGCATTTTTCTTAGAATCCCTGATGCTAGAGTTGCTGGTGTGTGCAGGGGAACTCAGTCACACACATCCAACAGGTAGGCAAATGCAGGCAATGAATGCTGACCTCTATCTCTCTACTTAAATAAGGCCTGAGGGAAACCAGCTTCCCCCACACACAAAGAACACTTTTGGAAAGCCATGTTTTTGTTTTTGTTTGTTTGTTTTGTTTTAATTCTTCCCTGCCTGTTTCAAGCCAGTCCATAACCTGACAGTCCACCCACAGATGCCACAGAATACCATGTCTAATACATGCAGTTGAGGGGAAGTCAGAAATCCTGACTGCCCTGCATATACAGGGGTCTAGCACTATCATCCTAAGCTGTCACCTACGGTAGTAGCCAGGGTGACACCAGGCAATGATGGGGACATTTGGCATAGCATATATATGTGGT